>NW_006239011.1:918235-976820 GCF_000226075.1 Solanum tuberosum | reverse complement strand
GAAAAGGCTGAAAAGAACGAAGAAATGAAGGCCTGAGGATAGCCAAGTCCACTTGGCGAGTTACCGAAGGGTCTTACTTCGCCTTTTGTTCCAGTGTGCTGAACCCTGAAGGAAAGGATCAAGTCGGCGGAAAAAGGAAGCAGTCGGCGCATCGCCGAACAGTTCCGTGAAGCAGTACCATGTCGCCCAATGTCCCAAAGCACGACAATGTTGAAGGCCGGTGCAAGACGGTGATGAACTACACCAAAGGGCGAATCGTCGAGTTGATCGGTGATTCCGACTAACGACACTGAATGATCCGCTGCAACACAAATCTGTGGAAGTTATAAATACTAGTTAGAGTTATAGTTTTAAGAGTGGAACAATTATTATAATTTTCATATAGAATAGTATTTTTTGATATTTTTGCTCTAAGTTTGAGAAGGTTTTGAAACTTAAAGGAGAAAAGGATTTCATCTCCAAGGATTTGGACTTGGGTCTTTTGGATTCTTTATTCTTGGCCTGTATCAAGACCTATAACTTCATACCCATTTGAATGCAAGCTCATTTAGGTATAAATTTATATCTCTTGTTGTATGGCTAAAAACCCCAATTCTTGGGGTGTGATTTAGCGAATATGGGTTAAGATAATTGTTGGGTCTTGCTTGCTGATAGTTTAAATGTAGTTTAATGGTGATTTCGTCTAGTAGTTGTGGTTGAATCTAATGGATTTGTAGTTGCAAATACAAGTTCACTCATGTCCTTTCAGCTTGCTCGAGAGAGAAGTCGTGAAACCTAGACCACTAGATTGATAGCCTAAGGAGTGGGTTGACATGAGGCTCAGCCCGAGAGGGTGAGCCCTAGTCCCATATCCTAACACTCAGCTCGAAAGAGTGAGTGGGGTAAGGCGTAGGTGTCACACCCCGAGAGCACCCCCTAGGTGTAACACGGCGTACTTGACCCCGAAGAGGTCTTATACGATCCCTTAACATATTCGTCATTGCATACAGACATTGAATAATGCGGAAATTTAAAACTTTTCAACATCAATGTCAAAGTGTCTCATAATAGAATGTATAGACATCATCATCTCCATGAAACCATCTAAGTACACATAAGAATCTCAAATAGGGACCATAGCCCTTTACAATAGAATTGTCTCAAAATGACAAGTACTTGTAGTCTAATAGTCTATTACAATATAAGGAATATACGTGTCATAACTTATGTCCTCGAAACTTGAGGACGTACCAAAAAGTCTTGGAGAAGTCTAAATCCAAGATTGAGTCTCTTAGTAGCACAATCACTTCCTGGAACCTACTCTTAGTAGAAAAATGAAGAAATATGGGTTAGCACAATCAATTGTACTAAGTATGGAAGCCATGCAATTAAAACCATTTAAATCATGCAAAAAGGGACCTTTAGTTGAAAACATGCTATTTCAAGTTAGGAGCCATAATGCATATTCAAGGAACATTTAGTCAATCCACATTACAAGGTAAAGAGACATTCATGATCATAACAAGAGGCCATAACCTATACCTTACATATTTGAGTTCCATGTTCACTTGTGCAATGTACATATGAAGTCCCATACCCCCATATATACTAAGTAAAGCCATCAAGAAGACACAAGTGTAGTCACATCCATAATCAATATCATAATAGGTGAAACATACCTTAACATAATACATACCTTACCATATATAAAAGACTCACACAAGAACTCCTCAAAGAACCCACTTGTACAATGCATAGGTAAAGTCCCATACCCTCACGTATACTAAGTAGTATCCCTCAAGTAGTCCTAGTTAGAGTTCATAAGTCATTTACATAAGTCCTGTCATACATTAGATCATCTTCTTAAAACATAGGGATATTAGCAATAACCGACATAGACCATGTGAGCTTCATGGAATCCGGTGTTCTACTCCCACACCGAAAAGAGAGTGTTCCACTTGCCAAGGCAGAACTAACATAATAACATCTAGGTGGATCCACTAGCTAATACCTATGTGGGAAAACATAGTTAAGGAACAAGGAGATTGCTACTAGAAACCCGGACTTGCTAAACGTATAAGGTTTCCATCTCATGAGACAACATATATATTGGGAACCCGGACTTTCTAAATGTAGAAGGAAACCATATGGGAAGCCGGACTTGCTAAACGTAAAAGCTTCCATCTCATATTCATGTCCACTCGGTGCTAAGCACAATTCCCTTTTTAAAGTAGTATTAGGACTTTACTTACATATTAATTCAATAAGGAGTACATTAGATATTCAACCCATCATTCATCATATAGCTCACAAGTTCTAAGATGAGAATAACCTTTCATCGTAGAACCATCAACATACAATAATGTTCATTCATAACATAGTCATATAGTGTTCATGAGATTTACCTTTTATTCATCATACCAACACTACCATAATCATAGCTTAACATTCATGTTCGTATCATAGCATACTTGTCAACATTATGGGTTGTAGGGAAGAGGAAACATAACCCAATCACTACAATTTATAATCAAGTAGCACCTCCACCATAAGTGGATCAACAATTCAATATATGAACATTCATCAATTTGGCAACCCTCATTCATAGCCTTAAAGGCTCACAACAAGATTTAACCCTAATTCATTAATAATCATTCATAATATAGATAAACATCATAATACAATAATAAAATCCAAAACTACATATTAGATTCTCATCCTTCATTCACCATTATAGTCATACTAGGGTTAAAGTGAGAAAGAAGGGGAAACTCATGGGTCTTGTGGGGATTTGTTCAAAAACCATCAACATGACATTAATTCATCCACAAATCATCATATACAACCATAATTAATCATTATAATTCAATGAAAACACATTTGGAAAGTGACCCACGAAATTGAGAGAAAACCTAGAATTTGGGGAACTTTGAAATCCAATTTTGAGAGGGCCTCTTCGAGAAAAGATCCCAAGAGTGAAGAGAAACCATACCTTAGTTGATTCCTTGAGAATCAATGGAGAAACTCCAAGCAATTATGGAAGAAACCTTGAAACCCTAGCTCCAATGTAATCTTCTTCTTCTAGAGTCTTTTGAGAGAGAGAGAATTTAGAGAGAAATGGGTTTTGATTTAATGATTTGGAGTTATAAGGTGGAAGACTTTGTTATTACTTAATAATACCCTAAAGTGCCTAATATAACTATTTATAACCGTTTTTAACCCTTAAGCAATTAATTAGTAAATTACTAAACTACGCCCACTTAAACCGTGCGGAGGTAGTGAGCTCGAGTGCCATCCACGAGTCCCCGCCCACGGGGCGTGGGTTGAACCACGGGCTGTTCTGGCCACTCATGGTTTGGTACTGAGAGGGTGTAGACAAGGGTCTTGGTGAGGAGATTAAGTCTCAACTCACGAGACCCTTCCACGGAGCGTGAGTCAGTCTACGGACCGTACTGCATACTCGTGGTTTGGGACTGAGGGGATTGATTGGGAGGCCACTTGGAGAATTCTAAGTGTGGACTCACGACTCCCTTACATGGGGCATGAGTCAACCTACGCCTCGTGGTTTGCCCCTCGTGAGTCCAACCTGTTTTGGACAACTTCTACATTCTTTTTGGTTCCAAGTTTGGGTCCTCTTCAAAGACCCCTTGGGTGATCCTTGGGGAGTCATACCCGGACGTTTGGACCCTAAACATGAAATATTACCTTTTAAACCCTTTTATTCAAACTTTAGTCCACCTACGACACTCTAAAGTCAATTCACAAGACCTAGCACCTCACTAGTTCAATGCACTAGTTTTCGAACATCATGGTCGTTCCTTGACGTTTATGCACTAATATTTTATTACCAATTTAATTACATTAAATTAGGTCTTGAAACATCATTTCTACTCTAATTAAGTTATTAGTCATCATTTAGGATCAAGCTTAGGTCGTTAGATTTCCGAAGTGTTACAGTAGGCTGGTCTTCATGCGGCAAGTGGGTGTCCGAGAGGAACCCATTTGAAACGGGATAAGTTACTCGAGAGAGAACTTATTTCCACATAAATATTAGCCTAGTCACTACTACTCTATAAATTTTCTATCGAAAGCATGTAGCCAATACTTTAGATTAACCCGTATTCCGGTCACATCCCAAGAATCCCCTTCTCATTGTTAGATTTTCTTGTTAATCTTACAAATTTTTTCTTACTTGTGTTAAAACCCCCAATTTCATATTTGACACTTTCGTTTCACCCCTTTTATTTACGATGTTTTTACTCGTTAACTTCTTTAGTTACGACTAGTTGGAACGAAATTTTATTTTTCTATAAATTCTCAAAACCACTACCTTGGGACAATCCCAACCCTTGGTTGGGTTATTATACTATTGCACGATCATAGACACCCGAACTGTAAGACGTGTCGTTGATAAGCAAACATCAATTATGCATAGAATTCCTTATGATTAAGGCTTGTGACTATTATGTCTTGTGATCTAGTTTAGTATGATGATTGTGGAGTAAAGCTTGATAGTAGGGCTTGAAGTTAAGATTTTGATTACTAGGGCCTATAGAGTAAGTCTAATATGATGAGTAGCTATCTTCTGAATGATACACTAGAGGTTAGAGTTGTTGTGGAAGGCTTTTACCCATATGACCTACCTAGAACTATATGAATGCATGTACGTAGAATGTGAAAGGTCTTCTCACATAGAATGGTTCTAATTGAAAGGTTAATCACCTATAATGAATCAAGGTATGTATGAACTATGATGGCTTGAAGTTGTGACATATGATCTTTTCATGTATGACTTGTATGATAGCATTAGATGGTAGATCTCATGGTAGCTTGGGATTGAGGAATTAGGCTCTCCTAAGGGTAGCTTGAAATGGCATTACAATGATGTTTTTCATGGTAGCTTGCATTAGGATAGGCATGGTAGCTTAGGATTGAGGATTTATGCTCTCCTAAGGGTATCTTGAACTAGCATTGCAAGAATGCCTTCATGGTAGCTTGACTTGGTTAGGCCAAGACCATTTCATGGTAGCTTAGGATAGAGGATTCATACTCTCCTAAGGATAGCTTAGGGTTGAGGATTTATACTCCCCTAAGAGTAGCTTGCATCATATTGAATGTTTGCATGGTAGCTAGGTTGGAATACTTGTATTCTTCCTTGTATAGCTTGGGTTGCATGATAGTGTGCCTTCCATGGTAGTTAGGTCTAGCCTAGTAGTGTGCTATTCTTTGATAGACTAGAATGATAAATAGTTAGCATTGAGTAAGCTATCCTAAAGACGTACTTAGTGTGAGTGGTAGTATGGGATGACATTCATACATGGCACAAGTATGACTTGAAGCTACTTATGAAGTGTCCTCTTATGTCTATGTATGCTTAGCTGAGATTGTTTGTTTAGTTGCCTTCCATGATATGATTGACTTGAGATGATAGTTCCTTGTCTTTATGAAGTAGGTCAAGAATGACACCAATGATTAGAAAGCATGAATAGAGTAATGTCAAGATATGCTTAGTGTGAGTGGTATTATGGGATGCCACTCATGCATTGCACAAGTTTGCCTTAAGGTTACTTAGGTGTATAAGTGCTCTTATGACATGAAAACCTAGGTCTTGACTATGAATGTGGACTATGCCCAAGAATGACCAAAAAGAGGTACTTAGCTTGGATAGTATTATGGGATGCTATCCTAGCCTTGCACAAGTATGTTTGGAGGTGGCTTGTGATGTATTTCACTTTTAATATGAAAGACTAAAGGTTGAAGTATGTAAATATGAAAGTCCAAGTTAAGACTATGCTATGAACATGATTTAGCTCCTATGCTCATTAACTATGTCTTATGTTGACTTGTGATGATATGATGCCTATGTTGGAGATTATGCTATGAATGTGTTATTATCTCTTATGTTTATGTCTTATGTTGACTAACCATTTTGAGATGCTTTTATGATGTTGTGCTAGCTTTCATACTTACATTTTGTACTAACGCATATTGCCTACGTTCTAATCAAATGTAGGGTGTTGGAGATTGAGTTGCTTTGGAGGCTAGGTTTCTAAGAAGCAAGAAGACTTGAAGATTTGGTGAGTCCTCATAGCTTTGAGGACAAGCCCATGTTTCCCCTTTATGTCATTTCTTATGTTTTAGACTTTATATGGGCTGCGTCCCAAGACTTTATTCATGAGTTTAATAGATGGTTTGAGACAAAGCCTTAGTAAAGACTTCCGCTTGCTTATGAAAATGTTTTCGATTGTATGGTTTAATGAAGTTTTAAATTTTCCCGTACTTTTCTATTAACTTATGTTATAATTATGATAAGGGTTTGTATGAGACCCCCTTCGGGGTCAAGTATGCCATGTTACGTCTATGGGGTACCCCTGGGTCGTGACAATTGAGGACACTAAAACTCTGAATATTTGTCACGACTCGGGGTTACCCCCTAGAAGTAACACGGCGTACTTGACCCCCGAAGGGGTCTCGTACAAGCCATTAGCATAATCATCACATAAATACATAGAATAATGTGGAAAAATTAAAAACTTTTTCTTTACAATCGAAGTAATTTTATAAAACAAACAGGAGTCTAGACATTGTCTCATTTGACCATCTAATATAATCGAATAGGGACAATGCCCTTACAATAGTTTCTAAATGGAAATACTAAAAGAAACTCAAAGTAAACTACTTGTCCTCGAAGCTTGAGGACTCACCAACTATGCTTGGGGAAACTAACTAATCCAAGCTTGAACCAAGAATACCACCACCAAGGACCAATCCCTACATTTGTAGAAAACATAGAAATATGGGTTAGCACAAAATGTACTAAGTATAGTATCCATGCATAAAAATATTTAAAACATGCTTAAAACAGATATTTTGTTTGAAACCATGCTATATGCCATTTTTGAACATCATCTTTGAAATAGTTAGAGAATGTAGCTCATAAGACAAACCATACACACTTCATCATAACATAGAGGATATCATCATAGTCACAAATATAGTCTCCAACACAACATAATGCATACTCCAATCTTCACAAGACATAGTTCACATATATAATTCAATGCCAAGATCATATCATCATAATAAGACCATCACATAAGTAATCTTGAGCTCTACTTGTGCAATGCATGGATAGGATCCCATAATCCTATCTACACTAAGTATTACTTCTAGGCCACCATGATCATGCATAACATACCTTGACCTTATTCATAGCCAACATTCATAAACAAGGAGACATTCATGCTCATATCTTATAATAAATAAAGTCACTCATAGCAACAATCCATATCATGCATACATAATTCATATATCTTTATAGCATAAGGAAACCACACTATAACCCATTTATAAGTCTACTTGTGCAATGTACAAGTGAAGTCCTATACCCCCACTCGCACTAAGTAAAGCTCATTAGGAAGTCATTAGTATAGTCCATGTTCATATTCATAATAAAGCATACATTCATAATCATCATATCATAGGAGAGACTTACCATGACCACTCTCAAAATCTACTTGTGCAATGCATGAATGAAGTCTCATACCCCCATCCATACTAAGTAGAACTTCTGGAGGAATCATAGTACCTAACTCATGTTTTTATCATAATTCATATTCTTATCATATAGGGATAAACATACTCATTATATATACATAAGGAGAGTCATACCATAACAACAATCCAATCAACATATATCATACCTTCATGTCTTACCATAGCATAATGAACCAACCCACAATCCCTTTCAAAGCTTACTTGTGCAATGAAAAAGTGAAGTCACATACCCCCACACCTACTAAGTAAACTTATCAAGAAATCACAAGTATAGTTCAAGTCATATTCATTATCTTATTACATAGGGAGAAGTGCATTAACCGACATAGACCATGTGAGCTACATGGAATCCGGTGTCATATAACCCCACACCGAAAAAAGGCATCCTACTTGCCTAAGGTAGAACTAGACATTTATAGCTATAATGTGGATCCACTAGCTAATACCTATGTGGGCACATAGTTATGGGATAGGGAGATTGCTTCTAGAAACCCGGACTATTTTACTAGCGGGAGAGTTTCCATCTCATGAGAACATATGTAGAAGACCCGGCCTAAAACTAGAGGGAGAGTCTCTACCTCATTAGAGCATATGTAGAAGACCCGGCCTAAAACTAGAGGGAGAGTCTCTACCTCATTAGAGCATATGTAGAAGACCCGGCCTAAAACTAGAGGGAGAGTCTCTACCTCATTAGAGCATATGTAGAAGACCCGGCCTAAAACTAGAGGGAGAGTCTCTACCTCATTAGAGCATATGTAGAAGACCCGGCCTAAAACTAGAGGGAGAGTCTCTACCTCATTAGAGCATATGTAGAAGACCCGGCCTAAAACTAGAGGGAGAGTCTCTACCTCATTAGAGCATATGTAGAAGACCCGGCCTAAAACTAGAGGGAGAGTCTCTACCTCATTAGAGCATATGTAGAAGACCCGGCCTAAAACTAGAGGGAGAGTCTCTACCTCATTAGAGCATATGTAGAAGACCCGGCCTAAAACTAGAGGGAGAGTCTCTACCTCATTAGAGCATATGTAGAAGACCCGGCCTAAAACTAGAGGGAGAGTCTCTACCTCATTAGAGCATATGTAGAAGACCCGGCCTAAAACTAGCAGGAGACTCTCTACCTCATTTTCCATATCCGCTCGGTGCTAAGCATTATTCTCCAACTTATACATAGTTAAGGTGAATTACAATTTCATATGTGAAGGAGTACATTACCCTTCATTCAACCCAACTCATAACATAGCTCATTGATTCAACATGGTGAGAACTACCTTTCACCTTAGAATCATCATATAATCATCCAAGACAATTCATAAATAATCATGTGTAGTAAAGGAAACTAGTCTTTCAACAATACCATAATTCACACATTAGTCATTGGATCTTCACCATTCAAGTGGAACATAACTTCATACATAAATGCATGAAAAGTAAGCACCTCCACCTTTCAAGAGGATCATTCCATTCATAAATAAGAATCTTAAACATAGAGTACCTTCATACATTGCCTTCAAGGCTATACTTCAAGATTCAACACTTACAATTTACCCTTCAAGGGTCATAGATCATGTCTTGCAATCACATTTAGAATTACTACTTTAAGCATGAATCAAACAAGACTAATTGACTAAATTAACATAGATACTATTCTAAGTATTCACATTGCATGAACAAACCCAATCTCAATTTCATAAAGTTGGGGTCATGGGGAAGCACATGGATTCATGGGGGAATTTCACAATAAAAACCCTCAATAAACATCAAATTCATCATAATATAGGATAATTAACATAAATAAATCATTTTCAAGAAGAACCCATGGCTAGAATCAAAACCCTAGTTTTTGAACAAATTTCCAATTTCGAAAATTAGTGTTGAAGGGCTTCATGGAGAAAGATATTCCATGAATGAAGGTTCCCATACCTTAATTGAAGCTTTGCCAAGAAATTGGAGTGAAAACCTTGGAGCTTGAACCCTAATCTTGAAGCTTTTGGTGTTCTTAAATGGAGGAACTTGTAGGGAGAGAAATATTGGAGAAGAGATGAACTTTTTATTTTGAAGTGGGTGTTTGTGAAAGTGATTAATTTTGGGGATATTTTAATATAAAATCCCTTATATAGTTATTTAGAAATAACATAAAATATACCCACTTTCTGATTTAACTTAAAAATAATATTTATGAAAACGCCCCTGCACATATGGACTTAGCCAAAAAAAAACTAAGGAAATGTTTAAGGAAGCATTTAAGGTCCTTGAAGTGGTCCACTAGCCTTGGACCCTCCCTTGGACTTTGCCTTTGGCTTTTTAAAGCTAAGGCATATTCATGGGAGTATTCAGAAGGCCTATTTATACCAAATATATATTTATTTAAAAATAATATAGACTATACCCATTTAATTTGGACTAAAAAGTAAATTACGAAATTACCCCTTTTTATGCGTCTCTTGGATTGCCCAAAAAAACTAAGGCAATTACCAAGGGCTTTAAGGCCCTTGAATTGATGTACCTTACTTAAACCCTCCCTTGTACTTGCCTTTAGCTTTTTAAATCTAAGGCATAAGTCAACAAGGGAGTACATGTCAGTGGGCCCCCACATGCACACGTGCACTGCCTAGTGTACTAGGGCAGCCCCCACGCGTGGTGGTCCCCCTACTTGGTCCTTAAACCCTCACATAGGTTGCCTTAAAAAAAACTAAGGCATTGGTTCAAGGAACCCTTTAAGGTTCGTGGACTGCTTCAAGTCCCTTGAGCCCATACGTGAACTGCCAACTTTGCCGAAAATGGCTAAGGCAAAGTTCACGAGGCCCTTCAAGGACAGTGAACTGCTTCATGTCCCTTGAAGCCTCAAGTGAACTGCCTTTATGCCAAAAATGGTCAAGGCATTGTTCACGAGAGCTTCTAAGGACAGTGAACTGCTTCATGTGCCTTGAAGCCTCTCTTGAACAAATGCCTTTTGCCCACACGGCTAAGGCAAAGTTCAAGGGAGCTTCTAAGCGCAGTGATTCCTTTCGCCTTCCTTGAACCCTCTCTTGAACTTATACTTCGTCAAATTTTTGGACTATTTCTTAACTCCAATTTATGCATAAACTTCTAAGATTCATACGTTAAGCTCTAGTTTCACCTATCAATTTTTCGGGTTGTTACAATATTAAGCCCTAAATGAGTCGAAATTCCCGACTCATCAACACCCCAACTTAAACTTTTGCTTGTCCTCAAGTAAAAAACATAAAATCAATCAGCTCAACAGATATGTCTATAAATAGTACTACTCAAGACTCAACATGAATGCACATGAAGTGCAATCTACCAATGCAATGTTCAATTGTGCACTACAAGTTTCAAATTGTGACTAGCCATCATCAAATAGAACTCAAGCTCATAATGTTTGTTTCAAATGCAAATTCAAGCTCAAAAAAAGTATTTGAATGCCCTCACATAAAAAATGATTCCATGCTCACACAAAGCTCATCAAAATTTCATAATTAAGGAATCAAAAGCAACTCTCACACTCTCAAAGATAAACACATGCATGATTCTACCCATAGGCTTGTGCGTATTTTCCAATCAACATGACATTAAGCTCAATCAAGATCACAAAGGTCTTTCAAAGCTTGTAACGGGATTGAGGGTAAAGGTATGATCATTTTGGCTTAGTGACTTCTACCTTCATGAAGCATGGCCTGTATTTCACTTTTTCTCCTTTTCTTTCACTCATTTTGATTTTCACAATTCACCCTATGTTCTTTTAAGCATGATTCATTGGATACCCCATTTCTTTTATCCATTGCACAAACTTTACTGCAACATTCTTTTTCTTTTTCAATCTTTATCTTCTCTTCTCTTTTTTTTTTTATATATGGAGAGGCTCCATCTTTTTTCAACACAATCCACCAAGGGAAAATTTTTACAAATTTCTTGACTGCCTTTTTTTCCACCACATCCCTAACTTAGGCATTTGGCCTAAGTTGGCTATTCAAACAGACCAATGCTTCATGAAGGTTTTAGGTGATGGGAGAAAGAGGTCAAATGTGCTCATGTTTCATTCAAAGAAAAGGTTAGGCTCAAATGGTGCCAAGCTAGGTTCACACTCTCACAAGTTGGTCACAAAGAGGTATACTAGCGATTTGGTTCACTCTCCAAAAAATTTGCCTAAGATCATCTCTATCATTCTCCTACATTTGTCGATTGGACTAACGGGCCAAGTTCTAGGTATTACCAAGAACATATTTCAAGACAATCTCATCACACAAGGCATTCAACACAATCATCAATCAAGATTCTACAACTTCAACTCACGTGCAACGATCATCACAAGATTCATTTCAACAATTGGCAAGTCACAATGAGATGCTAAGAGTTCACACATGACTTATGCAACTCAAATTTACCTCATTGGATTTGCACGAACATATCATTCAATGAAGATCACTATTCAAGTCATCGGTACTGATCGCAACCGATACTTAAATATGCAATAAAATAGCCACATTCACAAACATCAAGAGGTGAAATTTTAAATTTGGATCAAAAATCAACATTCACGTTAAAAACCAAAAAGCCATTGGATCAAAAACCAACATTCACATTAAAAACCAAAAAGCCATAGTTACACAAAGTAAGCATAACTGGCTAACAAATATCAAACTTTCACAAAAACAACCTAATAGAGGCAGGTATGAAGATACCTCACCCCACCAAACAAAAATAACAATTGTCCTCAATGTAACAGAAATGAACAATCTCAAAATAAAACTAAATAGAGTCAACATCCCCTTGTCAAGATAAGCCTGAGGTGAACTCTGCACATCCAGGACTCTCTCAATCTGGGCATTAGTGACCGGTTCAGCTCCATCATTTGCTCCACTAGAGCCCACCATCGATGTGTCCCTAAGAGAGGCCTCCATGGCTGTCTGTACCATCGCGCCCTCTAGGCCATCCAGGTCATCATATATTGCTGCATCATGGGTACCAAGCTCCTCCTCATCAGTCTCGGGAGTATCCAAATTGGCATCATCATCAGCCACAACAGCATCTCTAGTTGTAGTAGCCGGAGGGATCTCAGAAATGGCTGGCAACTCTGTACTCGGGACTTCGGGAATGTTCACTGTGCCGAAAAACATAGATAGATCCATGGATTTAAAATCATCCACATCATGTCTCAAGCTAGTCATATCGGCTCTCAAAACCATCACATCAGTCAACTGGCATCCACTCTGCTCACATGCCTCTACTCTCACCGTGAGGGCATATAATGATAGGCCATGCGCGGTAATCAACTCCCTGTGCTCTCTCAACTAAGCTCAGATATGAGCTAAGGTGGAAGCAATAGCCCTCTCAATCTTACTGGGGATAGTAGCCTCTACTCGAGAATCCCGTATGTCAGCCGATTGGTCCAGATGGCCTATCTTGAATAGCATCACCTGGGTTAATGGGGTTGGGAAGAAGCAACAGCAGTAGAAGTAGTAGCAACAACAGATGAACAAGGAACAATAGTAGAAGTGCTAGGGGTACCTAAAGGCTCGCCTGCCTGAGTAGGAAGGGATGTGTCTGTCTCTAGCATCTCCACATCAACAACCGGGGAAGTGTCCACTGGTGCAGCTCTCCTCCTCTCATCCTCGTCTGTAGTGTACTCGGCCTCAATCCTCCGGATGTCAGTAGAGGAAGTGGGATTCACTTTCACATCCCTCTTCTCTACAAAAGGCACCCTAGCACGTCGGCATAACTTTGTGATCAACACTGAGAAAGGAAGTGAAGTCTGACTCTGCTTGGCCCTCATGTCCATCTCCTGCTCCATAATCAACTTGAGATTCAGCCTATCCCACTCAATGATGCATCCCAACAAGGCCGCCTTAGGATGACGGAGTATGGACTTGTTCTGAGAAGGCATCAAGGTGTTGCTAATAAATCTAAACCACTATCGGGCAGCTACATTCAAATCCTTCTTCTCTATCTGAACTCCAGGCTCGATATATGGTAGCGTGATGTAAGAGGAACACTGACCTAGCTTCATTTCACTATCTAAATACAAACAAATAAACTTCCCATCAATGTGGTTACTTATAAGACAACGCAAATACTATTACTTTACATGTTTGAAATCCCCTTGAAATAAAAGATTACCAGTCGAATACCCACTAGTGACATATTCCACACTATATTCTCTGTGGAATTCAACTTCAACCTCGTTTTCTATATTTGACGACTACTTTATATCTCATTTAAGAGGTGTAATTTGGACATATCAGGCAGCCCCACTGTATATAACATTCGATTGCCACAACTTTGCTGATCCTTCTCTTTTTTTCAATAAGTTCAGCAAACATTGACAAAGCTCAGGAAAAGAAAGGATGACAAAAAGAAAAGAGAAGTAAGTGGCCAGTAATACCATTTCGTCTACACGCCAATAAAGCTGAAGCTAATGAAACCAATGATAACCTCAAAGGCAGTTGATATTCACAATTATGAACATAAAATACATGTAAATTCAGGCTCAGTTTGCAAACTCTCAAACTTTGACGCAATTTCCAGATATGCATAAGTTATACCAGCTTCTTTGCATTTTGAGACACAAATCACTTCTCTGAATGATCCCAGACCCTCAATTGGTCAACACCATTCAACAAACAAGGTCTCCCCAACAAGCAACAGTCTTAAAAAAAAAATTAAAAACTAATGTCCCTGTCATATGTTACATGAGATTGCTATCGGTGAGTAAGGGGAAGTCACGAAGAAACCAAGTTTGTGTAGAGGAAGAGCATATGGACGCAGAACATCGGCACAAAATCCTCAATATTGCTCACTGCAATGAGTTATGGCTTAAAGCTAAACTCCAATAGCTTCCATGTGGGACTCAGCGTAATCTTCCCATTTCTTTCCAACAGAACAAAAAATCTTCTATAGCAAAAGTTTACTCATTTACAGTGTTCTCCTCTCCAATCTCTTCTTCACTATCTTTTGGCCCACCAAAAATTTCAAAATCATCGAAACCTGCGGCAAGTATTGATGGTCATCAAAAATTGCAGTTCACAAAGATTTCCTAAATGAGAAACATAAGTTACCTGCGCCTAATGCTTCAATATCATCAATTAATGGACCTAAGGGAGCTATGCTTCCCAAAGGAGGGTCAACGGTCATCCAGTCTGAACTTTCCAAGTCCTCCGAGATTTGTTCCCTCCTGGAAACCCAATTATGGACAACTTCCATTTTTTCATAGGAAATGGAGTCCATACAATCCGGCTCCAGGTTCTTCCTAGTGCCATAAGCAATAAATTAGACATACTCTTTTACATCTCAAGAAAAGGAGAACAATATGTCAATTTCTCCCTTTACCTTTGCCTCAGCCACAGGTTGTACTGAACAAAAGCAAGATCATTAAGTCTTTGATGTTCAATGCAATTTTTTGTTTCATGCATCTCTTCTAAAGGAACTCGACCTGGCTTAGACCTAATCAAACTTGATGTTTGACTGAGAATACGGATGGCCAAGCGAGCCAAATTTGGGCACCCTCCACCATATGTTGACCACCACTCAGCTGCAAGAATTACAACATAATGACTTAATTCACTTTTCTGAAATAGACAAAGATACAGTATACTAGGAGCATGACGCAACATTACTACTTGTTAATTTGCTTTGCTGAACTCTAATAATTTCCTGAACTAAAGAATATTTCATACTTAGACTAACAAGAATTTTTCTCCACAATCTTTGAAGTCAAATCTCAAGTAAACAGAATGGCAAAATCGATGGGAGAGAAACTAGTTAACGACTCACGCAGCTTGAAACCTTGACCTGCATCCTATCCAAGCAAATGCAAACTTGTATAGATGGTCTCTTGCAACTAGAAGGATACACTATGCAATAGTGCATGATTCGAACTAGTTTGTGGCATTAACAGAAAATATTTCTCTGACAAAAGGATCTTGAGTAGAAAATGCGTATCCATCCCATTACAACCATACATATACAAATAAAAGGCTGTCAACATAAGCTGACCAAACTAGATAGAAATGGGAACTAAACAAGAGATAGATGAAAATATGTAAATTCATTTTGAATGTACTGATTTCTTACAGTGATAGTCACCATTGGACTATAAAAGAGAGGTTAGGTCGAAGAGGGATGGAGATATTGTTCATTAGGCACACTATCAGCAAAGGAAATCCCAGAATGGAAGGTAAGAGGTAATATTCAAGTAAGATAAACTAACTTAACTGAATCACTAATTGTCTGAAGATTTCAAACAACACAGAGAGAAGGTGTATACAGGCATTCATTTCATGAAATGGCACTAACCTGGAAAAAGAGTGTCTCTGGCTCTTACTGCCATTTTCCTCCCAAAATCTCCAGCACTGTTGAGGTAAGAAGTAGTTTCTTTCACAATTTTGTCTTGGATTTTAGGATCAGGAACCAATTTCTCTATACAATCATATACAAGTGATCTGATATGGAGGTGCACGTCTTCCTCAGTAGTATAGAAAAACTTGGGATTGAGGTAAAACCCTGCAGCATGAAGAGGATGACGCTGAAGTGATTCCCACCTGTGATCAATAATATTCCAATAAACTGAGTAATCCTTCTTATTGACAAGCTCTTTCTTAATTGTTTCTTTTGCTCGATAGACCCCTGCATAAACGTACGCCATCGCAGGCCTCTCCTCACTACTGACCATCCTTAAAAGCCTCAAGATGGGATCTGTCAAGCGGCAAACCAAGCTGCAAGTAGACCAAAAGGACTGATTACCAATATAATCTAGCAGGGCAAACCCCTCTGGTTTCTTTGAATATGGGCTCTCCGCCCACTCCACTGAAGTAACCATTGATTGCAAATTGTGTTTGATATTTACCATTCTTTTTAGTGTCAAAAAGTCGGTTGCAGAGCGTGTAACTCCCAAATCAACTAAGTCAACTCCCAAGGTAAACTTTCTCATCATACTCAAGAGAATGTTATTATTGTAGATGAATCTTGATATTGACTTGGCTTGTTCCATTATTGTATCGATCCACTCAAGTTTTTTTAAGTCCTCGAGCATCAAGTCAATGGAGTGAGCAGCACAAGGCGTCCAAAAGAGTGTAGGGTAAGCATCAGTGAGCCTTTTCCCAGCAATAATGTATCGCTCCTCATTACTAGTTACTACTTGCAACACATTTCTCACACCAACTTCCTCCACTACTTCCTTAAGCAACTCATATAGATAATCCGTGGAATTAATTAGGGTAGACGCATCGACAGACCTCAAAAACATTGTCCCTTCGGGGCAGTAGACCAAAAAGTTAAGCAGTGTTTTACCCTTTCCCGTAATCCACTCATCAACCAAAACAGAACAACCACTCCTTGCCCAGGTGCTTGAACATTGATCAATGTCATTCCTCACTTCTTGAACTGAAGCTTTTAGAACCCAGCTTCTTAGTTCATGGTAAGAAGGGGCAGAAACTTGTGGTCCTTGGGAAGCGATCACATCAATCATGGGTTGGAAATAAACAGAATTTACAGCATCAAGAGGCACCCTAGCATCTAAAAGGAATCTGGCTACTGCCATATGGACATGATTGTTCACTCTTTTGGACTGGTTAATTGGTAGAAGCATAGCATTATTATTTGAGGAAGATGCTCCTTTTCTAATCCTACTTTTTTTCTTCCTAGCACCTATATTATTAGGTCCTTGGTCTCGATTCAAAAACAAATTAGAGGTATGTTCAATAGCTTGCGGCATTGGAAGCAAGTCAACTTGGGTATCGAGGCCACAAGTATCAGTAAATTCAGCAGCAATGTCACTAGTGGCAGTGCCAGCATTATAAGTTGTTATTTCTTCAGCAAGTTTCTGTTTTTTTCTCTTCTTCATTACAACACCATTTAAACTATCTTGCATTAGAAGGCGAACATCGGGCTGAACTCTCAAACAAGTAGATGCATTACCTTTTTGACCTGCAAGATGTTCTTTAATCCTATGAATTCCACCACCCTTAAATATTTTGCCACAATATATACACTTCAACTGTACCCTCTCTCCATTCTTAAACATTTCACAATGCTTCCATGCTGGGTCATGTTTTTGTGAAGTAACTGGCACTGGTTCCAAATTAGAACCCATCAATCTATATAAACGAACAAAGCTGAATAATTTAAAAACTTACTTGTTCCTCCACGGTCGAAAGATGGGAGAAACCAAACCAACCGAGTTAGGGTTTGAAGATGGGTTTTTTTTCTCTCTTTTCTTTTATACACAAACAGAGAGTCGAAAGATGACCGGTTACGATTCTACAAGACTACAACTAAAGATCGGGTTGACCCGATTATTTCACTATCGCTTCGACCGGTTTGGTTCACAGCCCAACCACAATTCTCCTCAACCTCACTTTCACCTACTAAACCGGATTTTCCCTCTCTCATCCCGGTGCCTTGTTTCTTTCCATCAACCGGCCACCCCACCCTCTAAGTTCTTTTTTATTTTTTAAATTTCACATCAAATTATGTTTTATTTGTTTTCGTTAAGATTAAGACGTCTCAATGATTAAAATATTGTTTCTAGATCTCAACATTGAATGATTAAGACAGTTTGTTTTTTAATAATTCACCATTATATAAGCATAATCAATATGCAATTCAAATAAAATTATATTTGGGTGTTTATATTAATAAAATACTTTTAAAGAAATTAATTTAAACAAAATAAAATTATTATTTGATAAAATTTTATTATTTAAAATAAATAATATCAGTTTAATAAAACATTTAACCTAAATTAATAATATTTTTGGGCATGTTTGTAAATACATAAGACTTCTTGTTATAATTTGGTGTTAGACTACTAATTTTATCGAGACGTCCTTCACACAAATCCACACCATATTCTTTTAGAAAAAAAGAAGAAAAATATATAGCTAAGCTTTTCGAGAGCAACCAAGAGCTTGAACAAGTAAAAGTACCAAACAGTTAATGATAAGCCTAATTTCGCAAAAAAAAAATATTAAAAAAACATACGACAATAGTGAAATAAAAGGCAAGAACTTGAACTAGTAAAAGTGTCAACGGTTATTGATGAGCCTAATCTAACAAAAGAGAATCTATCTCTCTCTGTCTCTATATATATATAAAGGATAAATATACAGAATGTGATGTGACACATTTCTATGGTCTCCATTCATATTTATCTTTTTTTAACCTGTTTTGACCATTTTTTTCCTTCATTATTTAATTATTTTATTTTTAATATCTCAAAAAATCTTCACATTCAATTACACAACTTTTCACCTACTATTAGAATATATATTTAGTGTATTTAATAAAATAAGAAATAACTACTAATAACTCACACATCTTCAACTTATATAATCTCAATAATATTCATAACTCAATTTTTTTAATCTTTGATAACCTTCAAAATTAAATTTATTAGTTAATGACACCTTATGGTATTCCTTCTTTTTTTCAATATAAATTCATATTTCGTATCAAGAAAATTTTCATTCAAAGTTACTATTTCACTTCTCCACCTCCATATTATACATTAGGGTGGAGAAGAAAATGTTAATCATCACATCATATGGTTTCTTTCAACAAATTCGGAAAGAATCTATAGGTAAAAATGTTTTTTTAAATTTTTTAAATTATGTTTTTTACTTTAATAATCTATGTGATATTATTTTATTTTATTAGTCAATTTAACTAATATTTGAAACTAAATTGAATAACTCAATACAAATAAAATTATGGAGTAACTAACAATTTCATATAAGTATATTCTTAATTTGTGTTTGAAGGGTTGAAGAAGAAAGTTGAGGAAGATACAAGAGTAGAGAAAATTGTGAGGTAAAAATGTTTCTTTTAATTTTATTATTTTTTTTACTTTAATAAATTCTGTGATATTATTTTACTTTTATAGTCAATTTAACTATTCTTTGAAACTAAATTGAATAAACACAATACAAATAAAATTATAGAGTGACTAACAATTTCATTCAAGTATATTCTTAATTTGTGCTTGTAGGGATGAAGAAGAAAGTTGAGGTATACAAAAGTAGAGAAAATTGTGAGGTAAAAATGCTTCTTTTAATTTTAAAAATTGTACTTTTTTTACTTTAATAATTTATGTGATTTTCTTTTTTTTTTAGTTAATTTAACTAATCTTTGAAACTAAACTGAATAAACTCAATACAAATAAAATTATGGAGTAACTAACAATTTCATATAAGTATATTCTTAATTTGTGCTTGTAGGGATGAAGAAGAAGGTTGAGGAAGATAAAGAATTAGACAAAATTGTGAATTTCAGAAGAAGATGATTTAGAGTCATACAATAAAATTATTATTATAGTAATTTGACTTTTTTTTAGTCTTTCTTTCATCTTCTCTATATTTCATTTATGTACTTTATTGAAGAAGTTAAAATATATTTTAAAACTCTCTTAATTATACATTTTTACATTCTCTTTTTTCTTGAAGTTGTATTTTTATAATGTAATGGGAAGAGAATAAAATGATAAATAAGGTAAATCAGAAGACTAAAAAAGAGAAACTTGATAAAGAATTTTTTTTCATTTTTCTTTTATATGACTAGTTATACATACATAATTCATTAGGTTAAATTATGATTGGTTCTTGTGAATTTTTACTATGATACCTTTTTGCAACATTCAAAAATGAATATTATGTACTCGATGTTACTGTTTGTTTGCATGTTGAAATGCATTCCTAAATATGACACTACGATTAGAAGCATTTTAAAGAGTGAAAATTTGATAACTTACAAAAAGAAAAAAAACTTTATTCAAGAAATGAATAAAAAAATTGACAACAATATAATTCTTAAGAAAAAACTAAAACGAAACAAAAAACATTATATGCAATACTGTCGTTTTTTTTTTCAAAAAAAAAAAGACAAAGACCCTATTTATTTTTTTCTTATTCTTTTGATAAATTTCACTATATTTTAATTTATTATTATTATTAAAAAGTGTCAATTACTACTATCTCCATTCATTTCTATTATTTATTGTAAAAATTTAAATGTCTCAAAATTTGTTATTCTACTTATTCCTATTCTTTATTGTGAATTTAAAGGCCTAAATATTTAACTCCAACCTTTCATTTCTTCATGAAGAATGAATTTGTTTTTTGTATATCTATATATTATATAAAGCTAAATATTAAAAAAAGTGATTTGACACCTCTCTTTGGCCAATGATCCTATTTATGTTTTCTTTATTTTTTATTTTTGTAATTTTCACTATATTTCTATTTATTATTACTATTAAAAATGTTTCAATTACTATTCCCTTCATTAATTTCTATTCTTATTGTAAGAATTTAAACATCTCAAACTTTACTACTCCACTTGTTCCTATTATTTATTATAAATATAAAGGCATAAATATTTATCACTCAAATATTTTATTTTCTCCTTAAGGAATGAAAAATTATTAAAATAGAGTTGTCTAATGAAATATAATTTCAAAATAGCTTGAAAAAAAAAATTAAACTATCCCTTCAACTCTCCTAATATGCGATTTCTCTTTTTATCTAATTTTCAAAAAATTAAAAATATTTACATAATTAGTCAAGAATAAGATAATTGCTCGATAAATAAATTAAAACAAATGAAAAATCGTAACTCTCCAAAAATAATCTCAACATCCATTTATATTTATTTCATTTCATGATTAAAGTTGGCAATAAAACAAATATTGAACCAATTTAAAAAAAAAATCTATTTTCTTATTTGTTTTATTAGTTTATAAGAATAAAAGTAATAATTATTATCATTTATTGTCCAAACTTTTCATATTGTTTATTGAAAATCAAATCTCATCCACATATTGATTTATGAAATAATTGATATTCACTTTTAACTTCTTCATATTTCTGTAGTGTTTGAATTACATAATTTATTCAGTTTCTATACAAATTAATTGATATTTGAGCTCTCTTGTGTATTTATTGTTTTTAATTTTTAATGTAACTTTTGTACGAAATATTAATTAATTAGTAAATGTGTGAATTGAATATAACTTCTACTTTCTTTCTTGAATTTAGACTTACATTTTCTATGCTTTTTATATGAAGTTTTGTGTGGATATATAAAAAAGTTTATGCTATTAATTTGTATCATTTACACTAATTGATATGCTCAATTTATAAAGTAATAATTAAGAAAAAAGTTAAATTATAAGTAAGAGAAATTACATGAGCTCTAAATTTAAACTAAAATAAATTTATAAACGCAAATAGTATTATATAAAGAAAATTATCTATCTATATATAATAGGAGAGGAAAAAACGTCACATGTCAGTACCACAATTATTCTTACATTTTAGTTTTAAAACTGATATTTTTAGTTAATTTAAATAATAAATTCAATTTTAAAAACAAAACAACAATATAAAACAGTTTTCTTTTTAAAAAAAAATTCAGTTTTGAAACTTAACGTTTAAATTCAATTTTAAAAACAAATAACAATATAAGACAACTTCTTTTTTTAAAAAAAAAAACAGTTTTGGAACTTAATGTATAAATTCAATTTTAAAAATAAATAACAATATCAATTCAATTTTTTAAAGTTAACGTTTAAATAACTTTAAAGCATATTTAAGCAATATAAAATATTGTAAAGAAAATATTATTATATAAACAGAAAAATATAAGAAATTATTATATCAAAACTGTCTGATACACATCCATAGCTACACAATTTCTAAAGCTATCTCATTAGTTGTTCCTTTTTTAAAAATATATTTTGTTTTTAATATATAAAATAAACTTCAACAACATATAATTATTCCTAAAATTCCTCACCCACTTACTTAACTTCCTACCCCAAAAAAAAACTCAACCGTATTAATTTAGTAAATTTATTTTTGATAGTCTTTTCTTTAGTTTTTTCAAGAAAAAAAATGCATCTCAATAAAGGAAATTCAAAGCAATAATAATCCATATTGTTCATGGGAAGGTAATTTTTAGCATAGTTCCTCTCTTTTTCTTCTGTTTTATGTGGTATACATTATCAATAATTGTACTTTATTTTGAAAGTTCTAGATGTTGAAGATTATCCATTGATGAAGTTAGGATCAAGCCATTTCTGTGATGAATATATGTAGTTGAAGAAGGAGAAACATTTTTAAAACTATATCTGATAACTATGTCAAGCATGTAATATATATTTTATTTTTTTCATCTTATGTTTTGTTTCAAAATCAAACTGTGTTGGATGTATTTACATATAATTTATGATTCTTTATTTACTGCGTATTTCATATTTATAATTTTTTAACTTTTTTTTTTAATATGCAGATGAATGATGAAACTAATGAAAATTTTCAATTGAAAGATTAGAAGTATTTGAATTTGAAGATATTATATTTTTAAAAGAGAAAGAATTATTAACTTAATTAAAACTAGAAACTTATGATTATAGAATTCTAAATAAACTCTTACTATTTCACAAATTTATCTTTCCAGATGTTATATATATATTTAACTACATTTAATTTATATATAAATAAAGATAATAATACTATCTCTCTATATATATAATATAAATGGAAGTTGACCTATATCTGTTTGCAATTTATTTATTTATTTACTAACATTTATTAAAAATTAGTTTTTTTTCAATTTAACAAACAAATAAAAGAGAATAAAAGAAAGAAACAAAGAAAAGAAGATAAATGAAAAAAAGAGAAGAAAATAAATGTAGGTAAAAGGTAAAATAGAAAGGATAAGGATAAGAATAACAAACTGATCCTCTTTTAATCATTATTGGTAACTACAATTTTTTTTTTTTGTATTGATCTTTTTCATTTATTATATTTCTCTCAACTCAAATATATATAGATTATAAGAAAAAAATGCATTGTATTTAATTAAAAGAGTACAGTGATTCTAACTCATGTGTTGTTTTGATATTGTTTGTAATTGATGACTTGCAATAAAATCTAATAACTTATAGGTGGACTTCTTAGAACAAAGGAGTATCAATCATATTCAAAATATAATAAAGAAGGAAATTATTGACCAAGAAGATGGTTTGAGTCAAATTTTACATTTTCATAAGATTCTCTAAATAAAATTGTAGTTGTGATATTAAATAGATACCCTAGAGTTAATGAGTATTATTATAAAAATTAACTATAAATTGTAAAACATATACTTCATTAGATTGGTTTGTATTATATTAACTTATGTTGTACTTAAATTGATTTTATCATAATTGAATATTACATTTAAAAAGTTCTATGCGTATTTTCATCTATTATATTACACTATTATTAAATAATGCTAAAATTATTATCAACAAATTTAAATAATGAAAGAATTTAATCAATAGAATGAAAGAACATAAATAAATAAGATTTTAAAACAAAGAAAAATGTTGAAGAGCATCACGTGAAGCAACTAAAAAAACTCCAAAAATAAGCAAAAATTTTACCGATATGAAATATATTGTCATTAATGGGATCAAACTATGCTATACATATTTATTTAAAAAAGTTGATTGACGTGGTGATAGTTGATACACTAATTTAAATAAAAAATTTCATGTATACAAGTGTATACTATATATTCGAGCATAAATATAACATAATATTTTATTTAATATTATCTGCGCATTACGTGGGCATATATACTAGTTAGTAGAATAACATAAATAATTTAAAACACCCAAAAATAAGATAACAACGTATATACAACAAAAAAAAATGCTCAATGATATATGATGCTAAACCGAGACCGAGATATAGAGAGGGTTGTCCTTTTGTTTTGTTGTCTCGAAGAAACAAAACAAAAGCTCTCAGATGTACTAGCACCGCATCTTTGATGCAGTCATCGATTCTCCCGAGAGGTCACAATTGCCACGAGCAAATATATTAATGACGAGAAAGGCTTTTTTGTTATGCTACTAATACTTGCTCTTCTTTCAAATGCCCTTTTTGGTTTAGAACCCAGCCGTATAATCGAAATAAGGCTAAGAGGTTATCATTTAAACTATTGTAATGAGTTTATTCTGTTGAGTTAAGTCTTCCGCTGAGTTATGTAAGCCAGACCTAGGGTCCGCTTGGGGCCAGCGATGGTCTCCGAGTGCCGGTCACGTCCAGGGTGTAGGCTTGGGACATGACAGAAGGTGGATGGAGTTACTTAAAGATTATGATGTCACCATTCAATACCATCCGGGTAAGGCTAATGTAGTGGCAGACGCTTTGAGTTGAAAAGCGGTGAGTATGGATAGTTTAGCTTGCTTGAGTGTATCGAAACGACCTTTGGCTAAGGAAATTCAGACCTTAGAATCTAAGTTCATGCAGTTGGGCGTCTCAGAAAGAGGTTGGGTATTAGCTAGTATTTATTGTAATGAGTTTATTCTGTTGAGTTAAGTCTTCCGCTGAGTTATGTAAGCCAGACCAAGGGTCCGCTTGGGGCCAGCGATGGTCTCCGAGTGCCGGTCACGTCCAGGGTGTAGGCTTGGGACATGACAGAAGGTGGATGGAGTTACTTAAAGATTATGATGTCACCATTCAATACCATCCGGGTAAGGCTAATGTAGTGGCAGACGCTTTGAGTTGAAAAGCGGTGAGTATGGATAGTTTAGCTTGCTTGAGTGTATCGAAACGACCTTTGGCTAAGGAAATTCAGACCTTAGAATCTAAGTTCATGCAGTTGGGCGTCTCAGAAAGAGGTTGGGTATTAGCTAGTATTGAAGTAAGGGCCACATTCATTAAGGAGATCAAGGCCAAACAATTTGAGGATGAGAATTTGGAGGAGCTTAGAAAGAAGTCTGTGAATGGTAAGGCACAAGAGACCACTCTTGATGCGGATGGTGTGCTCAATTTTAAAGGGAGAATATGTGTATCTAGAGTAGATGACTTGATTGAGAAATTGTTGGCAGAGTCTCATGGTTCGCGATATTCTATTCATTCAGGTGTGAACAAGATGTACAGAGATCTGAAGAGAATTTATTGGTGGCCGGGCATGAAGAAAGACATAGCGGAGTTTGTGGTGAAGTGTCAAAATTGTCAACAAGTGAAGTATGAACATCAAAGGCCTGCAGGTTTTCTTCAAAGAATGCCAATTCTGGAATGGAAGTGGGAGAGGATAGCCATGGATTTCGTGGTTGGTCTTCCCAAGACTTTGGGGAAGTTTGATTCTATTTGGGTAGTGGTTGATAGATTGACCAAGTCGACCCATTTTATTTCGGTAAGAATAGATTATAATGCTGAACAATTGGCTAAAGTTTATGTGAAAGAGATAGTGAGGTTGCATGGGGTTCCCCTCTCTATCATCTCAGACCGTGGTACCCAATTCACATCCAAGTTTTGGAGGAAATTGCATGATGAATTGGGCACATAACTCACTTTTAGTACAACCTTCCATCCACAGACAGACGGGCAGTCAGAGAGGACTATTCAAGTATTAGAAGACATGTTGAGGGCTTGTGTGATTGATTTTGGAGGGCATTGGGAAACGTTCCTACCTTTGTGTGAATTCTCCTATAATAATTGTTATCACTCCAACATAGATATGGCACCATTTGAGGCACTCTATGGGAGGGGTGTAAATCACCCATAGGATGGTTCGAGGCTGGGGATGTGAAACCTTTGGAGGTTGATTTAGTGAAGGATGATCAAGATAAGGTGAGGAGAATTCAAGCTAAGCTTTTAGAAGCCCTGAGTAGACATAAGAAGTATGCAGATCATAAGGTAAGAGATATGACATTTCAAACTGGTGAAAATGTTCTTCTTAAGGTATCACCCATGAAAAGGGTGATGAGATTTGGTAAGAAAAGTAAGTTATGTCCTAGATACATTGGTCCATTTGAGGTTCTTGAATGTGTGGGACCGGTATCATATAGATTGGATTTACCTCCTAATCTATTGTGAGTTCATCCGGTATTTCATGTGCCCATGTTGAAGAAATATCACGGTGATAGGGATTACATCATTAAATGAGACTCAATTGTGTTAGACAAAGACCAACAATATGAGGAGGAACCAATTGCAATTCTTGATCGTGATGTGCGCAAGTTGAGGACCAAAGAGATTAAGTCCGTGAAGGTTCAATAGAAGCATCGTCCAGTTGAGGAAGCTACTTGGGGGATCGAAAGGGACGTGCGAGACAAGTATCCCCAATCGTTCATCGATTCAGGTACTACTTCATTCCTTCCTTAGCCTATTTTTTCTAAGTTTTATCACTCGGGGATGAGTGATGGGTAAATTGGTATATATTGTAACGACCTGTTCCAGTCGTTATAGAAATGCCAACAAGGGAAAATTTGGGACCGGAAAACTTTTCGTAGTATTTGGAATTTCCCAACCTAGTCCAGATTTGGATAAAATCAGAGTCTTTAAGATGTAGGGAACTATGGTAACAATCGTAGGAGTTAATTACGATTTTGATTACATGAGTAGTTAGATAACTCGTTAAGGAATCCGTATGACTTTACAGAATTGAATTCGTGCGAGTAGAACTCCCGAAATTGATCTTAGAGTGAAGTGTATTTTCTGAACGTCGTTGGTTAGAGGTGTGCTGTGAAATGGGGGTCTTGGATTTATTAAAATAGCTCACTGGTTCGTGCATGCTGCCTTTGCAGGGGTGTTTATCGCGGCAGCGGGGTGAGGGCCGCTGTGGCAGGTTTGACGCGACTTAAGGTCGTAAATAAACCCCTAAACGACCTCATTCTGCACTTTTTGATTTTTAGAGCTAAGGAACGGACCGCATGCGACTCTTAATAGTTTTTTACCATTCTTGAGGCTAAAAGTAAGCTTTTCACTCCCCGAATCCATTTTTCGACCCATGGAACATAATAGAATGGGTAATTATCGATAGGGAAGAGTTTTGATCTAGATTCTATGGTGGAAACAACCCTATTTTGGGTGCTTGGGATCATAAGTATGATCTAGGGTTCATAGAATTGTTAGCAATTCAGGTAATTAGTGATTGTTTATTGATTCCCATATTGTATTGATTGTTTGTAGACCAAGAACCAACGGAATGAATTCCGAAAGGGAAGGATCAAGTTTCTTAGGGTTTCAAGCTTGTTTCGAGGTAGGTGATGGTCGTGATTCTATGATTGTGTGATGTATGTTTGTTCTTGCTTCATTATGATACTTGCATGTATGCGAATGTTGCATGATTGATCACACTTGTTGTAAATGAGATAGATGAATCATGACTTGTTGTATGGACTTGAGAAGATACTTGTGATTGTGATTGTGGTGTGTTGTATGGATCAGTTTCCATGTTCCGGCATAACTAACTTGGATCAGTTGCCACATTCCGGCATAATTATGGGATCGGTTGCCACGTTCCGGCATAAAATTTTGATCGGGTACCATGTTCCGGCATGTTGACTGTTTGGGTTTGGGTCCCATGAGATGACCAATGACTTGTAATAATTGTGTATATTGTTGAGCATGTGATAATCAATATTTGCATGTTTATAGTGTTGTATTGACTTGCTTATGTTACACTTAGTGGGATAGCCGAGTGATCCTACCAGTACACTGTGATTGTGTACTGATACTGCACTTGATCTTATTTTGTTGAGTACAGGGCATCTTCAAGCGGCTACTGACAGACCTCACTTAGAAGAACAGTGATTGTCGTTCGAATTCAAGGGTGAGCCAATTCTTACGGGATGCCATGAGTTCTCTTTCCGTCCACTCCACATTTCGGACTTAGATTCTTCTAGTTAGTTGATTAGTTAATTTGTTGGGGTTGTATCTCTTCTTGTTTAGACTTGTTGAACTTTAGATGTTTTCGTACATTGACTTTCAGGTTCTATGTGTATTTTTCGCATTGTTTAGTTTGTTGTTAGACTTTTGTTGGAATTTATGGGAACTCCATATTTCTTTCCTTAGTATTTAACTTGCTTTCCTAACTTAAATGCCTTAGTTTTAGATTAGTTACTTGATTTGGATTGTAGTAATGGTTCTCCCACCGGAGACTTAGTGTGGGTGCCTATCACGACGGTCTGGGTCGTGACAAAGTTTTAAGCTTCTTCGATGAAAGAGCAATAATCTGCAAAAGGAAAACATAAAAATACTTGTCGAACTGATATCTCTAACATTGTCAAGAATGTGAACCAAATACAAAAATTTGGCAGAGCAACTCTCGAATTCAATAGCAGTGTATATATCACAACAAGCTCTTAGTTCAACCTCTGGGAAGCTTCCTTGGGACAAACTTTGTATTATTGACTAAGCATACACGAGATTACTAATTAATGAACAAAATCTAAAATTGTAAGCAAAATTTCAAAGTTCTTGAGAAGCAAACACTAATACCAAGAATATACAAATTAATAAACAAAGTACTTATAAAAAGTTTTGAAAACTTACCCGTTCAAGAAGAAAAAAATTCAACACCCATTTGTAAGAGAGAAAGTGATAATTGAGAGGGGGGGGGGGCAAGGTATATTGAGAAAAAAAATAAAGATGTTTGAACTTTACGGGAAATAAATTAGCATTTTAAAAAGAGTCTGAATGGAAATGAGACTATATCATAGATCAAAGCGAATCAAATGTTTTTAGACCTATTAAGTGAAATGAACGCACTTAATCGTCTAATGTCTGAACCATTCAGATTCAGACCTCCATTAAGTGCAAACAAATGAGTCCTTATTTTAGAGTTAATAACTTTGATGGTCTCTCAACTATCAATTCTTTTCACGGAAAGTCACTCAACTTTCATTTTCAACTCAAAAGTCACTCAATTATGACTTCTTTGCACAGAAAGTCACTCAACCTATTTAATTGTTTTTTTCATTAAAATTTGCTGACATGAAATTTTAATTATTAACCAAAATTTTAAGAACCAAATATATATCTATTTAAACCATTTAATGACCCGACCCATTTAACATGACCCACTAAAAATATAATATTGAGCATTTTATTTTACCATTAATTCTCTAAATCATTCTCCCTTGCCTCTTCCATTCTTTCCCTCTACATTCTTCTTCTCTTTTATTTTCTTTTTTAATTTCTCAATTTCTCAAAAACCATCTTTATATGCATTAACTCCTAACAGTATCACACACATAACAAAGAAATTAACAGAGACACAGATACATGGCTTATCCCGCAATTAATTCTCTTATGAGCAGCATAGAACATCAATAGTATTTACTGGAGATATAATTGGCTATCGTTTTATGAAAATTTTGAATGGTTGAGAGCTATTCTAATGAAACATTGGAAAATAACAGGTGATCTTGAGGCATGGCACATTTGATGCTCAAAACGAAGGATTAGTACAAGAACTTGAGTGTGTTTATATGGATATAATGTGTTTGTTGAAGCTTGAATAGGTAAAACACTTGGACGCAGAAGATCAAAAAATGGGAAAAAATGAACGAAAATAATATCATGGAGCCCCAGATGGATCGTTGTCATGATGACGAGCAGTCTGGAGGCTCGTGAAGGTGAAGCAGTAAAGGGTGAAAAGTTACCAAGTGCCAAGTGAAGACCACGGAGCCCTAGACGGGCCGTGAAGTTGTTGACAAGACATCTGAAGGCTCATGAGAAAGAACCAGGAGACAATCATTGGAAGCTAAGTGTGATTGAAGGACACGGGACCCTAGACGGGTCGTGATGGAGTTGACAGATCGTAATGACGCTCGTGAAGAATAGTAGAAGATTCCAGTATGGACCCTGATAGAGGCTCAACATCACGAAGCGCTAGACGAGCCATGATGCCCAAGACGGGTCGTCTAGCTTCTCGTGAAGGCTCTCATTAAAAGAAGTCCCATATTGTCTAAGTATGGGACGATGATGCATTTCATGGGCTGTCTAGGCCTATGACGAGCCGTCATTTGGGTCGTAAAGAAATGTGATAAGTCAGTCCTACTTCAATTAGGACTTGTTTTTAAAACCTATTTGAATTAATTAGGTTTCTTTTTGAAGACTACTTGTGATTGTATGGGAGTAAGCGATACTTTCAATATTTTATCTTTGTTTTTGTCGACTATTTTTGGATCAAGAATTCGAGATTGTGATTAAGTATTTGATATTTAATCTTTCTTGGGAATTTGCAGTTATTGTAAGTGATTTCTTTTATGCTTTCAATGACGATTGTTGCTTATTTTGGTGAAAACATGAACGGCTAAACACCACAACTAGGGTTGTGGGAACCATGACAAAAATCTAGTTATGAATTCAAAATATGAGTAAACTACGATTGGTAACTGCACATGTGATTCTCACTTTTGTTTTTCGTTCTTTCTAATGAGTGCAATACATTGAAACTTGCTTGTATTTACCACTTGTTTGAGAGAAAAGTGGTAATTAGGAAAAAGTAAAGTCAAATTCCATCAAATTGTAATGAAAGGCCATGTTCGAGAGAAGAGATTTTAAATAACAAACATGCAAGGGTAAAATTGAATACACTCATAGACTGAGAAGAATAGAGTGAAAAGCATCTAATAAGACTGAGAAGTGTTTATATGCACTTCACTTGCTAGGAACATGCAAAGTTAACAATTAATCATTACTTGGTTATGATTCAACACTAAAGTGACGTCATAGGGAACACAATCCTGATTCAATTAATGAATTACTACAATTTTGAAGTTAACTGATTGTTATGCCATTTAACCTGAACATTAAGTTACACATTAGTTACTTAAAACAACAATCAATCCCATATTTACTTTCCGCAACTACTTTCCTTTGGAAATAATAACATCAATTGAATAAAAGCATCAGTAAAGCTATTTCTGTAAGAAAATTCTTTATGGGATCGACCTCAACTCAATTGAGTTCTATAAATTGACATTGACTTTTTAGACTTCTTAATTGAAGTGTAAGTTCAGACGTATCAAATTTTGGTGCCGCTATCGTGGAATTTTTATTCAGAATTACTTTACTAGCAATTATTTTAGTTGTGGTTATCTTTCCTAATTTTACTTCTTGGTCCCTGTTTGTGTCCTCTATAGGTTAGTCAATTGTGCATGCCAAACACTAGAAGTAAGGTAGAACCTTTGATTTCTTATGACCCAGGGCTAAGTAAGACGATACGGAAGATGGTAAAAGCACAAGAACATGAAGCCCAAAGATAGAAATTGGGACATGAGGTTGAGACCGTTGCTAGAGGTGATCAGTGTAATGCTGTGAACGACCCACCTAGGGTTATGGAGGAACATGAAGGTGTAGAAGAGATAGTTCCTCCTCACCAACAACCACTAGTTCCATGGGGTAGAGTGCAATATCAGGTGCATATGGTCTTTGAAGAAGATGACCTAGATTTGGATGGGGCTAGAGCTACCGGAGCGATAATGTTACCCATACTACCTCCAGGAGTGAAGTTCACTATCACCAGCACCATGATCCAACAGCTGAACTTGAAGGGAATGTTTAGAGGAGCAGTTGGTGATGATGCCAACCAACATCTGATGAACTTTGTGGTGATTTGCAAATCACAGGAATCTCCTGGGGTTAGTCAAACCGCTATCAGACTAAGGATGTTTCCATTTTCTCTAACTGGGGAGACAACAAATTGGCTGAATGAGTTGCCAAATGACTTAATCAGGACTTGGGCTGAGCTAGAGGAGGTATTCTTGGAACGATTCTTCCCTAAAGCAAAAGAGCTACAGATAAAAGATGAGATAGGCGCTCACAAGCAATTACCAGGGGAACAAATGCATGGCACCTAGTTGAGATTCAGTCAAAAGCTGTGGAAGTGCCCAAACCCTGGCCTCACAAAAAGACATTTAAAGCAGGTATTCTACATGTCACTTAATTTTGTGACTAAGGCTGTTATTGATGCAGTGTGTGGAGGATCATTTATGAAGAAGCCATTCTCGGAGATCATGGTAGTGGTGGATGAAGTCTCCAAGAACAACAGAGCCTAGCACACCAAAGATGCAGAGGTAGGAGATCTCAGGTTCACTTTTGAACTCTCAGCTGAGCAGAAGAAAAGAGGAAGAAAGGGACCAGGACCTGGCCCACATGAGGACGCAAATGGATTTGCTCACTAAACACATCTTGGCCAAGTTCATAAAAGGTAAATGTTGTAGGTGCTGCCAACAGGTATGAAGAGCAGGATATTGACCTAGATGAGGAGGCCAAATACTTGAGTAATCAGGTGGTTTCCAAAATTATAACTCGGGAAACCAAGGATATAATTCTAAAATCAAGGTCAGAAATATCAAAGAGAGGGGGAATATAAAAGGCCAGGTAACCGAAAAAAAGTTAACTAGAAGAACAAAGAGGGGTATAGAAATGGCCGCAGTGGTGTGTATGTGCCTCCAGGTAATAGAGATCGAGCAAGTAGTAGTTCCAGTGGGTCTAGGATGGAGGATATGCTAGATAAGGTTCTTCAAAAGGTTAAATATAGTGATACAAGTGTCAATGAAATGAGAAGCACTTTTTCCAGCATGATTCAGCTGGTTGACTCATATACAACTTCCATCAAACAATTGGAGCAGTAGTTGGGGGCAATTGTCAACTTCATTAAATCTGAGAAAGAATGGATCACTACCCTAATAATACTATTCAGAACCCCAAGAAGGATGGGCACTGCGTGACGATTACTACTAGAAGTGGTAAGTCCCTTCCTGAACCAAAACATACAGGTATTGAGCAGGAACAAAACACATAAAAAGAAGAGGAAGTAGAATGTGATGCTGAAATGGCGGATGATGCAGATGTAGTTAAAGGGAATGAGTAGCCGTTGAAGGTGAAAAGAGTTGTAGTAGAGGTCACGATGCCTCTATAACCAATACCGAGACCTCCTCCTCCTCAAAGGATCAAGAAGAAAGCCGAAGATGGAAAATTTGCAAAGTTCATATCCATGATTGGGCAACTGTCAGTGAACATTCCGTTGGTAGAAGCTTTGGAGCAAATGCCTAGTTATGCTAAGTTCATGAAGGACTTAGTCACAAAGAAAATAGGTGCAAGTTTCAAACCAGTCAAAAACGTTCATCATTGTAGTTCTATTGCTACAAGGTCCTTGGTGCAAAAATAAGAAGGACCCAGGTGCATTCACTATTGGATCTTTCAAGTTTGTGAAGGCCCCATATGATCTTGGGCGAGCATCAATCTGATGCCACTAGCTATATACAAACAACTAGGGTTGGGTCTTCCAAAACCCACCGCAATGAGGTTGATGATGGCATATAGATCGGTGAAGAGGCATGTGGGTATTTTGTGTGATGTACTTGTAAAAGTGGAAAGTTTCATTTTCCCTACTGACTTCGTGATTCTGGATTGCGAAGTAGATTCTGAGGTTTGCATAATTTTAGGAAGGCCATTTTTGGCCACAGGCAGAGCGTTAGTTGATGTTGAGAGTGGGGAGCTAAAATTTTGACTCAACTATGAAGAATTGAAGTTCAAAGTATGTAGTCTATGAAGCAGCCACATGATATGAGTGTGGTTTCTACAATTGATTATTGATGAGGGTGATATAGAAGCATCAATTTAAGAGAGATTTTTGTAGAGACATTGGCAGCAGTGATAATGAACTTTGACGAAGACTTTAGGGATGATTATGTGGAGACTCTAAATGCTCTGCAAGGCATGGGGTCACATTCATATTCTCCATAGAAATTAGATTTAGACTTGAAGAACAGACCAAGTCCTCCAGCAAAGCCATCTATTGAGGAACCGCCTATGCTTGAGATGAAACAGTTGCCTGGCCACTTGATATATGTCTTTTTGGGCACTAATAACACGCTGCTAGTTATTTTGGCTACAAACCTTACCGATGAACAGGTGCAAGCAGTAGTGAAAGTCTTGACGTAGTTTAAGAGGGTAATTGGTTGGACCATTGCTGATATCATTGGGATACCTTCGGGTATTTGCACTCATAAAATCCAGCTTGAGGAAGATTGCTGCCCAATTATCGAGCATCAGAGAAGGCTGAACCCATCGATGCAAGAGGTGGTAAAAAAGGTGATTATCAAGTGGTTGGATGCAGGGGTAGTGTACCCTATTTCTGATAGTTATTGGGTTAGCCCAGTGTAGTGTGTGACAAAAAGGGTGGTATGATAGTTGTCACAAATGCGAAAAATGAGTTGATTCCGCAGAGACCAGTCACATGTTGGAGAGTGTGCATGGACTATAGGAAGCTGAACAAGTAGACTTTAATAGACTATTTTCCAATGACTTTCATGGACCCAATGCTTGATAGGCTGGTTGGTAAAGGTTGGTACTGCTTCTTAGATGGATACTTTGGTTATAATCAAATATAAAATTGCTCTAGTAGTGTCACGACCCAAGAGTTCCCCCTAGTCGTAACACGGCGTACTCGACCTCGAAGAGGTCTTATACAAGCCCTTACTGTTATCATAACATAAAATCATAGAAAAACAGGGAGAATTTAAAACATTCTTTAAACATAACTCGAAAAGCATTTCATAAAAACGGAAGTCTTTCTAACATAATTGTCTCAAACCATCTATGAATAACATGAATAAATGTCATTGGGACGCAGCCCACATAAAGTCTAAATCATAAGAAAAGACATAAAAGAACATAAATGGGTTTGTCCTCGAAGCTATGAGAACTCACCAAATCTTTAAGTCTTCTTGCACTTAGGAACCTAGCCTCCAAGCAACTCAATCTCCCAACACCCTACATTTGATTAGAATGTAGGCAATATGCGTTAGTACAAAATGTACCAAGTATGAAAGCTAGCACAACATCATAAAGCATCTCAAATGGTTAGTCAACATAAGACATAAGCATAATTCCAACATAAGCATCATATCATAGCAAATCAACATAAGACATTCATAATTGCGTAGTTCAACCATTAGCCTTTCATATTCAAGAGAACTACTTCACAAGCCACCTCCAAGTGTACTAGTGCAGGGAAAAGATAGCATCCCATAATACTATCCAAGCTTAGTACTTCTCTTTGGTCATTCTTGGTCATAGCCCACCTTCATAGTCAAGACCTAGGTTTCCATGTCATAAGAGCACTATACCCCTAAGTAACCTCAAGGCATACTTGTGCAATACATGTGGGGCATCCCATAATACCACACACACTAAGCATATCTTGAAGTCACCCTATTCACATTTACCAATTCTAGGTGTCACTATTGACCTACTTCATATCGACAAGGAACCATCAACTTAAGTCACTCATATCATGGTGAGGCATCTATAGCAACAAACCAAGATAGGCATACATCACATAAGAGGACACTTCATAAGTAGCTTCAAGTCATACTTGTGCCATGTATGAATGACATCCCATACTACCATTATTCACACTAAGTACTCCTTTAGGCTAACTTACTCAATGCTAACTATCTTTCATTCTAGTCTATCAAATAATAGCATACTACCATGCTAGACCTAACTACCATGGAAAACATCATATCATACAATCCAAATTAGGAAATGAAGCATACAAGTATACCAACCTAGCCACCATGCAACCATTCAATAAGATGCAAGCTATCCTTAGGGGAGTATGAATCCTCAACCTTAAGCTATCCTTAGGAAAGTGTGGAGTTTCAATCCTAAGCTACCATGAAATGGTCTTGGCCTAACCAAGTCAAGCTATCATGAAGGCATTATAAACATGCTACTTCAAGATACCCATAGGAGAGTATAGATCCTCAATCCTAAGCTACCATGCCTATAATAATGTAAGCTACCATGAAAAGCATTCTACCAATGAAAGTTCAAGCTAACCTTATGAGAGATTATTTTCTCAATCCCAAGCTACCATGAGATATACCATCCCAAGCTACATAATTCAACTATCCAGGAAGGAATCATAAGACTCAACCTCAAGCTATTCTATTCTAACAAGCATGATTCATTTTAGGTGATTAACCTTTCACATTCTACATACATGCAAGACATATCATGATAAGAGACTTACTCTTTAAGCCCTAGTGATCAACATTATGACTTCAAGCCGTACAATCAAGCTTTACGTCACAATCATCATACTAGTCTATATCACAAGACACATTAGCCCTAAGCCAATTCTAAGCATAATTCATCAAAAGTCCCACTTCTTAATCAATTCTATCCATATTCTATCATACATGCATAGGTCTAGTTCAATTTATGATTTAATATTCCCATTCTTAGATAGGTTTTATTCACGGTAACAATCCTAGAGAATCTATCAAGAACCAACAATTCCTCATCAAAAGACATAAATCCACATACTTGAAAACTAGGGTTAATCAAGGAATTCACATAAATTCTTCATAATATCATGAAGTAACACTAAAATAATCATATATGAGTAGTAGACAACCATTTGGAATCATACCCACCTAAAACCCATACATTGGAAGTAACCCTACCTTCATTGGGGTTCTTCTTCACAAATTAGGGGAAATTCTAGAGGACTCTATGGATAGAAGAACCCATAGATGAAGATCTAAACATACCTTAAACAAATCCCTAGCACAAGCCTTAATCAATGGAGCCTTTGTTCTTGACCTTAGCTTCAACCCTAGCTTCTTCTTCAATGGAGGTTCTTCTTAGAGAGAGAAATATTTGAGAGAGGAGTGAGTTGGGGTTTTCAATTGAGTCTAATGTAAAGTGACTTAAACTTTGGGTCTAAGGACTTAAAATAGTCTAAATATGTGAATAAAAGACATACAAAACCACCCCCACTTAAACCTAGTCGAATAGGATTTTACCCAAAAGTCCCTCAACTTGGCTGCCCCGTCCCAGACACCACAGCCACTTGGACGGTCCTTGAAGAGCACCACGGTCCGTGGTGATGCCCATGGTCCCTTGACCAGTAGCTCCCCCAACTTGCCAAGACCCTAAAACACCCTAAAACACCCTAAAACACCAAGGCACCTTCACGGGCACTTTGACGGGCCGTGGTCAAGCAAACGGCTCGTGAAGTGCCTTGTGAACTTGGGGCAGTGTCTTGGCCTCTTTTCCTGGCCTCCCAAGTGTCTAAGGCATCTCCAAGGACCCCTTCATGGACCGTGGTCCACACCACTAGTCGTGAAGGTGGTCGTGAACCCTTGGGCAGTAGCTGCCAAGGTTGGGCAACCTTGGCCCTTTAGCTTAGGCTTGCCCTTTTGCCTTGGTAGTTGCGCTTCCCATGCACAACCAAACTCTTGAAGGTCATCTAGGCTACTAGGTCTAATACATATATTGATGTTCAACCATTAAACTCCTCATTCTAAACACATAAAGTCTCATCTAAAACTCTATTTCCCATACACTAAGTGTTAGAACCCTAGCTTGTGGCCCTAGTTTGGTCTACTAGTTTTCGGGGTGTTACAAGTAGACTGGGAGAAAACCACCTTCATATGTCCTTATGGTACTTTTGCGTTGAAACGCATGCTGTTTGAATTGTGTAATGCACCATCAACTTTTCAGAGGTGTATGATGTCCATCTTCTCGCACATGGTTGAGGACACTTTAGAAGTGTTCATGGATGACTTTTCTGTGCTAGGTGACACTTTTGATGACTGTTTGTTCAATCTTAGCAGGGCATTGTAGAGGTGTGAAGAGGCGAACTTGGTGCTAAACTGGGAAAAATGCCACTTCATGGTCAAGAAAGGAATACTCCTAGGCCACTAGATGTCCGAAAAAGGGTTAGAGGTGGATAGAGCGAAAGTTGAGGTAATTGAAAGGCTGCCCCCACCTACCTCTGTAAAAGGGATTAGGAGTTTTTAGGTCATGCAGGTTTCTACCGGCGCTTCATCAAAGACTTTTCAGAAATTGCACATCCTCTGTGTAAGTTGCTAGAAAAGGAGGTGAACTTTATTTTTGATGAAGCATGCATCACAACATTTGAATGTCTCAAAGAAAAGCTGGTATTTACCCCGGTGATCATTGGTCCAGATTGTTTGGAGCCATTTGAGGTAATGTGTGATGCAAATGGTATTGCCTTAGGTGTTGTTTTAGGGAAAAAAGCGAAATCAGATCGTTCATCCAATCTTTTAAGGTAATGTATGATGCAAGTGGTACTTCCGTAGGTGTTGTGTTAGGGAAAAAGAAAAATAAGATCATTCATCCGATCAACTATGATAGCAAGGCACTGAATGGATCACAAAGAATCTACACTATCACTGAACATGAATTTCTTGCAGTGGTATATGCCTTTGAGAAATTCAGGACCTATTTGCTGGGACTAAAGTGGTGGTTCACACTGACCATGCAACACTACGATACTTAATGGTGAATAAAGAAGCAAAGCTACGGTTGATAAAATGGGTTATGCTACTCCAAGAGTTTGATTTTGAAGTGAAAGACAGAAGAGGTTGTGAAAATGAATTGGTTGATCACTTGTCCAGACTGGAGGCAGAAAAGAAGGAAGAGGTTAAGTTAGACATTGATGACTCATTTCCGGATGAGCAGGTATTAGCCGCAACTCTTGATCTAATTCCTTGGTTTGCTGACTTTGCTAATTACCTTGTCAGCGACTTGATTCTTGAAGGCTTAACATTTCAACAAAGAAAGAAGTTCCTGCATGATGTGGGTAAGTATTTCTGGGATGAACCTTACTTATACAGGGTGTGTGCTGACAATATCATCAGGTGATGCGTACCTGAAGCTGAAATACTTAGTATCATAGAAGCTTACCATTCATCTCCGATAGGTGGTCACCATGGGGGTGCACGCACTACCCAAAAGGTATTCCAAAGTGGATATTACTAGCCTACAATCAATCATGACCCATTTGACTTTGTTAAAGGTTGTGATGTTTGTCAACGACAAGGATCTATCTCTCGTTGTCATGAGCTACCAATGACTCCTACTTTGGAAGTTGAATTATTTGACGTATGCGGGATTGACTTTACTGGGACTGTTTGTGAGCTCCTATAGGCAGAAGTATATATTGGTGGTAGTCGATTATGTTTCTAAGTGGGTTGAGGTTGTAGCCTTGGCAGAAAATGATGGTAAAAGCGTTGCAAATTTCTGAAGAGGAACATCTATTCTAGATTTGGCACACCTAGGGCCATTATCAATTATGAAGGCCTGCACTTCTTCAACAAAGTGTTCAACACCCTTTTGGCCAAATATGGGGTGAAACAACACAAAGTGGTGACGCCTTATAATCTTCAAACAAGTGGTCAAGGCAAGTGTCCAATAAGGAGATCAAATCAATATTGGTGAAGACAGTGAATGCCAATAGAACAGACTGGGCAAGGAAGTTAGATGATGCTCTATGGGCATATCAGACAGCTTTCAAAACACCCATTGGTATGTCACCATTAACTTTGTGTTTGGAAAGGCATTTCATTCTTCTTTAGAGTTGGAGAATAAGGCACTTTGTGCGCTGAAGAAGCTATACTTGAGTTGGAGTGAAGCAGCGAACATGCGACTAGATCAAATCAATGAAATGAATGAATTTCGTTTGAGAGATTATGAAAGATCTGTACTATACAAGGAAAGGATGGAGATGTATCCCGATAAGCATATTGAGAAGCGGACCTTCAGTCCTGGTGACTTGATGCTACTTTTCAACTCAAGGCTATGCCTGTTTCCCGGTAAACTGAGGTCGAAATGGTCTGGACCGTTCAAAGTGACTCAAGTATTCCAGTCAGGTGCTATTGAACTCGAGAATGCAAAGGAGAGAGGTTCAAGGAAAATGGACAGCAAGTCAAAGCATACTTGGGAGTTCAAGAAGAGGTAAAGATAGTTGGTGAGTGCAAGCTTGTTGAAGTCTGAGTAATCAAGTAACCTACGTTGAGCCGCGACGTTAAATTGTGCGCTGCTTGGGAGGCAACCCAAGATGTAATTATAATAGGAATTTACATTGGGAAAATACATTAAAAAAAAACCCCTGAACTTGGCACGAAAACTTACTTTAGTACTTAAACTACACGGGTGTTTATATACCCCTTAACATCTTTTATGTGAATTGTTTTCAACCCTCCGAACACCAGCCTTGTGCGCGTGTTGTTATAGCTTAGAACAACACGTTAGTCATCTTTTAACATTTTTTTAAAATTAAATTTGCCCCTCCAATGGTAATATCCGACCCATTACCTATTTGAAGAACAATCTTCAGTTTTTAAGAACCCTAAATACCTCTTGTCCCTCACCAACCCAATCATCCAAATAATGGTGACTTAATTCATTATTTTTTTCTTGATTTTTCTCAAATCTTAGCTCTTCAAACCTAAAAGTTGAATCTTTGAAGGAATAATTGTTCTTCAAAATGTAAGATTCAAACCTATTCTTCTTCATCTATTATTTTGATTTTTCTTTCCTCCTTTTTTCTTATTTTCTATTTTTTCCAGATTCTCGTTACTTCTTGCACAAAATTGTAGCACATAATGCGATCAATTAATTGACAATCTTTGTATGGAAGAAGATGATTATACTACGAAGAAATTTTTTTATTGTAATACATGGACTTGTGGTGCGTTTGAAAAATATCTTGGACTTCAAATAAACCCCCGGAAGAAAGATATTGGTCATGTCCTTATTATGGGGTAAAGATCATTTTTGTTTAATTATTTTTAGCCGATTAATAATTTGATGAACCACTAATTCCTTCATCCTTTTTCATTATTGAAGAGTCCTAGATCTTGCAACTTTTGGTGTTGGAAGGATAAATAAAATATTGATCCGAGGTCAAAATTTGTGATTCCTAAACTAATACAGAAATTGGGTGAGCTTGAGAATATAGTAGAATCCTCTCAAACCTCAGCCACTGCATTTGAATTGGTTGAGGTTACTGAAGAAGTTGACAAGCCGGGAGATTTCAAACAAGATGGTGATTGTCTAGGTGTGAAATTGAAAATGTTGCAAGAAGAGGTTGAGAAGATGAAAGTAATGCAGAATAAATGGAGAAGAACATGGCAGAATGTGCTCTTTTATTGTTGTTAGCTTTGTTGTTGTGTTGTGGTTATAGCTATAAGCTATTGGTTCTGGGTGATATATATGAAGAAAGGTTCAATGAAGTTACCTTAAGCTCTTGATGTAGTGAGATCAATATTGGTGTAGTGTAGCACTGTTTATGTTGTAATCAATTAGGTGCAAGACTCTTTTGTAATGAATTGTGTGTTCTTCTTATAGAGTATTGTAATTTGCTAGTTTGTGTATTTCGTTTGTGTTTTATTTACAACTACATTCAGTAAATTGCAGTCACAATTGCATAATTGTACACATAAAAGTAATGCAAAACTGGCTGCATAATTGTTTCAAAAAGAGACAACTAAAATATCAAACTAATGCAGTCACAGCTGCATAATTGTTTTAAAAAAAAACATAGATCAAACTAATGCAGTCACAGCTGCAACATTATTTTTTCAAAAACAAACAGATCAAACTAATGCAGTCACAGCTGCAACATAGTTGTTTCAAAAACAAACAGATCAAGCTAATGCAGTCACATCTGCATAATTGTTCCAAAAGCAGATAAAATATCAAACTAAAGCAGTCTCCATATTAAAATTCAGCAGCATTGGACCTTGTTCTCATTCTTTTGTTTTCTCTCATCTCTTGAAGACCTTGTTGAGATACAACAGCCTTTCCTTTCCATTTTAAGCCTGATCTTGGTTTATGATGCCCAAGATTTCCAGTCACTATTGAAGAGTTCATAGGCATTCCAGGCTAGATTCACAAAAATATGTTGTCTTAGATGCTTCATAAGTTAAAATTGAAAAGTGTGTAAATAATTAAGACAACTTACATTGTGGATTGTAAAACCAGTCTGTGTATGTAGTATCCCTATTCCAACCATTCTTGGCCTCTTCCCTCCTCCAGTAGCACCAGGAACATCAGTAGCAGTAGCAGCTACACCAGTTCCTCTTCCCCTTCCAGCTATACCAGTTGCAGTTCCCCTTCCCCTTCTAGCTAAACCAGTTCCTCTTCCCCTTCCAGCTAAACCAATTCCAGTTCCTCTTCCCTTTCCAGTGGCACCAGAACCATCAACAACACCAATCCCTGTTCCATTACCAGTTGCAGTTCCTCTTCCCCTTCCATTGGCACTAGCCTATAACATAAGTTGATCAACAAAAATATTAGACTGATTAAGATGTAAATTAACAACTAAATGAAATACTATAAACATTACCTATTTTGTAGAACCTCTTGGTCGACCTCTTCCTTTCTTTGTGCTTGATTGTGATTCAGTTGGTGCTGTAGAAGAACCAACACTTGACCTTGTTGAACTAGTCTCTCTTCCTCTCCCTGCATTAGCTTGATTATTCAAATGACAACCCCTCTTATTATGACCCTTTGCATGACAGACTGCAGGTCATCTCAACACCTCTCTTGGACAATTTTCCTGTTTTGTTTTCATTCTGCTCCTTTCTCCTACACTTTCTAGGCCTTCCTAGTAGTGTTTTTATAATAGGTGGTATAACAGAAGGGTTGGTCGACTGTGGCCACATTTTTATGTTAGTAACTAGTTGAATATAGTGACTATAGACCTTGAGATAAGTCTCCTTGCTATACCAATGTGCAACATAGTTAATGGGATCCAATTTTCTAAAATGAAGTGTAGCTATAACATGGCAACAAGGTATACCTCTTAGCATCCAAGATCTACAAGTACACGTTTGATTGCCTAGATTCACAACAAATGTGTTATCCCAGCTCTTTTTAACCTCAAAACCATATTCACCATTCAATTCAAGGTTACACTTCATTGACTTTGTTGTGTTCTTTGTCAATACCTTTAGGGCCATTGGAGATATGTATGTTATCCAAGTATCACAGAACTCCCTCAATTGTCCTATTCTTCTCATCACTTTGATCCTTATTTCTTCAAGCATTGTGATGATAGTTTTGTGTCTTGGCCCCAAAATCCATGAATTAAAGCTTTCAGCCATGTTGTTGTCAACACTATCACAACAGCTAAAAAACTTAAAGTATAATTTAGACCACCTCTCTATATTGTACCACAATAAGTCATCACATATTCCAGTGCCTAACTTCTCCATATGATCCAAATTCTTGTCAATTCTTGTTCATATGTAGATTTGGCACATCTCCAAAACAATTTCTTCTTTCAATGCCTTTCCAATTCTTAGACCAGTTTGCTAGAACATGTCTTACACACATTCTTTGTTCTGCATTGGGCAGAAGATCTTGAATAGCTTTGTCAATACCCTTTAACAATATTTAGAATAACATGAGATCTAACTTAATGAATAAATGAAAAAGAAAATAAATGAATAAATGAAAAAGAAAATAAATAAATAAATGAAAAAGAAAATAAAAATACCTTCTGCATATCAGTAATGGTTGTCAATTCTGCTCCATCTCCTACCTCAAGATCATGTCTTACAAGCTTGATAAACCATTTCCAAGTGAATGTGTTTTCAACATCAACAACTGCCCATGCTAGTGGTAGCATTTGGTTATTCCCATCCTTACAAACAGCCACAAGTAATTGACCTCTAGAAACACCTTTCAAGAAGCAACCATCAAATCCTATACATCTTCTAGCTCCAGCTTTGAATGCCTTCTTTAAAGCATCAAAACATATGTAAAATGATTAAAACATTTTTCTGCCACCTTCAAAAGTTTCTTCAATAAGTCTTACCACACATGTGCTGCCTGGATTAGTCTTTAAGAGCTCATATCTATAATCTAAATTCTTTTAAACTCCTCCACATGATCACCTATAATTTGTTTCAACACAATGTTTCTAGCTTTCCTTGCTACAGTCCTCCCTACATACACATTCAACTCTTTCTTCACTAAAATTTGAAACTGAAAAACTCTAATGCCAGGCTCAGAAATAATTCTGTCCTTGTACCTTTATGATAAGTACTTTGAATTCACCAATTTATTTTCGGTTGTGCCATTGCATTTATGTACTGGATTATAATTCTTCAACACAAAATCTCCTGTTCTTGAATCAATACTTCCAAACAACAACCATGGACAACCAGCTGTACACTTTACCCTCACCCTAGTTGTATCATTAACATATTTATCTAATTCAACATGTTCTTGAACTTCATATCTAGTAATAGCTTCTCTAAACTGCTTAACACTTTCAAAAGCAAGACCAATCTCCCAAACTATTAAATGACAGGTAGGATCAAATACAACTTTCTTTTTATTTATTTTTGCTCTTCTTACTTTTCTTTGTCTTCTTATAGGTTGTTCAACCTCATCTTCCTCATTAACATCTTTATCAGTATCTATTTCAAAACTAACAGCTTCATCTGAATCAAAGTAAGGCTCATCTCCAGCTATCTTACCCTCAACAATAGTAGTTTGTTTCTTGGATAAATATTCATCATATCCCAAATCAACTCCTTTTTTTTCCTAAATCAACTCCTTCAGATCTAGGGCCCTTTTCTTTTTATTTTATTTTATTTTAGCAGCCCTTTTCTCTTTCCCTTAAAGATTTATAACCTCCTCATGAACATCACTACCATACTCATCTTCTTCTTCATCTGACAAATCTACATTGTCTGAATTATCACTTGCTTCTGCTTCACTTTCCTAATCAGACCCAACTTCTGGAATATCAGATGCAGCAGCAGCAGAAGAAGTACCACCCAAGTATTCTCCGACACTACCAGAAGCCCTACCCAAGTCCTCTCCAACACCAGTTGAAGCCCTACCCAAGTCCTCTCCAGCACTAGCAGAAGTCCTACCCAACACTTCACCCAAATTTTCACCCACAATAGGTTCTTCAGGTTGTGCAGCCTCTTCAAACCCTGAACCTTCACTACCCTCAAAAGTTTGACTAGATTTGTTATCAAAAGTAGAAGTAGAATCCCCACCCACATCATTTAGATATCCAATTTCGGAGGGGGGGGGGGTGGGGGCACAAAAACTTCTTCAACTAAATGAGTCACATAAAGTTCAATAATATCTCCATTTTTTAACTGAGGAACAATACCCATAATATCCCTATCACTTTTAACTTCAACAACATGTCGACATCTAGGTGGTTTAATATAAACAACACAAGCAGAACAGTTATAGCCAATTTCTTTAACTATATCAACAAATTCAAAATAGGACAATTTATCAACAACTACATCAAAACAACCACTGACAATACCTCCTTCATACTTAGTACGAGGTTTTTGATGTAGTTTTCCACCATGGTGAAACTTAAGGTAACGTACACATCCATCGTCAAACTGAAAGGATAAAAAAAAAATTAAGCTTTACGAAAACTCTAAACTCGGTCAAATGCTACAATAATCTAAACGAAGATTACTAACCTGGTAACTTTGTTTCTTCAAGCAAATCCCTTGTTTCTTCATGAAAACCCTAAATTCAGCAAATACTTCACGTTAACGAAAGAAAAATCTTCAGATTAGGTCTTGTAGATTTGAGAGAATGAGAATCAGGCTTAGAGATTTAGGGATATTTGTTTAGAAATGGGTCGGGCTGTATTTTGGGAACGGGTGGGTTATATAAAATATAAAATGGGTAAGATAGTTCTTAAACCCTTAGTGACGTGGACCAATGAAAATGTGCGTGTGTAACAATGCCCAGCCTTTAACTGGGTTGGCGTTCGGAGGGTTGAAAATAATTCACATAAAAGATGTTAAGGGGGGTATATAAACACCCGGGTAGTTTAAGTACTAATGTAAGTTTTCGTGCCAAGTTCAGGTTTTTTTTTTATGTATTTTCCCATTTACATTTTTGTAGAAGTTCATTATTTCTTATAGTTTCACAGTGTATGCATGTGTGCAGGATATATTTGGGAAAGTTGGAGAAAAGTTGAAGCTTGGAAGGCTTTCACAAGCCACATAATGGGCCGTGGTGCTTTTCATGAACCACTTCACGGCCCATGAAGTCAAAAGGCCACAAATAGTAGCCACTGGAAAATGAAGAAAAATGGTTCACGGAAGGGTTTACGGTCTGTTTGACCTTTGACGAATTGTTTAGCCTCTGGTGAACCTATATGTAAGTTTTTCTTCCAAAGTAAGATTCAAGAGCACTCACACGGGCCACGGTGCTCTTCACGAGCCACTTTACGGCCTGTTAGGGGTAAGTCCACAGTGACGAACCCAAACCGACCTGCGCGACCGAAAACCCAAAATTAATTATTTTAAAAGCATTCCTAGCGCCAAAGGTCGGGTTCTTTCCCCTTATTCTCACTTGTAACGTCTCTTTGGGATAATAAAATGATTTTTCATCATCTATAACTCCAAATCAAAGAGAAATCCAAGCCCTAAGTCTACATTGCAAGGAAACCCTAGATTCAAATTCATCTTCTCAATAATGTGCGAAAATTTGAGCAAATTTTAAAGTAAGTTCCTTTACCCATTTATATAAGATTGGTATTTTCTAAAATCAAGTTAGAACTACTAATTATTTTTCCCATTTTAGTATATTTACGTGATGATTGATTTTTTGTGGATTATTTGTTGTGGGTATGAGTTTAAATGATGGATTTCCATGATTCGAGGTTAGTCTTACTTGTAATTTGTCATGGGTTGTGTTTGTAATTGGAAAAATTGATAATAGGTGGTCATAGGTTGTAGGTTTGTACGAAATTCATGTGTGGAATGAGTTGATGTTTAAATTGGTGTTTAAATTTTGTTGGGTTGAGTTAAGACGTTAAAATCATGTTATAAAAAGGCTCGATGAATCATTTTTGAGTGTTTGTGATTCATGGATATGATAAAACTGTGTTGTGTGAAACATTACCTACGAATTTGGCCTAAGTGCAAGTGTACGAGGGGATTCACGGACCATGTAAGGAGACACGAGTTGTGATACCTCTCGTGAACCACACTTAGGTGATAGATATTTACTGGCCAAGTTCATGAGGGACTAAACGGTTCATGGTAACCATCACAAACCATGAAGCCCTCTATGAACCATAACCAGTGAGGTGGTCTGCACTGAGTCTTCACTGTGTGAAGTTCACGAAGACCTAGATGGGCCGTGGTACCCACCACGGATCGTACTGGTCCTTGTATATTAAATAAGAGTTTTGGTCTATCTTTTATTATTTTGTTTTGTTCATTTTTGTTCATTGCATGGCCCTTCCCAATGATAGATTGGGTGACAACATTCTTAAGGCAAGACGTCACGCTGTATACTTACACAAGGGAAGTGTAAGTACCCGTTAGTGCATGATTTGATGGATGTGAGTACTAACACGTTGCTTTTCGGGAATAATGGGACCAAGGTGAAAACCGTACAATTGTACGTCTCACCACCTCCTTCCCCCGCTCCAAAGTGCCCAACTAAAAGTAGCTTTGAGGTCTGGGTAAACACTACACCCGAAGATCACTCCCCCTCAACTACTAAATCTCTAACAGCCAGGGCTGCCGCTGAGCACACTCCTTTCCAGTCTGAAGAGGAAGAGGGTGAGTCTGGAATTGGGCACGAGTCTGATGATGAGTCCCGAACATCTATGAATGAACCTCAGCCAGATGAGGGAGTAAAGGAAGACAATGAGGGCCAACAGGATAATGATGATAAGACATCAGGGGAGCTAATGGTGCAATATGTTTACCAGCGAGAGTCTGACCCAGTAGTGCGGTGATGAGTCCACAATTTAGACTCATTTAGGGATTTAATTGGATAGATTTTGTGTCCTCAAATGCTTGTTTTGTCCAATAACTGATGTGTAACCCTTGATTTCCAGGTATTTGGATAAACAAGTCATGGACACTAATTTGCAAAAAGGAACAAAGTGAGCTCAAAGTGAAAAGAAAGGAAACCTTGGTGATCACCAAATCCATTTGGTGAGTCGCCGAGTGGCTATTATCTCGCCTAAAGTTCCTGTATGCCAAGCTTTGAAGGAGAAAATCAAGTCGACGAGAGAAAGGAGCAGTCGGCGTGTCACCGAGTGGTTCCGTGATGCAGTGTTAGATCGCCCAAAGTTACAGAACTTGAGGATGCTGAAGGCCAAAGCAAAAAGGTGATGGAACTGACCAAAGGGCGGATCGCCGAGTTGATGGGCGATCCCGCCTTACTGCGCCAAATGGTCCTTCGCAGCATATTTTTTGCGACTATAAATACATTTTCAAACATTATCTAGTATCAAAGTTTATTCTGAACATTCACTAGAGTAATTTTTGAGTTTGAACTCTCAGTATCAAGGCTTAATTTCCTTAGCTTTGAAAAATTGAAGTGTTCCATTTTTGAGAAATTGGAAGTGGGTCTTTGAGATTCTTCAAATTTGGACCTTTGTAAAGACGAAATTAATCTTACCCAGTTAATGGAAACACAATTTGGTAACTATTTCTATCTTTTTATGATGTCTAGCTAAAACCCCAATTCTTGGGGTGTGATTATGTGATTATGGGCTGATTTAGCTTATGGGTATTGCTAATTGATAGTTTAAATATTGTTTAGAAATGATTTCAATCAGTAATTGTAGTTAAAATTAAAGGATTGTAGTTGCAAATGCAGTTCTACCTTCGTGTTTTTGGCTTGCTCGAGAGAGAGGTTTTAAAAATAAGATTACTGAATTAATCGTATGTGGGTATTGGGTTGTCATGGGTTCAGCTCGAGAAAGTGAATCCTAAATCCTTTTCCACACATTTAACTCGAGAGAGCGAATGGACTAAAACGTAGGCGGTTCTGAATTGATTGCTTGTTGGTGTTCGAGAGAAACCAACTTGATTCGGGTTAAATTGTTCAAGAGAAAGTTTATCCCCACTAAAGTCTAACTTATTCACTGATTTACAGCTATTTACTAACTGCTGTAATTGCCCATTTATCTATATTAGCGTGTAATCGAATCACATCCTAAGAACCCGTCTCATTATTGTTAAATTCGTGTTGTTTGCTATTGTTGTAGCTGATAGTTTAAACCAAAATCTCCCTGTTGTTTGACATTCGTATCACCCTTAATTTGAATTATGTTTTCCTTCGATAATGTTTATTCTTATGATTAACTTGAACATATTCTTATTTTGCTATTGAATCTTAAACACGTACCACTCTCTGTGGGATTCGACCCAAACTCATTTAGTTGGGTTATTATACTGATTAGCGATTGTTCACACTTAGAATTGGATGAAATGTCTTTGATATGTTCAAATTAAAATGGCGCCGCTGTCGGGTAGTGGTGTTGGTTAAGGTTCTTTAGTTAAGTTGAATTTTGTTCTTGTTAGTCATAGTTGAAGCTACTTATTTTTAGTTTTGGTTTGTGTGTTGTTGTTTTTGAATAAGAGGTATGAGTGTGAACGGGGGTAATGGTAGCTAAGTAGGTCACTAAGACGACATCAGAAATCTAAACGATGTCAATGAGTCTAATGTTAGTGGCCATCATCTTATGGGTAGAATTGGTGACATTCTCTTTCCTCCGGTGGAAGGGAACGCTGTGTTCCATATTACAAGTACCATGTTGCAGCTCTTGCAGTTGACGCGACTGTTCGGTGGTTTGGCTTATGAGGATCCCCATCAGCATATTAGAAACTTTGTGGATGTTTACGGACCGTTCTCCTTCAAGAACATATCCCAAGATTCGGTTCGGTTGAGATTGTTCTCATTTTCTTTAATGGGAGAAGCTTGAAAGTAGTTGACTGAATTGCCACGAGAATCAATCACTTCTTGGGAAGAGCTTGTCACCGCATTTCAAGTGCAATATTTCCCTCCTTCAAAGATGATGACTATTCGGGACAATATTCAGAGCTTCAAGTGTCTGGAGGATGAGCCGATTCATGAAACTTGTCTACGATTCAAGAAGTTGGTGCTTCAATGCCCAACTCATGGCTTGCTTGACAATGTGTTGCTGCAGTATTTTTACCAAAGCCTTGATTCAGTAAATAAGGGTGTTGCTGACCAACTTTTTCCTGGAGGTTTGATGCAGCAACCTTATGTGATAGCACCTCAGCTCTTGGATGGCATGACCACAATCAATCGGGCTTGGTACACCCACGAAGATCATGTCTCCCCTCTCACGTTTAAATTGACTAAGGAGCAGATAGAGAAAGACCAAGAGAGGGACCAGAACATGGCCAAAATCATGACACAACTTGACATTTTGTCCAAAAATGTCATGGGAACTGGTGCTCGAAGTGTCAATGTTGTAGATGTCGTGTGTGTTAATCCTGATGAGGCCAAATTTGAGGCTTTGTACAACGAAGAGGTGAATTTGCTAGCCAACCATGGTGGTGGTTATCGTTGAAACTACCGGAGGCAAGGTGGTAACCAAGGTTGGAACAGGGATGAAGCTTGGAAGGATCGTGATAGAGAGTGGAGGGATTGTAACCCCACTTAGAAAGAGAGAGATGGGGAGAATGATAGATATGTTCCTCCCCATGAGCGCCCAAAGCCAAAGGATTTTGAGGGTGGTCGATCGGAGGATATGCTTTCTCGTATCCTCAACAAAGTTAAGGGGTCGGACAAAATTTTGAAAGAAATGAAAGAAGATTTGTCGACCCTTAGCCAGACGGTCACCTCCCATTCAGTATCGATCAAACAGTTGGAGACCTAAATGGGTCATATCTCGTCTCATTTAAACCCAAGACAGCAAGGGGGTTTGCGTAGTGATACTATGGCCAATCCCAAGAATGTGATTTGAGCATGGACTTGCGTCATGCCGCGACGTTAATTAAGGCGCTTCTTAGGAGGCAACCCAAGTTTTATTTTCTTTCTTTTTGAGTTTGAAATAATGGTGTGTTGATTTTGCAGGTCAAAGTGTGGGAGGTGTTTGAAAAGTGCAGGTTGGCGAGCTAAAAGTCCAGTCAGCGACTTACCCAAGAGGTCGGCGTGCCCGACTTGGACCGCCGTGGTCTCAAGACATTTTGAAATTGGAGTTTGTAACACTCGACGAGCCCATGAGCTGATTGGTGAATCGCCGAACACGTCGGCGATCACGATTTAGTCCACCATTTGGACCTCCACATTAACTGGAAGTCCTGTAAAACTCGGCAAGGTAATTGCCCACTCGGCGTGTCGCTGAGTGGGTCGGCGAGCTAAACTTATGTCATCGAATGGGCGAGAACTGGACGTTTTTTAAAGGCCAAAGGTCTAAAGTTTCAAACTCTCACTTTCCCTCACTTTTAGACATCCAAAAATCACACCCGCACAATATTTTCAATAGTTTTGCATTTTGTATCTCGTATTAGTTGTCATATGTGTGTTTAGAGTTGGATTCTTTGCCGCCTAGCTTTACAACTTCTCGTATTCGGTATCTAAGGTTGGTTTTCTAAACCCCAAATTCATTTTTAGTGATTTTTACTCTTATGCATTGATTTTATCTTCGTGAAGTGTGCTGGGACTCTATGATAATAATTGTATATGTGTGTGCTTGTTCTAATTCGAATATTCTGCCTATGATGCCTTTATTGTTGAATTCTCGAGTATTTTGTGCTTTAAAATTGATTAAATTTTGGAGTTGTGCTTGCATGTTGTTGGGTCTAGTGAAGTCTAAGTAACTTGCATTTGTGCCAAATGACGTATTTTGCCCAATGATGGAACGGTTGATATCATTCTTAAGGGCAAAAGTCGTGAAATGGCCAAATTTGGCTAAACCGGGAGAAGTCTAAGTATCCCAGGGGCATGGGTGTAATGGGTCGTAGTCTAGTTGAAATAGTGCATGGTTTGATTTTGTTTTCGGGGGCTGCGAGGTTGAAATTGGAAGTTGGGGTTGAAAGTAGGCACGTTGAGCCGTTTGGCGAGATGGGTCGAGCTCACTAAACCACTCGGCGGTTTGCCGAAGTCCCCCTTATCGCCTTTAATTTAATGCTTAATCTTGATTTGGGTTCTGTAACTTTTGGCGAGAATCCTGAGTTCGCCGAGTGCACTCGGCGACTCGCTGAAAGGCATTCTTGATCGTCCTTTATGCACCCTTAACCCCTAAAAATGCACTGTAAATTTCGGCGCACTAGTCCTTGCTCACCGAATGCTGTCGGCGATTCGCCGAAAGGCCCTTCCATCGCTGACATGCCAATCTTTCTGGGAATTTTAGAGCCATTCCTTTTGGCGAGCCCGATCTAGCTCACCAAAGAGTTCGGCGACTCGCCGACCGGTTCGGCGAGTCTGTCTGCAACTATTTTTCTATGCATTTGGTTGAACTGCTTCTAATTATTTTTGATTTTTTTGCAGAAATGGCTAGACCAACATTGGCCAGTAGAGACATGCCTCCCCGTAAGAGATCTAGGGGTAGAGAAATCAACGAGGATGGAACCAGAACTAAGTCTAAGGCCACTAAACTTCCCACAATAGGTGGGAAGGGTAAAGGAAAAGGGAAGGCACCTGCACCTGCACCTGCGTCACTAGAGGCCAGCTCCGACATTGACGACATCTATGCTACTCACCTCACCACCTCTAAAAGTGAGGGTGAGCACCAAGAGCATCAGGCTGCAACTTTTGAGCCTTAGGATGAGCTACTAGAACCCCAGAGAGCGGAGCTATGTTCAAAGAGGCAGAATGATCCATCTAGGATCAGGACTCCCCAAGCCACCACTACCTTTTCTGCTCCAGAACAGGCTATGGTCCATGCTTCGGTTGTACAAGGCCCTCCTCCCAAGTGTATGAACAGATTGAAGACTGAGGGGCTGAGGACAATTATTGAAGAAAAGAAACTGTCCACTAATGGAGTCATCGACAAATTTCCAGAGATTATGAGCTATCTGAAGTTCCACAAATTCTAGCTCTTTACCAAGTCCCGTGGCCCTTACATTCCAAGTTGGGTCAGGGAATTCTACAGTGCTTACAATGCCTTGATACAACTAGGGAAGAAGTCGATAGCCCAATTCAAGCCGGTTGACTATGTGGTTGTCTGAGGCCGGAAGGTAAAATGTGATAGTGATGATATCAATGTAGTCTTGGGTGTTTCAACACGTATTGATGATGATTTCCAGCATCTGATCAAGACAAAGACACTGGAAAACATGAAGAAGTGGTTGGCTCTGCTAATATCAAAACGTACTCCCAAGTGGCTTGAGATTGGAGCACCGATTGAGAAGAAGGATCTAAATATAGCTTTAAGGTTCTGGTTTGGCTTCATCAGCAGTCCTATTATGCCATCCCAGAACGAGTCGATTCTTCGCCATGCCAAGGCAGCCTGTCTGGGTTGCATCATTGATGAGACGAGGATAAATCTGGGGATGATTATGGCATAGGAGATGGTCATGAGGGCCAAGCAGCGCCAGACTTCCCTTCCCTTTCTGGTGCTGATCACCGAGTTGTGTAGACGAGATCGGGTGCCTATAAATGAGAAGAAGGACGTGGGTGTGATTCCCACATCTTCTACTGACATCCGAAGGATTGAGGTGGAGTATTTGAAAGACGAGGCAGAGAGGAAGAAGGCATCTCCGGTGGACTCTTCCCCGGTTATGGATACAAACACATTACCTGTAGAGGTACCTTTTCCTACTCTGGCCCCTGGACCCTCAGGTACTTCTAGTGTTGTCCCTTCTGATACTCCAGTTCCTTTGCTGCTTAATTCCCTCCCAGATCTAGTACTACTGCTGCTGCCTCCTAGCCCCCGCTCACTCAAGCTGCATTACTACAGATGCGGTAGCTAGCCCTTTCTGCTGATCGTTGTGCCGCAAGACTTGAGGGCTCTATTACGATCATAATTAAGACAACCCTTGTTGATGCTGTGATAACCTTGAGTGCTACCATAGTTGCCCTTGCGGATAGGATAGCGGTGTGTGAGCATGGACAAGGGGCCACCAAGGAGGTGACGGCTCTAAGGGCCGCTATTGCTGCGCTGAAGAGTGATGTGGACCAGCTGAAGTCCACCGACATGCCTATGATTTTCGGGACGATGGAGATTCCAAATGCGCCAGTTGAGCCAGACATGCCACCGGCTTCCATCGGAGATGATGTTAGAGTTGAGAAGACAACTGATCCTGAGTCTGAGGAGGAGACGGATGAGGAGTTGCTTGGGGTTGCTGAGAAGGTCTCTTACGAGGGCCTTACATAGGCTGAGGAGGCCATGGTTGATGCAGCTGTGAAGATTTCTTTGGCAGATACGCCTTTGGATGACCCTAGTAGAGCTGGTGGTACTGTTGATGTGACTCTGGGCACTGATGCCTCGACAAATGGAGTGACTGTTTAGACATGATTTCTTTTAACCTCCCTTTCTGATTTATTTTTATTGACTTGTGGATATTTTTCTTGCATTTGAGGACAAATCTCTTTTGTTTTGTGGTGGGGTGAGGCCCACCTTTTGTGATTATATATTGGGGTTTTGAGCTATAAATTGTGTTTTGGCACTGTTGTTGTGGATAGTTAAGCTTGTGGCTCCTTGTTTAAATTGTAAATGATTTTTGGACCCTTTCAAAAAAAATTGTGCCACCTCTTGACTACGTTTGAATGTGGTTGTTCTCTTGCAAATTTGAGTATCGGTTTTGATCAATATCGATGACTTGAATAGTGCTAATAATCGAACACAAATGAATGTGCGGCTTCGATGAGGCCAAATGAAGTAGCATAGGCAATATGTGAACTTTTTACATTTCGTTGTGATTAGCCAGTTATCAAATTGAGTCTCTAGTAATGAACATTGTACACTAGCGAAAGTGTGGAGTCTTATTTGACATTGGTATAAATTCCTTGTGTGATGAGCTTACCGTGAACCATGTGTGATGACACCTAGAATTTTCCCCGTTGGTCCGGTTGACTAAGTGATGCAATCTCTTGAAATGATCTTAGGAAACTTTGAAGAGTGAAACAATTTGACATTCTACCTCTTTTGTGGCCAACCTTGTGAGTGTGTGATCCTTGCTTGAACACCTTTTGAGCCTTAGCCTTTTTCTTGGAAGAAACTTGATGCAAATTGTGACCTTTCTTTATCCATTACCCATAATCCTCATGATTTGTAGTTAGTTTGAATAGCCAACTTAGGCTAAAGGGTGTGGTGAAAAGAGAAGGTAAATCAAGAAATGCAAAGAAGTCTCCTCTGACCCATGTTTGTGAAAATTATGGAACCCCTCCATATAAAAAAAGAAGAAGAGAAAAATGAAAAAGGAATGAAAAAGTTTGAAATAAAGTTGCAAAACAAAAAGGGGTGTCCGGTATTTCATGGAAAGTGAATAATGGGGTGACTTGTTAGCATGAATGAGAATGATGAAGAAAATGAAAGAAAGTGTTGTTCATACCACATTTCATAAGGATAGCAGCCACTGAGTCTAAATGAGCATACCTTTACACTCAGCCCGTTACAAGCCTTGAAAAGACCTATTTGATTTTGAGTGAGCTGAAACAAGTGCTGGTTGGAAAATAATGGCAAATGTATGGGTCGAGTCATGCATGTGTTCATTTTTTTGAGTGTGAGTGTTGATGGTGATTCTGGAACTATAAATTGTTGAACCATTGTGTGAATATGGAATCACTCTTTGTGTGAGGGCATTTGAGTACCTTTGTTGAGCTTGAACTTGCATTTGAAGCAAGTATTGTGAACTTGACAATCTTTGATAATGGTAAGTCACAACTTGAATCTTTGAGTGCACAATTGATCCTTGCATGAGTAAGTTGAGTCTTTCTGTGTGCATTCATGATTGAGTCTTGTGTAGCACTGTTTGAGAAATCCTTTCTGAACTGCTGAACTTGAGTTTTACTTGAGGACAAGCAAAAGTTTAAGTTGGGGGTGTTGATGAGTCCACGATTTGGACTCATTTAAGGATTTATTTGGATAGCTTTTGTGTCCTCAAATGCTTGTTTTGTGCCAATAACTGATGTATAACCCTTGATTTCCAGGTATTTGAATTGAGGAACAAAGCATGGACACTAATTTTCAAAAAGGAACAAAGTGAGCTGAAAGAGCGAAGAAAGGAAGGCCTGGTGATCGCCAAGTCCATTTGGTGAGTCACCGAGTGGCTATTATCTCTCCTAAAGTTCCAGTGTGCCAAGCCCTGAAGGAGAAAATCAAGCCGGTGAGACAAAGGAGCAATCAGCGTATCGCCGATTGGTTCCGTGATGCAGTGTTAGATCACCCAAAGTTACAGAACTTGAGGACGCTGAAGGCCAAAGCAAAAAGACGATGAAACTGACAAAAGGGCGGATCACTGATTGATCGGCGATCCCGACTTACTGCGCCGAGTGGTCCTTCACATCATATTTTTGGCGACTATAAATACATTTTCAAACATTATGTTTAGTATCAAATTTTATTCTGAACATTCATTAGAGTACTTTTTGAGTTTGAACTATCGACGGATCGACGATCTCGACTAACTGCGCTGAATGGTCCTTCACAACACATTTTTGACGACTATGAATACCCTTTTGAATATTTAGTTTAGTATCTACTTTTCATCTATCTATCAGTCTATCTGAGAATATTTTTTAGTTTAGAGAGATTGAGACAATTTTTCCTTAGCTTTGAAGATTTGAAGATTTCCACCTTTGAAAATTAAAAGTAGGTCTTTGAAATTCTTCAATCTTGACCTTTGTAAAGACGAAATTAATCTTACCTAGTTGATGGAAACACAGTTTGGTAATGATTTCTATCTTTTTATGATATGTAGGTAAAACCCCAATTCTTGGGGTGTGATTATGGGTTGATTTAGCTTATGGGTATTGCTAATTGTAAGTTTAAATGTTGTTTAGAAGTGATTTCAATCAGTAATTGTGGTTAAAATCAAAGGATTGTAGTTGCAAATGCAGTTCTACATTCGTGTTTTTGGCTTGCTCGAGAAAGAGGTTTTAAAACCAAGGTTACTGAATTGATGGTCTGTGGGTATTGGGTTGTCACAGGTTCAACTCGAGAGAGTGAATCCTAAATCCTTTTTCCACACATTCAACTCGAGAGAGTGAAAGGACTACAACGTAGGCTGTTCTTAATTGATTGTTTGTTGGTGTTCGAGAGAAACCAACTTGATTCGGGGTAAATTGTTCGAGAGAAAGTTTATCCCCACTAAAGTCTAGCTTATTCACTGATTTACAACTATTTACTAACAGTTGCATTTGCCCATTTGTCTATATTTCCCTATCATTGAATCACATCACAAGAACTCGTCTCATTATTGTTAAATTCGTGTTGTTTGCTATTATTGTAGCTAGTAGTTGAAACCAAAATCCCCCAATTATTTGACATTCGTGTCACCCATTAATTTGAATTATATTTTACTTCGATAATGTCTATTCCTATGATTGACTTGAACATATTCATATTTTTCTATTGAATCTTAAACACGTACCAATCCTTGTGTGATTCGACCCCAACTCATTTATTTGGGTTATTATACTGACTAGCGATCGTTGACACTTAGAATTGGATGAAGTGTCTTTGATACTTTCAAATCATGTGGCAACAAATAATTGATTGTTTTCACCGGATGTAGAAAGTACCCAGATCAAAGGATTTCTTCTAGCATGGCATAGTATACAAAGTCGGTGGTTTTGGCGGGTGACCTATTATCCTTGAGTCAAGAGTAGTAGATGCAGACATACACATTTCCGATATGTCACACATTTTCAAACTACCTCAGTTTGAATGGATGAACAACATTCCAAGAGAGTTTGCACGCCACCTGACTAGAGAGTTTTATGCTTCATCTGCAGCAACGTTGATGAATTTCATTGCAGACACTGAAAAAACTAAAAAGTGTTAGAAATCCTTTACAGCCACATAGGGACCATTAGATGTAGTAATGGTGAGGGGTCAGTCTGTGGATATCTCTAAGACCACGATAAACAGTATGCTACATGGCCCAAAGTGTACAACACTTGCTTCAGTGGGGTTATTTGAAGGTAGACACCATGCCGTTACTAATGAGACTGAGATGAATGATCCTAACTTGAAGGAGCGCGTTATGCGGTGGATTTCCGGACAGATTGCCATAAAGAGAGAGTCTGCCACATGGGTGACCAATGCACATGTGCAGATCGCAAGGCATCGCTGACATTTCCTGCCAAGTTCTTGTGTGCAGTTGTTCGTGCACAGTTGCGGCCTACGGCTAATGATAACATGTTGTCACCTTGAACGTGGCTGGTTATCCATTGAACGTGGGCCAGATAATTGCCACAGAAATGCGGGACAAGGCACTGAATGAGAGAGCAGGTTTGTTGTTTCCCTATCTGATAGGGAAACTTTGTTTGCAGGCAAATATCCCACCAAATAAATTGGTGGACAAGTGGGTTGAAACACCCAAGGTCATTGAAACATCAAAGATAAAAAATGCGTCAAACCATCTTTATGGTTCAGAAGCAGCGTCTGTAGGACCTTTGAAAGTTGTACGACATATGCCGATTGAGATTCTGAGAGCTGAGAGAGGTCTTGAGCAGGGTGAATCTTCATAGCTAGTGGCGGGAGCACAACC
>NW_006239011.1:897458-918105 GCF_000226075.1 Solanum tuberosum | reverse complement strand
GGGGCACAACCACCACCAGCTGCATCTTCACAAGCTATATGTACCTTCATATCTATACCCACTCTGATTTTGGAGGTATTGGTTGCAGAGCAGAGGCAGACTCGGTCCATAGTCGACCATATAGTTCTCAAACTACCTCAGGTAGTACAAAGAGATGTATTGGCTGCAGAAAAGTAGCTGAGAGATGAAATGAGGGAGGAGTTTGTAGTGATGAAGAACCGGATGGACGGTTTAGAGGCATATGTGAACAACTAACTACAAAATGTGGGTTTTATAGATGGTGCTGGATATAAAGCACAAATGCCTTAGATGAGAGCAGACATTGCTAAACTGGCCGAGAAGCCAGTCACTGTGCCCCCTCTAGTTGTGCTGGACTCTTGGATGAGTCTATTCAGTGCACCCCCCACCACTCAGTCAATTGATGACATCTGGGGTTACTTGGCTAGACTAGAGACCGATAAGAAAAAGTAGAAGGATTTGGGCTCTGATGATCATGAACAACATGTGTATCTTTCAAAGGAGGAAAATATACAACATAAAAAGGTGAGGAAATAATCTAGGAGGTTAGCTAAAGAGAGAGAGGCGTTAGAGTAGCAGAGGTGTGATGCAGCGAGGTCTGGTGCTTCTAGTAGTACGATGGCGGCTCTTGATGATGGTAGCTAGACAGACCCCGTCCCTACACCTGAGAGTGAACCCATTGATAAGGGTGTCGACATCACTCCAACAACCGGCGCCTAGAGTGCCGCAGGTATGACCCCTCCTCATAGTTGTTGTTTGGTTACATTTATACTTTAAGGGAAAAGTACCTTTTATTTATGAGGGGTGGTGTGAAAAACATGCCATTAGTTGTTAGAGTGTATGGCGGTTGGCTCTGGTGCTCGTATATATTTGTGATTGTTGGTATATTTTTGTGTTTTGATTGATTGTGAAGTTGTTGTGAAGTCTGAGTTGAAAATTTTTGTTTGTCTCATGAGAAACTATTTACTAGCAGCAGCTGAATCTTGTGTTTTGAAAAATATCCTTAATCTGAAGGTTTGACTATTAGGCTCTTTGTGCGACATCTTAGATATTCACATGTTGATCTTTGTTAGCTTGGTAAATAAATTGGTTGACCAAAATGTTGAAAGTGTAAGCATGTGCCATGTCAGTGTGAGGTTTGTGTGAAGTCTAAAACTGGTTGTAGAAGCTAGAACTTGCCCGAGTAGTCTTTCTAGAGTCTTAGAATAAAGGGATAGGAAGTGATCCTTAGGCCATTTTTGTTAAAGTCCACTTAAAGCCAAAAATAACTACCAAACGAAATCATGAACCCCTGAACCCCATTTGAGCCTTGAAGCTGATTTTGTTCTCACCCTATTGATATCGTATCCTTGGTTCTCCGAAGGAAAGATGCCACAACTTAGGCCAAAACCCTAAGTTGAGGGTGATCATATCCTTAGTAGAAAGAAGAGCGTAAAAATATCGTATCCTTGGTCATTCTGAAGGCACAAAATCAAAATGCTTTCTTGAACACGTTTAGTGTACATGGTTCAATTAAAATGGCAGTACAAAAAAACAAAACAAAACAAAAAAAAGAAAGAAGAAAATAAGTGATAGGTGCCCGGGATGTGCTGGAATAAGATAAGAAGGAGCCGATCGAGTTTTGTTGTGTGCTAATGAGAACTTTGGAGGACCAAGGTAAGTTAGTCATTCATAAGACCAACTGTTCCACTCCCTAGCCTGAGTCAGCATTACAAGCCAATAAAAGTCCTATAGTGATCCTATTCCAATTGTTTGATAGATGAAGCGTAGAAAACAAGGGCAAGCCTATGGTCTTTATATTTGCAGTGCTAGAAGTTCTTTTGGAGCGTGAGCTTACTTGTTAGTCCCAAATTATCAAGTGCGAAGGGACTTCTTGGTGTGAGGGCATTATGTTTACATTTGATAGTTAATTGTGTTAGTTGATAGTTGGTACTGGCATAAGCATGATCGACTATGTGTAATGGGATGTCGTACATTGATCCTTTCATGTTAGACATACAATTTTTGATAGGATTGTTGTTGAGATTGCTGCTTCATGATAGTTATGTATTCTGGGTCTTTGAGCGCCGAGTATTACTTGTTATTCATTGCTTGAGGACAAGCAATGGTTCTAAGTTGAGGGTGTTGATGTGCTATAAAATCATGAAACATTTGACGCTCAAAATGTAGGGTTAGTGCGAGAACTTGAGTGTATTTATATGGATATGATGTGTTTGTTGATTCTTGAACATGTAAAACACTTAGACGTGGAAGATAGGAAAATGGGAAAGAAATGAACTAAAACGACATCACACAGCCTGAGACAGACAGTGGTCATGATGACGAGCTATCTAGAGGCTCATGAAGGTGTAACAGTGAAGGGTGAAAAGTGACCAAGTGCCAAGTGAAGACCACAGAGCCCTAAACATGTTGTGGAACTCTTGATAGTCCGTTTGAAGGCTCGTGAGAAAGAACCAGGAGACAATCATTGGAAGCTAAGTGTGATGGAAGGCCATGGGATCCTAGACGGGTCGTGATGGAGTTGAAGGATCATAGTGATGCTCGTGAAGTATAGTAGAAGATTCTAGTGTGGGCCCTAATGGAGGTTCTACATCATGGAGCACTAGACAAGCCGTGATGCCTAAGACAGGCCGCCTAGCTGCTCGTGAGGGCTCTCAGTTAAAGAAGTCCCACACTGTCTAAGTGTGGGATGACGATGTGTTTCACGGGCTGTCTAGGCCTATGACGAGCTGTCATCTGGGTCGTGAAGAAGTGCGATAAGTCAGTCCTAATTCGTTAAGGACTTGTTTTTCCAGACTATTTGAATAAATTAGGTTTATTGTGAAGACTAATTGTTATTGTAAGGGAGGAAGCGATACTTTCTATATTTTATCTTTGGTTTTGTCGACTATTTACGGATCAAGACTTCGAGATTGTGATTAAGTATTTGATAATCAATCTTTCTTGGGAATTTTCAGTTATTATAAGTGATTTATTTTACACTTTCAATGACAATTATTGTTTATTTTCGTGAAAACATGAGTGACTAAACACCACAGCTAGGGTTGTGGGAACCATGACAAAAATCTAGTTTTGAATTCGAAATCTAAGTAAAGTACGATTGGTAAATTCACACGTGATTCTTTTGTTTTTTGTTCTTTCTAATGAGTGCACGAATTGTAACTTACCATTTGTTCGAGAGAAAAGTGGCAATTAGGAAAAAGTAAAGTCAAATTCCATCAGTTTGTAATGAAAGGTCAAGTTCGAGAGAAGAGATTTTAAATAACAAATATGCAAGGGTAAATTTTAATACACTCTAAGACTAAGAGGAATAGAGTGAAAAGCATCTAATAAGACTGAGAAGTGTTTAGATGCACTTAACTTGCTAGGAACATGCAATGTTAATAATTAATCATTACTTACGTGCGATCTAACACTAAAGTGACGTCATGGGAAACACAATCCTTGTTTCATTCATTAATTAATACAATCTTGAAGTTAACAGATTGATACACCTGTTTACATGAACATTAAGTGAAACATTAGTTACTTAAGACAACAATCAATCCCATATTTACTTTCCACAACTACTTTCTTTTGGAAATAATGACAACAATTGAATAAAAGCGTCAGTAAAGCTATTTCTGTAAGCAAATTCTCTGTGGGATCGATTTCGACTGAGTTGAGTTCAATAAATTTATATCAACCGTTTACACTTCTTAATTGAAGTGTAAGTTTGGATGTATCAATATACTAGTTTCTGAGAACGCCCGTTGCATGTTTTGCTTAAAATACTTAATATAATGTTTCTATTTCAAATGATAAATTAAAGTGGGACATATATTATTCGACTTTATTTTTACTATTAAAATATAATCAAAACATACAAAAGAAAAAGTAGCAACTTTTAAGTTGAGACTAAACATGTTGCAAATTTGATGCTAAATTAACTATTATGCATAAAAGTAAAAACTAAAATGATACATATGTTGAATACCGTCATGATCAACTTAAATGTGGTCATAAGTCATATGAATCGTTCTTCGATTCAAACATGAATATTCAAAAATAAAAAAATAAAAAAATTGATTGTATAATAATCACTACAAAACATAAAAATAAAATTATAACATCAAACTCATAAGCACAAACAATTATCTTTAATAATAAACTAAAATACTTGAGATGCAATTGAGGAATCTGTCAAAGGAAAAAAGAAACATGACAAATATATATTTATACTAATAGGTGTAGTAAGCCTGTTAACTGGGTTGGACTAGGTCAACCCAACCCATTGACTTTGCGTCTTACCGATTTATCGGACTGGGTTCCCCACTAAATGGTCGGGTATGTACCAGTTTGAACAACATTTCGGGAGAAAAATAACGGCCTATGAATCATGAGCCAATTCTTACGGGCCTATTGGGTCGGTTTCGAATTTTGGCTAGCCAAGCTAACGAGCCGGGTCAGACTATGTTTTTTTATTTTTTAAATCACCATTTATTAATTCAAAATGTTTGAGTCAATTATCAATATAGTGTATTATTATCTATTTAATAATAATACACTATCTGCAATCATGAAGGCTAAGGGAGAAAAAGGTACATCGCGATCGCGACCCTATGGGTCGCGATCACGAAGGCCTTAAAGAAGACACATCATGATCGTGAACTTAAGGGCCGCGATCCCAAAGGTCAAAATGACCTGCACCAGAAACTGAAAAACCAGCAACTTAACAAAAGGAAAGAGAGTCTAGATGGACCCCTGAGAAATCAGTCGAGGTCTGATAAAAGTAAACTGGACATGCTACCCCACTAAATTTGACATTGCAGACTCAAAGAAATTGTTGGATTTGCAAAAGAGGTAAAATGATAGAATTACCCTCCCGGACCACTCTTAAGGTTTAAAATCCAACTTCTCACCCAAATGTCCAAAATTGAACCTAAGGCCTCAAAAACCTGACCAACCACCTTACTTACTCAAACTCGACGTCTCAGACGCGATAGAACTAACAAAATCTCCATCTGATGCTCGGACCTCAAAATGTTGACCAAAGTCAACCATACTAAGAATTCTCTAACTCAACATGGTCAAAATCACCAAAAACACACTCGATCACATTAGGGACCTCACCAACCATTCCCTCAACACAGCTAAGCATCAAAACTCTAAGGGGAAGGGAAAAATGGTCATTTCATAATTAAAATAAAATTCACAAGAAATGGAATATCATACGATTACCACTAAAACACTTGTTTGTCCTCGAACGAAAAGACAAACAAGGTACTTGAAGGGGTGAAAAGCTGAGGGTATCCACAAAGCATGTCAATCTATTGGTGTCTCCACTACACCTTCACTAAGGCAATATACCTGGATCTCAACTCTTTTGTCTTTCTATCCGAGATAGAATTTGACCCTTCTCAAAGGACAAATTTTGATCCAAAACAATTGAGTCCCACTGAATCACATGAGAATCGTCATGAAGATACAACTAAAGCATCGAGACATAAAATATGAGGTGGACCGCTGAAAGATTCAGAGGTAAGGCCAACCTATAGGCTACCTCTCAGCACTTTCCCAAAATCTCAAAAGGTCCAATGAATCGCGAACTGAGCTTCTCTTTCTTTCCAATCCTCATCACGGCCTTGGTGGGTGACACCTTAAGCAAAACCTGCTTACCAATGGCAAAGGACACACACGCCTATCTACATATCTTTTTTGCCTATTGCATGCGGTCACAAGGTGTTGTTGAATCAACTTCACATGATCCATGGAGTCTTTCATCAAATCAATGCCCCAAGTTTGAACTCCAAATGAACCAAACCATCCAATAGGAGATCAACACCTCCTCCCATACAAAGACTCAAACGGTGCCATTTGAATGCTGAAATGGTAATTGTTGTTCTAGGAAAACTCTGTAAGAGGTATGGATTGGTCCCAATGAACACTAAAGTCCATAGTGCAAGCACGAAGTATATTGTCAAGACCCCGAATAGTCTGCTCAGACTAAACATCAATGTAAGGATGGAAGGCGATATTCAAATCAAGCTTGACAAGCCAATCTAATACATCAAAGAGTGGTTGAGACATAACCGACACATCATTTACAAAGTGAAAGTAAAAACATAATAGATGAAGTTTTCATAGTCTTGACCTTGCAGTATGAGGACTCACCAAATCCAATAGTTATGCAACCCAAATCTAGCCATGAATGGGAGGACAGAGATCATTGGACCCTACATTGATAAATAATGTAAACACATGTATGCATTAGTACATGGAATGTACTAAGTATGAGGGAAATGTCTACAACATAAATGTGAATATAAAAAAGGCATTTAAGCATGATATGCATTACCAAGATAAAAACATATTAAAACCTTTTAAAGATGAATCATCAATCATGAACATAGTCAATGCATAGAAAAATTCATTTGAAAGCTTTCATAAGCCTTTGGAGGTAACACGGTTCATTTTGTGTGTTGTTTATCGTTAACCGACATAGACCATGCGTGCTATAACATGGAATCTAGTGTCTTGCTTTCTCACAAAGAAAAAAGAAGTCCTACTTGCCAAGGTATGGACCATAAATATCTAGCTTAGGTGGATCCACTAGATTATTCACTTAGGACTATTCTACGGGGGTATGTAGTTAGGAACTAGAGGTTGCTACTAGAGACTACCCTATATGAGCCTCCACCTCAAGGTTCTCTCAGTAATAAATAAAATCCCAACGAAAATAGTCATATTCATATTCATATTCTTATCATCAAACTTTGAAAATGCACAATTAAATTACCAATCCAATCTAAAGTCACCATAGAGTAGCTTCTTTAACTCATGATTCATACATATGTGAGAAAATCTTTTACAACCATGATTTTCATAACATGTGAGAAAACCTCTCAAAATTTCATTGATGCTTATCTTAAAAGAAATCTCAGTTCATAAAACCTTTTTCTAATAAATCATGCATAACTTTCATAAATAATCATTCATAAGTTCATAACTTTCTTCATAAATTAATAGTCAAAATAATGAATAATGCATGGGTTCATATGGAATCGATAAAACATGTAATTGAATCAAATCATGCATAATAAGATTGAAATAAAACAATTGAATCATAATAAAAAAGAATCCATGAAGATTTGCATGAAACCCTAGATAATTGGGTAAAATTAGCTTTTGGAGATTGAAGTTCTACGGACCCAATGGATGAATAAAATTCATTAGTGAATCCCCACATACCTTGATAAACAAAGCCCAAAGGCAATGGAGAAAAGGAGACTTAAATCTTTAAACTCTAGCTTGTTCTTCCTTGAACTTGAGAGAGAATTGGAGAGGATGAACTTGGATGAGAATTGGGGATTTGAGAGAATGAGAGGTTTGGGTAGATTTAGGAACTGATTTAGTAGTTGTAGGTCCAAAAATGACATAGTATAGGGTAAATTGGGTAGCAAAGTAACAAAACATTCTTCATTAAAAACTATTAGAAGTGACCTACAACTTCGACCTACGGTTCACAAGACTTTCTACGGACTTTCCTGGTCAACCAAATCACTTACTAGGGCTTAATATTTCTGATAATTTTCACAAGACCTTTATACAGCCCGTCGTTTGGTCTACAATATGTAGACCCATTCCGTAGAACCCAACTTATAGTCCAAAATTTCACTAAGTTTAGATAACTCCGTAGTCCATTATACGCCTCATCCTAGTCAAACATAGACCCAACTTTAGAAAATTTGTATTTCCCAAAATCTGAACTGAGTTCCTACATATGCCATCTACGACCTGTAGATGCTGCTACGAACCATTAATAGGTCTCTTAGGTCTGAAGCAGTAGTCTAAAAACCTTAACCATTTAATTCTACTTTCAAATTTCTGAGGTGTTACAATATCTCTCCCTTGGGTACAATCATCCTTAAATGGGACTCAAGCTAGAAAGAATAGAGTAGGAGAGAAACAACTAACCCAACATAAATGCAAATCTCATCATAATGCACATAAACAAATCGGATGGGCATTGCCGGACGACATTCATTGACTACCAAATCGGATATCCCCATAACAAATTTGTTGATCTTGTCCCTAGAGTCTGCTGTTTTATAATGTTATTATCCTTTGAAACTGAATACTGCAACTCATAATTATAATTGATAAGCGATTTAGAAAAAAATTAAACTTTTAAAATAAAGATTAAGCAGGGAAATGGGGGATATGACTTAGGAAGAGAGAGAAGATAAAGCACACACATTTCTTAACTGATATTGAGCCACCTCTTTTTTCTAATTAGAAATGAAAAATAACATTCTTGAGAAAATTCTGGCAGAATACTTAATCTTAAATGATAATCAATAATTATTTTTAATCTTGAAGTGCCAGAAGGAAAAATATTCCTAGTATTTAATAATCAGTCAAGATATTTAATTTTGATATATTCCATTTTTTTAATAAACAAATAAGAAAGCACCTTGTCCTTTTTTTCCCCAAAGTTATGGTGTCATTGTTGCTCGGACTCTTCAAATTGTCAATGGGTGCAAATCATATTCTTCAAAAGTTATATATTTTTGGAGAATTCGACACTGATGTATAATCGAAAGTGAAGAGTCCATGCAACTTAAACATTTTATTGAGTTCCTCCGACATGATTATATATATATATATATATATATACACATATGTAATACAATAAAATAAATTTAAAACTGCAACATTTCAAGTGTTCATCCTGTATTCGTAAGATACTTATAAAAACATTGAAGAACTTGATAAACAACAACTAAGTTTAAAGAGTATTTTCAAAACTAGAAAATTAAAACCAATAGAAAAAATAGAATCGGAAATAGATTAAAAGAATATACAAAGTATTTTTCTCAAAGAATAAAATCGAGTACACTGAATGCACAGTATTCCCTCAAGGAAAATATTCCCCTCAAGTACCCGAGTGTAACACCCCACTACTAGAAAGACTTAGAATGAGTTTTGAGTCAACTTCAAACGACCATACCTCCTAGTTCAGGATGATTTAGGTGTGCTACAAGATACCGTAGGAAATAACTTTGATTTATCTTTCCAACGCCTTCGAGTATGATCAGTTTTGAGTATGTATGAGGAGGATATTCCCATTTGAAGTTTGGTTGTCTAGATAAGGAAAGTGAAAACTGGATTTTAAAGGGGTATTTTGGTCTTTTCATTACCCAATTAATTAAATCCATTTTTAGTAAATTATTTGGGGTCCAAACTGAGTTAGTTCAGTTTACCAATTAAGAATTACGCTAGGGCTTTGAGAGAAGGGAAAAAAGAGAAGAAAAGTCAAGGTGTTCTTGAAGATTTCTTGCGGAATCGAAGTCGTTTCACCAAGGGTTGATCCCTAAAGAGGTATGTGATACTTTCAAAATGTTGGGTTCTTTTATCCACGTGCCAAACATGTTTATTTCAGAGTGAATTCGTCCTAAAAAAGTTGAAAGTTTAATGGTCTTGATATGTTTTCTTGAATTTGCTTTCGTTCTTGAATTGGGCTGAGATTGTGGAGGTCTTGAGGTTACTACGTCGCTTATAAGAGTTATTTTGAGTTAGGTTCTTGTGTACACATACTGTGTATCTGAATCTAAAGAGAATTTGGGGGAAAAAAGAGTCGAATTTAGGTGAATTAGGGTTAGAAAATGAAAAAGAAAAAGTCGGGCAAAACTGGCGTCCCAGTCTGCGTCACGGACTTGCCCCACCTTTTCACAGAAACTTTCTCTGCGTCGCGGAGCGGTCACGGACCCTTCTGCCTCAAAAAGTTATTTCGCGACCAAATATTAAATACATCTCCGCGTCGCGGTCTTGCTTCCAGATAGTGATTTCTTGATCGTTTCTCATGTTTAACTATCTAAAAATACTCATAATATCATGGGATCTTTCCTAACACAAATCACAATCCTTGAATCCATAAATTCAAATTCAAGGAAAGTTCAGAGCCAATTCAAGAGAAGTTCATAGAGTATTCCAAAAGTCTTTTACAAATGTTTTAACTTCGTTTTAAGACCTAAGTTATGAGTAGAGTAAAGAGTAAAGATTTAAGTTCATTTCTTCAGAAGAGTATATCGGGACTATGTATTCCCAAATAGTAAAATGTTTCACATTTAAACAAGAAAGGAAACTGAGATTTTCAAAAGAGCCTTAGAGCTAGTTTTCAGTAAAGAGTAACTACTTTCACAATTAAGCAAATGGAGGAAACTTTGATTTCCAAGAAGAGCCTTTGAGCTAAGTTTTGAGCAATTATCTTAAACCATAGAAATAAGTGATGTTTTGAAACATAAGAGCTAGTATTATATTTTGGGATTAGTAATGAGCATTGATATGGGGGAGAGTTCAAACAACTCCCAGCCCCCATAAACCATGTAGCCTCCATGGGTTGAAAAATGTCATACTTTTTACATGATTCCTTAGTGGTTTTTAGCATAGACTAGTGGATCCACTTAGTAGTCAGGTTATATACCCTCGGAAAGGTATAGGACGACCTTGGCAGCGTGAGACAAAACATTAAATCATCACAATAACTCTTACGTGATGGTTGTCAGTTAGAGAAACTCCCACATAAGTATTTTGTATTATTATATACAGAGTGTTAGTTATATTTTTTATATACATCCATAGTTTATATAGTATCTTTGGATACATAAAGAGTTACTATTGTATTTCTAAATACACATAGTTCATATCCATGTTTTAAAGCTTTTATACTACTTTATATTGAAATGAGTTCAGTTGAGACCAGATTTGCTCTTTCAGTTCCTTTGAAGAATATGTCTTATTTTAGAATTCCCCTCACATGATCGTACATTCAATGTACTAATGCCATTTGGCCTGCATCATTTTATGATGCAGATACAAGTAACCAGCATCAACATCCAGCATATCATTGATTCTATTTGACCTCGAGAGTTGTTGGTGAGCCTCCTTGCTTCCGGAGGAAACCTTTTATTGCTTTCAATATTATAGTTCATTAGGATGTTGTGGGTTTTGTCCCGACATCCATCTCATTTTTAGAGGCTTCATAGATAGACAGTCAGTTAGTTCATTTGTCACTATCTTATTATTGGCTTATGATTTGAGACTTGAGTTGACATATTGGCTAGTTGAGTGTTCTTTTAAGATATTCTAAGTTTATTTCATGAGTTCATCATTTGAGACTATTTTCTGGTATTGAAGTCTTTCGCTAAGTAGTAAGCCATGGTAAGGGTTCGCTTGGGGCCAACAATGGTTCTCGAGTGCCAGTGCCACCCAGGGTGTAGGCTCGAGGCATGACAAACTTGGTATCAGAGCACAGAGTTCAAGAGTTCTAGGGAGTCTATGAAGCTGTGTCTATAGAGTCCTAGTTATCGGTGTGAAGTACACCACATCTATAATTAGGAGGCTACAACATATATGAACTATCTCACTTCTTTCATACTCATTTCTTGTGATAGAGTTCATCTCTATACCATTTCTTCTAACTCGTGCTTGCGCGTGTCTTTCAGATCATGCCTCCACGAAGAGTTGTCAGAGGTCGTCCGGATAGAAGGAATGTTGAACCACATGAACAAGGGGTACCTAATGCACCAGAAGTGCAACCCCAAGGAGAGGTCACCAATATTGAATTCTGCGAAGCTATTCGAATGTTGAACCAAGTTGTGACCAACCAAGCTGGGCAACAAAGAGGGAATCGACAGGAATTGGCTGACACTTCAAGGATCTGTGAGTTCTTAAGAATGAATCCACCAAGCTTCACAGGTTCAAGTGTTACTGAGGATCCATAAAATTTTGTTGAAGAGCTTCAGAAGGTGAAATCATGCATATTGTTGATACTGAAAGGGTGGAACTAGCTGCATACCAAATGATGGGTGTCGCTAGAATCTGGATTTATCAATGGGTGAAGAACCGAACTGCGGGAGCACCATGTGAGTTGGGCTTGTTTTGAGGAGGCCTTCTTGGGGGCGTTTCTTCCCTCGAGAACTGAGAGAAGCAAAAGAACGAGAGATTCTCACTGTTAAGCAGGATTCTTTGAGCGTTCATGAGTACAGTCTGAAGTTCACACAACTTTCCCGCTATGCTTCGGAGATGGTTGCTGACATGAGGAGCATGATGAGTTTATTTGTTGCTGGGTTGTCTTGTCTGTCAAGGAATGCAACGCAGCTATGCTGATAGGGGATATGGACATAGCAAGGCTAATGATCCATGTGCAACAAGTTGAGGAGGACAAGCTGAGGGATAGAGAAGAGTTTGAGAATAAGAGGGCTAAGACAGCAGGGAATGACTCCAGACAGCAAAAGGGTAATGTGAACCGGTCTTCCTTCCAATAGAAACAAAAGGGACCTGCTCCATTATTTGCTAGTGCACCTGCACCAAAGAACAAAGGTGAGTACAATAGTCAGAATTTCAGAGCTAAATCTGCCTATTCTTAGGGTAGTATGGCACAAGGGGGTAGTAAGCTTCCTGCATGTACTAAGTGTGTTAGGAACCACTCAAAGATGTGTCATAATGGCTCCACTGGTTGCTTCAAGTGTGGCCAGAATGGTCATTTTATGCGAGAGTGTCCAAAGAACAAGCAGGGTAATGATAATGGGGGCAATAGCATCTAGTCTTCTCCACTTGCTCCACCAGGCAGAGATGCATCTAGAGGAGCTACTTCAGGGGCAGGTGGAGGAGGAAACCATTTGTATGCTATCACAAGTCGCCAAGAGCAAGATGATTTTCCAGATGTTGCCACTAGTATGATCGAAGTCTTTTACTTTGATGTTTATGCTTTCTAGATCCATGAGAGAGTTTATTATATGTAACTCCTTATGTTGCGATGAATTTTAATAATCTACATGAAAAGGTTAGTGAGCCCTTTAGTGTTTCTATACCTTTTGGTGATTCTATTCTTAGAGAGAGATTATATCATGATTGTCCTATTTCTGTCAATCACAAGAGCACTATGGATGATTTAGTTGAGTTAGACATGGTAGATTTTGATGTCATTATTGGTATGGAATGGATTAAGGAATGTTATGCCTCAGTTGATTGTAGAACTCGAGTTGTCAAGTTCCAGTTTCCTAATGAGTCAGTTATAGAGTGTAAAAACAGTTCATCAGTGCCTAAGTGTCGTTGTATGTCGTACCTTAAGGCGAGAAAGTTAGTTTCCAAGGGGTGTGTCTATGACTTAGTCCGAGTTAATGACTCTAGCATTGAGATACCTCATATTCAGTCAGTTCTAGTAGTAAAAGATTTTCCAGAAGTCTTTCGAGATGATCGTCCCTCCTGAGAGAGTAATAGACGTCGGTATAGATATTCTTCTTGATACTCATCCTATATCTATTCCGCCATATATGATGGCACCAAAAGAGTTAAAAGAGTTAAATGATCAGTTGAAAGATCTCCTAAAAAAGGGTTTTATTCGGCCAGTTGTCTCACTTCGGGGTGCTCTGGTTTTATTTGTGAGAAAGAAGGATGGCTCCCTTAGGATGTGTATTTACCGTTAGTTGAACAAGGTTACCATCAAGAATAAGTATCCTCTTCTGAGAATTTATGATCTTTTCGGTCAACTTCAGGGTGCCACTTGTTTCTTTAAGATTGACCTTAGATCTGGCTACCATCAGTTAAGAGTAAGGGAATGTGATATTCCAAAGACAACTTTCAGGACCCGTTATGGTCATTATGAGTGTCTCATGTCGTTCGATTTAACTAATGCGCCTGCAGCATTCATGGACCTTATGAATAAAGTATTCAAACATTATTTAGATATGTTTGTTATCATATTCATTGATGACAGACTAATATATTTGAGGAATGAGGAAGATCATGCTAGTCATCTAAGAATAGTTCTTCAAACTCTAAAGAATAGAGAGTTGTATGCCAAGTTCTCTAAGTGTGAGTGTTGGCTTGAGTTTGTGGTATTCTTAGGCCGCATTGTTTCTGAAGAGGGAATTAGAGTTGACACTCAGAAAATAGAGGTAGTGCATAATTGACGTAGACCCACATCTCCAACTGATATTAGGAGTTTCTTATGGTTGATTGGATATTATAGAAGGTTCATAGAGGGGTTTTCATCTATTTTGTCCCCTTTGACCAAGTTAACTCAGAAAATAGTGAAATTACAATGGTCTAAAGCTTGTGATAAAAGCTTTCAGGAATTGAAAAAAAAGGTTGACTATCGCCCCAGTATTGACCTTACCAGAAGGTACGCAAGGCTTTGTTGTATATTATGATGCGTCCAGAGTTGATTTGGGTTGTGTGTTAATGCAGAACGACAAAGTTATAGCTTATGCCTCCAGACAGTTGAAAGTTCATGAGAAGAATTACCCAACCCATGATCTAGAGTTGGCTGCCGTAGTATTTGCTTTGAAAATATGGCGTCACTATCTTTATGATTTTCATGTTGATGTGTTCACCGATCACAAGAGTCTTCAGTATGTGTTTAGTTAGAAAAAGTTTAATCTTAGACAACGAAGGTGATTAGAGTTACTCAAGGATTATGACATGAGTATTCTTTATCACCCAGGTAAGGCTAATGTTGTTGCTGATGCCTTTAGTAGGTTGACTATGGGTAGTACTACCCAGGTTGAGGAAGAGAAGAAAGAACTAGTAAAAGAGGTGCATAAATTGCACGATTGGGAGTTCGCCTAATGGATTCCATAGAAGGAGGAGTAGTTGTGATGAATATGTCTGAATCACCATTAGTGTCAGAAGTAAAAGATAAGCAAGACCAAGATCCTTTATTGCTTGAATTAAAGACAAGTGTTCAAAAGCAAAAAGTGATGACTTTTGAACAAGGGGAAGATGGTGTTTTGAGGTATAAAGGTAGATTGTGTGATTGATTTCAAGGGTAATTGGGATGATTACCTACCTCTCATGTGTACCAAGGGTGGATGAGCTCCAAGAGAGGATCTTGGAGGAAGCTCATAGCTCTAGATATTCTATCCATCCGGGTTCCACAAAGATGTATCGTAACTTGAGAGAAACTTATTTGTGGAGTAGTATGAAGAAGGGCATTGCAGAGTTTGTTGCTAAGTGTCGGAGTTGTCAACAAGTTAAAGTAGAGCACCAAAGGCCCGGTGGTATGGCTCAGAATATAGAACTTCAGGAATGGAAGTGAGAGATGATCAATATGGATTTCATTACTGGGTTGCCACGGTCTTGCAGGCAACATGATTCTATTTGGGTGATTATTGATAGAATGACAAAATCATCCCACTTTTTGCCAATAAATAGTACCCATTCAGCAGAGGACTACACCAAGTTGTATCTTCAAGAGGTAGTTAGACTTCATAGGGTGCCAGTTTTGATTATTTCAGACAGAGGTACGTAATTTACTGCATAGTTTTGGAAGTCAATCCATAAAAGCTTGGGTTCAAAGGTGAACTTGAGCACTTCTTTTCATCCTCAGATAAATGGTGAAACAAAGTGCACTATTCTGAATCTAGATATGTTGAGGGCCTGCATGATTGATTTCAAAGGTAATTGGGATGATCACCTACCTCTCATTGAGTTTGCTTACAACAATAGTTACCACTCTAGCATCCAGATGGATCCTTTTAAAGCTCTTTATGGGAGAAGATGTAGATCTCTAATTAGATGGTTTGAAGTTGGTGAAGTTGGGTTGATAGGACCAGACTTAGTTCATCAAGATATGGAGAATGTGAAAGTCATTCAAGAGAGGTTGAGAACAACACAGAGTCGTCAAAAATCGTTCACAGATGTTAGGAGAAGAGAGTTATAGTTCGAAGTAGATAATTGGGTTTACTTGAAAGTTTCACCCATAAAGGGTGTTATGAGGTTTGGTAAGAAGGGGAAGCTTAGTCCCCGGTATATTGGTCTTTACAAAATATCCAAGAGGATTGACAATGTAGCTTATAAGTTAGAGTTACCGCAAGAATTAGCAGCAGTTCATCTGGTGTTCCATATTTCTATGTTGAAGAAGTGTATGGGTGATCCTTCAATGATTATACCAACTGAAGATATTGCTATTAAGGTAGCTTGTCTTATGAGGATATTCCTATTGAGATTTTAGATTGCCAAGTTCCCAAGTTGAGTACTAAGAAAGTAGCATCAATCAAAGTTCTTTAGAGAAATCAATTTTTTGAGGAAGTTACTTGGGAAGCTGAGGAGGATATGAAGAAGAGATACCCACATATCTTAGAATCCGGAGAAGTTCCAAATTAAGGTACTAATCCTTTCTTGGCATTTATTTTAAGTTGGCATGTTGTATTTACATTTTGCTTGTTGGGTGTTTGAGCGGAATGTTAGATGTTACACCCTTAGCCTGCTAAGAGTAATCTCATTCTAGGAAGAATGTTCCCAAGGGGGAGATATTGTAACACCCCGCTACTAGAAAAACTTAGAATTAGAAAGAAACCATTTTTTGAAATAATCAAATTTGGAAAGTCTGACAAAGTTAAGTTAAATATGAGTTTTGAGTCAATTTCAAACAACCATAACTCCTAGATCAGGATGAATAGGTGTGCTCATAGATACCGTAGGAAAAATCTTTGAATTATCTTTCCAACGCCACCGAGTTTGATTAATTTTGAGTATGTATGAGGGAGATATACCTATTTGAAGTTGGGTTGTCTAGACAATGAAAGTCAAAACCGGATTTTAAAGGGGTATTTTGGTCTTTTCATTACCCACTTAATTAAATTCGTTTTTAGTAAATAATTTGGGGTCTAAACTGAGTTAGTTCAGTATACCAATTAAGAATTACGCTAGGGCTTTGATAGAAGAGAAAAAAGAGGAGAAAAGTCAAGGCGTTCTTGGAGATTTCTTGCAGAATCGAAGTCGTTTCGCCAAGGGTTGATCCCTAAAGAGGTATGTGAGACTTTCATAATGTTGGGTTCATTCACCTACGTGCCAAACATGTTTATTTCAGCGTGAATTCTTCCTAAAAGAAGTTGAAAGTTTGATGTTCTTGATATGCGTTCTTGAATTTGCTTTCGTTCTTGAATTGGGCTGAGATTGAAGAGTTCTTAAGGTTATTGCATCGAATATTGGAGTTGTTTTAAGTTAGGTTCTTGTGTACATATATTGGGTATCTGAATCTAAAGAGAATTTGGGAGGGAAATGAGTCGAATTTAGGCGAATTGGGGTTAGAAAACGCAGAAGGAAAAATTCTGGCAAAACTGGCGTCCCAGTCCGCTGCACGGACTTGCCCCACCTTTTCACAAAAACTTTATCCGCGTCGTGGAGCGGTCTTGGACCCTTCTGCCTCAAAATGTTATTTCGCGACCAAATATTGTAATGCATCTCCTCGTTGCGGACTTGCTTCCAGACAGTGATTTCACTACTATTATTTGAATTTTTTTTACAGTTTTACATGACTAGATAAAATCTCAATTCTTGGGGTGTGATTTTGTAAATATGGGTTAAATTATATGTTGGGTCATGCTTGTTGATGGTTTATTTGTTGTTTAAATGTGATTTCATTTAGTAGTTCTGTATGAACTTAATGGGATTGTAGTTGCAAATACCATTTAATCTTAGTGTTTTTGGCTTGCTCGAGAGGGAGGTTGTAAAACTAAGACTACTAAATTGATAGCTGGTTGTATTGGGTCGACATGGGTTCAGCTCGAGAGAGTGAATCCTAGTCCTTCTCCCACAAATTCATCTTTAGAGAGTGAATGGGCTAAGGCGGAGGTTGTGCTTAATGCGACAACTCGGTGTTCGAGAGAAACGAGTTGATTCGGGGTAAGTTGCTCGAATGAGAATTTACCCCTACTATAGTCTAGCCTAGTCACAAATGTTCAACAATTTACTATCATCAACATGTACATGATAGTCTAGTTTATCCCGTATTCCTATCACATCCCAAGAATCCCGTCTCCTTATCTCGTTTCTTTATACCTCTGCTGTTTTTAGTTGTTAACTAATATAAACCCCCCATTGATAATTGACGCTTGTGTCTCCCCTTAGATTTAGTATATTTGTATTCGATAATGTTTATAGCTATGACTGATTAGAACTTTCTTTTACTTTTCTATTAATTCTCAAAACCACTCCCTGTGGGAATGATCCCAACCCTTGGTTGGGTTATATCACTGCACGCGATCGTTGGCACTTGAACTGAAATAGTGTCAGTTGATTACGTCGAACATCAAAATGGCGATGCTGCCGGGGAGTGGTGTTATTTGAGAATTTTTAGTTTAGTAATTTTTTTTGTTATTCTTAGTTGTAGTTCCACTTACTTAATTTGTAGTTTTGTGTCGATTGTCTGTGTTGAAAGCAGGAAGCATAAGTGTTAATGGCAGCAACGACAGCCAGATGGGCCACCAAGTCGACATTGGAAATCTCAACGATGTCCGAGAGCCCAACATCTATGACCCCCATCTCATGGGAGGTATTGGGGCCATCCGTTTACCTCCAGCTGAGGGAAATGCAGTGTTCCACATAACGAGCACTATGTTGCAACTCTTGTAACTAAAGGGACTTTTCAGTGGATTGGCTCATGAGGATCCTCACGAGCATCTTCGAAACTTCTTGGATGTGTGCGGACCATTCTCTTTCAAAAACATCTCTCGGTTGTCAGTCTGGTTAAGGTTATTGCCTTTCTCGTTGATGGGAGAGGCGTGCAAATGGCTGGAGGAGTTGCCATGCGAATCCATCACTTCTTGGGAGGAATTGGTAAACGCATTTCAAGTGCGATTTTTCCCTCCCTCGAAGATGATGACTCTTCGGGACAACGTTCAGAGTTTTAAATGTCTAGAGGGTGAGCCAATCCATGATACTTAGCTAAGATTCAAAAAGTTGGTGCTCCAATGCCCAACTCATGGTATGCCCGACAACATTTTGCTGCAGTACTTTTACCGAAGTCTGGACTCGGTAAACAAAGGTGTTGCTGACCAACTTGGAGGCTTGATGCAACAATCGTATGCAATAGCAGCCTAATTTTTAGATGGCATGACAACCATAAACAGAGCGTGGTACACTCATGAAGACCAGGTCTCCCCTCTCACATTCAAGCTATCTAAGCAGATGGAAAAATATCATAAGAGAGACCAAAACATGGCTAATATCATGACACAGCTTGACATTTTATCCAAAAATTTCATGGGGGATGGTGCCCGTAGTGTCAATGCCGTGGGGGTCGTGTGTTCAAATCTTGAAGAGATGAAGTGTTAAGCCTTGCATAACGATGAGGTAAATTTTCTAGCCTACCAAGGCGGTGGTTATCGTTCAAATTACCCGAGGCAGGGTGGTGACCAAGGTTGGGCTAGAGAGGATGATTAGAAGGATCTTGAAAGAGAATGGAGGGACCGAAATCCTAACTGGAAAGATGGGAGAAGGATATGTATGTGCCTCCCCATGAGCGCCAAAAGCCGAAGGATTTGGAAGGTGGTAGGTCTGAGGATATGCTCTCTCTTATCCTCAACAAAGTTCACGGGTCAAACAAAATTTTGTAAGAAACGAAAGACAATGTGTCCACCCTTAGCCAGACTGTCACCTCCCATTTAGTGTCGATAAAGAAGTTGGAGGCCCAAATGGGTCATATATCGTCTCATTTCAATCTGAGACAGCCGGGGGGTTTGCCTAGTGACACTATGGCTAACCCCAAGAATGAGGTTTGAAGGTGGACTTGCGTCGTGCCGTGACATTAACTAAGGTGTTGTTTGGGAGGCAACCGAAAACCCCTTATTGCTTTTTATTTGTGTTTTGGTAAAATAATGGTGTGTTGTTTGTATAGGTCGAAGAGTGGAAAGTGCTAGAAAAAGTGAAGGGTGGCGAGAAACAGGTCCAGTTGGCGAGTCGCCGAAGAGGTCGGTGAACCCGATGTAATCCGCCGTTTGACTCAAGACATCTTCAAATTGGAGTCTGTAAAACTCGGCGAGCTTAGGGAAATTATTGGCGAAGCGCCGACCATGTCGGCGATCTCGACGGAGACCGCCGTTAGGACCCCCACACTCACTGGAGGTTCTGTAAAAATCAGCAAGGCAAATAACACTCGGCGAATCGCCAAGAGGATAGGAGAGCTTGACTAATGTCACCGAATGGGAGAAAAGTTGGACGGTTTTGCAAACCAAAGGTTTAAAAGTTTCAACCTCATTCTCTTTCCTTCACTTTTTATCTTCCTAAACTCACACCCACGTGCTAGTTTCTATATTTTCATATTTTTAGACATGGACAAGGAGGGAACAATAACAGGGCTCAGTCTACAGCTCTATCAGCACAAATAAGTCGCCCAACTGAACAGGGTGCTTCATTGAGAAAAGGTGGTGGACGATCAACGCCATAACAGGTTGTATTGAAATGACCCAAAAAGTACTTAAAAATGTGCTTCAGAAGTTACCGGAAACTTGTTTAGCTATATATAAAAAAATCCGTTTCGTTTTTCGAAAATCCGACTTCATATTCTTGTTTAGGGGGTCAAATTGAGTGGGAAATGGGTCTAACCCAATTTTTAGAGCAACCGTATCAAAATCCAAAATTTCCAAGTGAAGACTTTTTCGAGGGTCTACTTTGGAGGGTCACATATCCTAGCACACAAATTATTGGGTGGCCAATAACATATCCATGGAAAGCCCTTTGAGTTAGCTACCTAACGCACTTCGTTTCACCTCATTCGGAGTTCGGACGAAGAAGTTATGCCCATTTTCGTAAAATCTGTCCGGCAGAAAATGCAAATTCCAGTGACCGAAATTACTGTTCACCC
>NW_006239011.1:880436-895521 GCF_000226075.1 Solanum tuberosum | reverse complement strand
TTTAGGTTTCTACATATACGATTTAGGGCTTTATAGAGTTTAGAGCTTAGAGTTTTTTAGGTTTAGGGGTTTTTGGGTTTTTTTAGAGTTTTTAAGGGTTAAGTGTTTCTTAGGGTTTTGGACTTAGATTTCTTTTATGTATTTTTGATTTAGGGTTTACAAAATTTTAGGATTTTGGGTTTAGAGCTTATGGTTTGCAGGGGTTTTAAATAGGTTTTAGGGTTTATTTTATGGTTTATAACATTTATGTTTTCTTTAGATATAGGGTTTCTTTAGATCAATGGAAGGGTGAGAAAGGTAATGGCTATGTGGTGTTGTGGGAGGAGTTTAAACTTGCTTTCCTTAATAGGTTCTTCCCTCTTGAGCTTAGGGAGGCAAAGTTGGTGGAGTTCATGAACTTGAAGCAAGGAGCTATGAGTGTGAGGGAGTATGCCCTCAAATTTGTCCAACTCTCCAAGTATGCACCTCACTTGGTGGCCGACTCTAGGTCGAGGATGAACAAATTTGTGATGGGTGTATCCGACTTGGTTAGTGAGGAGTGTCGGTCCGCTATGCTCATTGGAGATATGGATTTGTCTCGGTTGATGACTTATGCCGAGCAAATGGAGGAGGAGAAATTGAGGAAGAGAAGGGGGCACGAGGCCAAGAGGGCCCGATTGGAGAATAGGTTCCCTAAGGGTGCTAGATTTCATCAAGGCCGAGGAAACCCTCATGTCAACCGGGGATTTGCTATCAATGTTCCTAGACCTCAAGGGGGAGGTGAAGTGGGTTCTATGGATGTATGCCCTAAGTGTGGGAGGAAGCATGGTGGTCCTTGCATGAAGGGTTCGGGTGCTTGCTTTGAATGTGGAGAAGTGGGTCATAAGAGGTTTGAGTGTCCCAAGATCCGCAACAAGGTCCGAAGTGCTAACACTACTCCTTTGGGTAGAGGTGCTTCTCAAAGTGGTGCCCCAAGGAACAATCGATTTTATGCTTTGCATAGTAGACAAGGGGTTAATGAGACTCCGGATGTGGTGACCGGTATGTTGCAAATCTTTGATCTTGATGTTTATACTTTGATTGATCCGGGTGCCACCCTTTCCTTTGTTACCCCCTTAGTTGCTAGAAAATTTCATGTCGAGTCGGAATTGTTGCATGAGTCATATGAAGTATCTACTCCCATTGGTGTCTCTATTGTTGCTAGAAAAGTGTATAGAAATTGTCCGGTTTGCATATTGAATAAGTTGTTGCCTTGCGATCTTGTTGAGTTGAACATGGTGGATTTTGATGTTATTCTTGGGATGGATTGGTTGCATGCATATTATGCTTCTATTGATTGTAGGACTCGTAAAGTCAAGTTCCGATTTCCTAATGAACCCGTCCTTGAGTGGGAGAGCTGGGATGTTGTGGTGAAGGGGAAATTCATTTCTTGCATTAAAGCCCATAGGTTGATTTCCAAAGGGTGCTTGTACCATATTGTGAGAGTCAATGATGTGGAGTCTAAAGTCCCTCCTATTGAGTCTATTCCGGTTGTTAATGAGTTTCTAGATGTCTTCCCAGAAGACCTTCCCGGTGTCCCTCCCGAAAGGGAGATAGATCTTGGTATAGACCTCTATCCCGATACTCAACCTATTACTATCCCCCTTTACCGTATGGCCCCGGCGGAGTTGAAAGAGTTGAAAGAGCAATTAAAAGATTTGTTAGAGAAGGGGTTTATTAGACCTAGTCATTCTCCCTGGGGTGCTCCGGTTTTGTTTGTGAAGAAGAAAGATGGGTCTCTTAGAATGTGTATTGATTATCGACAACTTAATAGGGTCACCGTCAAGAATAGGTATCCTCTTCCAAGGATTGACGATTTATTTGACCAATTGCATGGGGCTAGTCACTTCTCTAAGTTTGATCTTCGGTCTGGGTATCATCAAGTGAAGGTGAGCAGTTTGTGGTGATGTCTTTCGGGTTGACTAATGCTCCGGCTCTCTTTATGGATTTGATGAATAGGGTTTTCAAACCCTACCTTGATTCTTTTGTGGTGGTGTTTATAGATGACATCTTGATCTATTCTCGGGGTGAGGAAGAGCACAAGGGTCACTTGAGGGTTGTACTCCAAAGATTGAGGGAAGAGAAGTTGTACGCTAAATATGAAAAGTGTGAGTTTTGGCTGAAGGAAGTTGCTTTCCTAGGCCATGTGGTGTCGGGGGATGGTATTAAGGTGGATCCTAAGAAGACCGATGTTATTAGGAATTGGCCTAGACCTTTGACCCCGTCGGATATAAGGAGTTTCTTGGGTTTAGCGGGTTATTATAGGAGATTTGTGGAAGGGTTTTCTTCTCTTGCTTCTCCTATGACTAAGTTGACTCAAAAGAAGGCTAAATTTGTGTGGTCGGATGAGTGTGAGGAAAGCTTCCAAACTTTGAAAGAAAGGCTTGTGTCCGCTCCTATTTTGTCACTTCCGGATGGGTTAGAAGGTTTTGTTGTTTATTGTGATGCTTCCCGTATTGGTTTGGGTTGTGTGTTGATGCAAAGTGGTAAGGTTATAGCCTATGCTTCTAGGCAACTTAAGGTTCATGAAAAAAATTACCCAACCCATGATCTTGAATTGGCCGCCGTGGTTTTTGCTTTAAAGATTTGGCGTCATTATTTGTATGGGGTGCATGTTGATATCTTCACCGACCATAAGAATCTCCAATATGTGTTCACGCAAAAAGATCTTAACTTGAGACAAAGGAGGTGGTTAGAATTCCTTAAGGATTATGATATGAGTGTTCATTATCATCCGGGGAAAGCTAATGTGGTGGCGGATGCATTGAGTAGAGTGTCCATGGGTAGCTTGGCTCATGTGGAGGAAGGTAGTAAAGAGTTGGCTAAGGAGGTCCATCGGTTGGCCAAATTGGGAGTTAGGTTAGAAGGGGTGGATAGTGGAGGAGTAGTTGTTGTTGATGGTTCAAGGTCTTCCTTGGTTGATGAGGTGATAGTCAAGCAAGATCTTGATCCTTCTTTGGTAGAATTAAAGGCTTCGGTGAGTAGTGGTAAGGTGGAGGTTATCTCCTAAGGGGGATATGGTGCCCTTAGGTACCAAGGTAAATTATGTGTTCCTTGTGTGGATGGTGTGAGGGAAAGAATCCTTGATGAGGCTCATAATTCTTTTTATTCTATTCATCCGGGGTCAACAAAGATGTATAGAGACTTGAGGGATGTGTATTGGTGGGGCGGAATGAAGAAGGACATTGCAAAATTTGTTTCGGGTTGCCATAGTTGTCAACAAGTCAAGGCCGAACATCAAAGGTCGGGTGGCCTAACTCAAGACATCGAGATACCTACTTGGAAGTGGGAAGAAATCAACATGGATTTTGTAGTAGGCTTACCCAAGGCTAGAAGAGGCTTTGATTCGGTTTGGTGGTGGTTGATCGGATGACAAAGTCGGCTCATTTCCTACCGGTTAAAACTACTTACGGGGCTGAAGAGTATGCCAAGTTGTACATTCATGAATTGGTAAGGTTGCATGGGATTCCTTTGTCTATCATCTCGGATCGTGGTGCCCAATTCACTTCTCACTTTTGGAAGTCATTCCAAGGGTCTTGGTACAAAGGTAAAGCTTAGCACGGCCTTCCACCCTCAAACGGATGGCCAAGCCGAAAGAACAATTCAAACCTTGGAGGATATGCTTAGAGCTTGTGTATTGGAGTTGAAAGGTAGTTGGGATGATCATCTTCCTTTGATTGAATTTGCATACAACAATAGTTGAATGATATTTGCAACTTGGTATGTGAAAGATTGGATGGAATTGACATTGGGTGTGATTTAATAGCTTTATCTAGATGAGAAAGTATTTTCAAATTTGAAATTAGTATTATCAACCTTGGGTGTGACACGTAGCTACCATGAAGTTCTTACATGGAAAGAAAGGGAGCAATAGTTCAGAAATTTTGGAGGCGAGTATGTTTTTGCTTAGAATACTTTGATACTAGAAACTGTTTGAGAGTAAGGTAAATGATCAGAGAGCTTGTGATATTTTCTTACTGTTGAGAGTGTGGCCTTCAATAATTTGATAAGAAAAGTACGTGAGGTGTGATAAAATCGAGTATGGGTACGATCGTAATGGGTATCATACCGATGGATTGTCGGTAGCTAAAAATCAAAGAAATAAAGTCAACTGATTGGAAATGGTTTATATGGGGTTATTGGAAAACATATTTAGTGTTATTCAACATTGGTTCTGTATATTCTTATGTGACCATATATTTTTTCCTAGACATGAGTTTGAAAATGATTCACTACCTATGCCCACACATGTTTTCACTTCTATGGGTGGATCCCTAATTGCGGATCATATATACTGATCCTCTAATGTCCTCTTGATAGGGTATAATGTTGGGGTAGACTTGGGTACTTTAGATATGACACATTTGGTATTTTCTTGGAGCAGTTGAAGTATTCTAGCGGTTCTACATGTATTACTTTACTTATGAGAATTTATAGAAGAAGTACAATGAATATTTGTAGTTGTCAGACAATCTTAAGATTTATCTCATCATCGTAACCACGTTTTGACTATGTGTGATTGAATGTGGGAATTATTGTGTGTAGTTTTGTCGTTCTTAAGGGTTGTCTACAATCGTAGGTACTGATCTAGCATTCATACTGTGTTATTAGAGGTTATATATATCTGGTTTTATCGTTCCCTGGGTAGTCACTTGATCATCTCCTTCTTAGGGTTAAAGAATTTGGATCCTCCCTTAATGAGTACGTGATGTATAAAGATCATTTTTTATAGTTTAAGCTCGTGGAAAGATTATGCTCTAAGAATGAAAGTTTGATAAGATTTGTAATGGTTTGTACATTATGAGTGTGTGATAGTTGTTCAAGTTCACTTCTGGTTGTAGTCCGTATTGATTTAGAATGTCATTGTGGCTATGTGAGAAAAGAGTCATCTTGTTGGTTGTTGTAACACCTCGAACTACGACTAATTTTTAGTATTGGGTCAACTTCAAATGACCATATCTTTTAGTACATAAAGAGTTAGATGGCCCATGATGTATCAAATCGAAGGTCTTTGAGTTTTGTTTCCAACGCCACCAATTTCGCTAAATATCTAGCTCTAAGTAAAAAGTTATGGCTATTTGAGTGAATCCTTTCTAGTTAAGGTTTTTCATCCTAAGGAAAGCATATTTTAGTCTTTTCCATACCCCACTAGGCCTAAAACGTTTTCCCACCCAAATAAGGGTCTGATTTAGACCACTTCTCAATGTTCTTAAATGCTTAAAATTTGAGAGAAGGATTTCATGAGGAGAAAATGAGAAGGGTTTCGAGCGTTCTTTCAAGAACCAAGGATTCCGCTAAGAACGAGTGTTCTTTCAAGGTATGGATGCCCCTCATGGTGTTGGGTTTCTTCTCCCTCAAACCAAGCATGTAATTTCTTTCATGAATTCGTACATGAGATTCTTTATATTGAGTATCTGGAGAAGTTCCTGAGTTTTAACCCCATTCTTTAACAATAGAGGTTTTTAAGTTCTTGAGGTGAGGGTATTGCAAATAAGTGTGTTGATTCTTAATGGATTTGATATGGGATTTCATCAAAATTGTGTTGGGTTTATGAATCCAACAAATTTTTGAAGAAATCATTCTATTCTAAATGAGTTAGGACCCGAAAAATTGAAGAAACATTCATCAGATTTCTGGGCACGGGTGTGTGGTGGCGCACCACAACTGTGCTAGGAATACTGGCCAGTAGTTTGGGGCCTGGCCCGGTGCGCTACACAAAACACTGTCCAGTAGTTTTGGGGGAGGCACCCTACTCCACTGTCAAGAGGACCTTTTTGAGTCTATTTGAGAATTCTTTAAATTGATTTTAGTTTTGAACTAAATATTGAGTAAATGTGTATGAGAATGAGGAGAGTTGTCTTACATGTTTAAAAATGAGTATAAGGGAACTAAGTATTCCCATGTGTAACCCTTTTACATTTTCAAAGAGAAAAACATTGATTTCTGAATGAGTTATGAGTTTAGAGAAGTTTAAGAGTATTACCTCTTTTAAGGGGATCTTTTGAGTAATTACCTCAATTGAGAAAGAGTTATGTTTTTAATCATTTGAGCATAAGTTATATATTATTGGTATTAGTATTGAGAATCGATATTGGGATGAGTTCAGACAACTAAGAATCCTCAGAACTTATATATGCCAACATGGGTATAGGATCATTCTTTATAGATGATTCCTTATTCATTTTAAGGATAGTCTTTGCATTTCAAAAGGTTTTTTGGTTTTGATTTCTCTTTTTCCTTTTCTTTTGAATCTTTAATTTATCGTCTTCGGCTAGGATTACCAAGCCACCAAGTTTATTCAAGTCCTTAACCTCCTCAAGTATATTCCCAAATTCAATCAGAGCTTCCCCTATTAATTGATATACATGTCCTCACTATATATGATAATGATTTATGATATGTTTTTTTTCCTAAACTAGGCAGAATTACTCATTTATGTTAGAAGCATTTTATTTTCTTTTTTAGTCTATTTTAATTCCTCGTTCTCCTCTATTATATCGAGAGTATCAGATTCATCTATCACACTTCGTGTCCACTGTATCAGAAAGACGCGTGGCCACCCAACTCGAAAAGTGGCACCTCAGAAGAAGTTACCTACTTGTGGTAGGGTGAAAGGCACCTAGTGTGGAACCGTCGAGGATCTCCCACATTAATAGATAGCTTTTGGGGAGTGAAAGAGTGGATTTAGAGTCCCAAAATTTATATAAGAAAGTTATTGGCGATATATATGATCTTGGGCAATGGATAACTTTTGTTTTGAGTTAGGCGCAAATGTTCATTTTCTTTGTTTGATAAAATGTAACATGGAAGTAAAATATATGGGTTGCTATTTATAAATAGTTAACGTAGAGTTGGCAAATGGTTTAAACAGGACTCTCGGTGCATTTACAGTAGTGGCCGAAGGAGATTCAGAAAAATAAATTTTGAGATAAACATTAGAATGTATACCTAAGATTTGAATATATGATCTAAAATAGATTTTGAACCCCATTTGTCAACACTAGTATCTTCGCATTTGTCAAGGGGATTCAATAATTTACATATAACTAGGAAGATTAGGTTTGCCTTAATTGCACAATATATTTTTTGGACGAAGGTGATCGAATTAACAACATTGACATAACCTAGTTCTGCCACTTAATAATAGTGCTAACTGCTAACTACCTATTCTAAATGGAACTATCTTTTATAAATAGTAGTAAGTTCAATAAAATATATAGCCAAGCTGATTGTTTTCTTCTAAAATTAGGGGTGAAGTAAATTCAATTTTAATGCTAACTGCTAACTACCATTTCTAAAATTAGGGTCGAAGTAAATTCAAAACATAGAATTAATGGGTGGAAACCAAAAATGTGTTGTAGGTAACGTTTTTTCCTCCTACAAATTTGATTTCTAAAGAAATGGTTTTTGAAAGCTAAATATAAGTACATGTGATTGAGATTGTTTGTGCTTCTACATACTGGCATTTCTTAAAGAAGATCTATTTTTTATCCTTCTTTCATCATAACTTTAAATTTGTACCTACTGAAAAGATTTGAGACCATATTAGGACTGAACTATTGTAGGATCTATTAAAAAGAACCCTTCAAGGCAACAATTCATCTAATGCAACGAGTAATTGTTGATTTTTAAAAGCTGTGAATGAAAATTGAAGAGTTGTCACATTAATAATGAGTTTTGATTTTTCTAACGAGTTGTGACTTTTATGAAAAGTTGCGACTTTTGTGAAGAGTTGTGATTTTTATGAAAAGTTGTTACTTTTTCTCAAGGTTGTGACTATTTTGAAGGGTTGTGACTTTTTGAAAGGGTTTTGACCTTTCCGATAAGGCACAATAAGTTGTTCACACTGCCTACTTTTGTATATATATAGAAGGGTTTACTCTTATTTTTCAATAATGAATAAGGACTTTCTGGACTTCTACTTTTTCTACTAAATCTTGAATTCTCAGTTTACTCTACTATTGTTGATGGTTTGCTGACACCACGGTTTTAGGTTCCAATACACCGGTGAGTAAGATTATTCTATTATGAGAGGATAAATTACATTAACCTCGGATACTTGAGGGGAAGAATTTTCTTAAGGACAATGTGCATTCAGTGGACTCGATTTTCTTCTTTGGGAAAAGTTATTTTATTTATTATTTCTAATATGTTTCAGATTCTATTTTCTTTACGGGTTTTAAGTTTCTTGTTTTCAAACTATTCTTTAAACTAAGTATCTTAGTATTATTTGTTGAACAACAGTAATAATTTCACCCCAAAGGTGGCTTGAAACTTTAGTTGTTTATGTCAAGCATGTTGCATTCTTTATTTTTCTTTTTTCTCTGGGAGGAAAAAGCTTCTGTAGGTCATGCTGAAAGGTCTACATTTATCTTCATCTAAAGCGTAGATGTCTTGTTTTCATTCAGAGTAGGCCAGACTTTTGGATTTTCTCCTTTAACTACCTTTTTCTGTCTCAAATAGTTATTTCATATCTAAAAATGGTTTGCTTTCTAATATGGACTTCTGACACTTCTTTTTTTATTTTTAGCCAAAAAGGTGGTTTCATCGTTATCAATAGAGTTAGAGTATATAATGGGAGTGCATCACGATTCAATGAAACTGGGCTTCAACTTTATCTAGTTTCAGAGTTACTCCGGTAAAGGTTTACCATATGCTCCTGTAGATTGCACAAATGTTGGTGATAAATTGTAACACCTCGAAAACCAGACCCAGAAAAAATTGCAGAAAAATTACTTGAACCAGTGAACCACGGCAGGGTTTACAGACCGTAATAGGATCCACGGTCCGTTGACCTGCCTGTGGTCATGACTTGGACTTCACCAGGCCCAGAACTCAGACCACGGGCACCTTCATGGTCCGTGGTGGAGTCCGTGACGTCTAGGAAGTAGCCCTCCTAGCCAGTCCCTTAGACCGCCAAGCCCAAGTGAGGACCACGAGGACCTTCATGGTCCTTGGTCCTCCTCACGGGTCGTGGGATGGTCCATGAAGGCTATCTAGTAGGGCCCCAGACCTGAGCCTCCATACCTCAGCCCAAGGAAGGACCACAGGGACTTTCACGGCCTATGGTCCTCCACACGGGCCGTGGTATAGGCTCGTGGATCAGACCCCAGAATCCCCAGCTCCTGGACCTCAGACCACGACCATCTTCATGGTCCGTGGTCCCTTTCACGGTCCGTGGAAGTGGTTGTGGTCAGCCCCATCAGCACTTTAAGTTAGGGGTCTTTTGGTCTTTTCTTATTTCTCTGGACACCTAAACTACGTCGTTTTAACCCTAAACTACATGGTTTTGGTCAGTTTTAGCCTAGAAACATAACTATAACTTACCTAAGTCAAATTTTTCATCAAAACTTAGAAATTTAGAGCTTAAACAGAAGGAAGAGGCGACCAACCCTAGTTCAAGAACACAGCAAGATTCCATCAGTTCCAGCCCCAAAATTGAAAGATTTCTCCGTCAGATTCATCACAAGGTATGGGGGATTTCACAAGTGGGTTTCCTTCGCCCATTAGGTCCCTATAATTCAGTCAGATTGTTGATTCCCTATTATTAACTAGTCTTAGGGTTTCTAGAACTTCAGTAGATTATCATGAACTAGTTAATTAAATGTTCCGAATCAAATTATCATGGTATTACTTGGTTTCTTGCATGAATTTTAGAACCCTAGTTATGTAGTTCTTTAGTTCATTAAATACACATGCTAGGTCAGGTATTTCAGGTATTTCAGTTATTTCAGATATACATGCCTCAGTTTTTGAATGTGTCATTATCAGTAATTAATGTGCATTCTCAGTTTGCATGTCAGTTTTGAGCTATCTAGTATATTAACGAAATTCAGTCTTAAAGTGTTAATCATATAATCTATTGGGAGTAGCATAATATCGAGTTGGACTAGGGTCAGTCACCCATATAGTCCCAAAACTACGAGCCGTGTAGGTTGTAAGTCCCCATTGTAGGCATCATTTTAGTGATCAAGTCAACATGCCTCTACACCTTTGGCAGGGCGTATTTGGTCTTCTCAATGGGGCGTATACATCGGACACCACATTTAGCTCATGTGGTTTTATGTCGGTTATTAGAAGCTCCCACAGTTCAGTCAGACTTGATTGCATTTGACCACATTTTAGTACAGTCAATTTTAAGTATCAGCATGTTATAAAAGTGGTCTTTGCATTTAGTTAGTTCAACATTCAGTATCTATATCATGTTCAGTTTATATCTTCGCTTTGTTGCTTGTTCAGTTATATGTTATTTCAGCTTTAATCTATCATGCATGCTCAGCACCTTTCAAGTACTGACGCATACTATGCGCTACATCTTCTCGTGATGTAGGTTTAGGTCCTCAACAGTCAGATCATGAATAGATCGGTTCCCGATCTCTAGGTCAGTAACATCAGTGGTGAGTCATCATTCTCCGAGGACAATAGTCATGTTATTTACTTAAGTATTTCAATCTTCTAGTTTCAGTTTTTCTAGATTTAGCTGGGGCATGTCCCAACACTTCTAGTCAGTTAGAGGCAATTATCTGACATAGTTAGATTCAACTTAGTATTTGAGTTTGATTTTTTTTATTAGACTCTCAGATTTGATATATATTAAGTTTTAGAATGGGTATTCCCATTCACTTTCATTTTCATGATATTTAAGCTTTCGCATCAATTATTGTTATTCTTAGTATGTTCATGTTATGCCAGCAGGGTTATCTTGGGGTCACTTGTGATCCTAGGTCCCATGTCCGCGTCTCGGGGGTCGCTCGGGGAGTGACAAACTTGGTATCAGAGCACTAGGTTTAAGTGTCCTAGGATGTCTGAAAGGCCGCACTAGGTAGAGTCCTTTTCATAGGTGTGTAGTGCTCACCACATCTAATGAGAGGGAGGCGACAAAGTGTTTCAGGAAAAATATTCATTTTCTTATTACTCTTATCGTGTGTACGGTATGATCTAATTCCATTTTAACTCAACGTTCTACGTCTCAGTGATCATACCTCCTCATAGAGCTAATGCCAGGAATGCAAATGCAGCTCCTCCAGTCCCAGATCAAGAAGTTTTAAATGCAGAGTTCCGTAATGCCATACAGATGTTGGCTCAGAGCGTGGCCAACCAGAACAATTAGCGGGTTCCAGTTCTGGCTAATGCTAATGTTAGGTCAGCTGCAGCCAAAGTGCGAGATTTTGTTAGGATGAATCCACTAGAGTTCTTAGGATAGCAGATTAGTGAGGATCCCCAGAACTTCGTTGATGAGGTCAGGAAGATCTTTGAAGTGATGCAAGTAACTGGGAATGATCGAGTTGAGTTAGCATCTTACCAACTGAAGGATGTGGCTCATATCTGGTATACTCAGTGGAAAGAGAACAGTGGTACAGATGCCGCTCCTATCACTTGGGATTGCTTTAGTGAGACTTTTCTGGACAGGTTCTTCCAAAGAGAGTTAAGAGAGGCAAAAGATCAAGAATTTATGAACTTAAGGCAAGGTAGCATGATATTCCAAGAGTATGGACTCAAGTTTACCCAACTATCTAGGTATCCTCCTCACATGGTTGTTGATTCCAACGCCCAAACAAATAAGTTTCTATATGAAGTGTCAGACTTGGTGAAGATAAAGTGTAGAAATGCTATGTTGCTGGAAAATATAAACATCTCTAGGCTCATGACTCATGCTGAGTAGGTTTAGGGAGATAAGCTTAGGAAACAGGCTAGAACAAGAAGGCAAAGACCAGCAACTATGAATATTCTCAACAAAAATCTGGTAGTGGTAATCACTCATAGTATCAGCAGAATTCTTCAACTCCAACACCTTCATTAGCTAGTATTCCATCCTCAAAGTTCTGTAATGATCAAAATGGTAAGACATCAGGCTCTAAGACTCAAGGTAGTGTTTCAGGCACCAGAACCTACCCAACTTGCCATAAGTGTGGTAAGAACCATACGAGTGAGTGCCTTGCAGGAAAGGAAGGATGATTTGGGTATGGTCAGTCTGGTCACATATTGAAAGATTGTCCTTCTAGACAGGCTCAAGGAGGTAACAATGGTAGAGCTCAGTCCAAAACTTCAGCAGCACCAACAGGTTGCCCGACTCAGCAGCGTAACTCATCTGGTACAGGTGGCGTGCAACGCCAAAACAGGTTGTATGCTCTTCAGGCTCGCCAGGATCAGGAAGACTCTTTAGATGTAGTCACTGGTACGTTATGAGTCTTTGACTTAGATGTTTATGCTTTGTTAGATCTAGGGGCCCATTCCTTTGTAACTTGTTATATAGTAGTCAAATTTGATGTTAGGCCAAAAACTCTTTCAGAACCCTTCTCAGTGTCTACTCTAATCGGTGACCCAATTATAGCTAGACAGGTATACGAAAATTTCCCTATCACGGTCTGTTAGAAAGTCACCTCAGCAGATCCTGTAGAGTTAGAAATGGTAGAGTTCGATGTCATTTTAGGCATGAATTGTTTACTTTCCTGTTATGCGTTAGTCGATTGTAGAACTAGGATTGTTCGTTTTCAGTTTCCAAATGAAACAATCTTAGAATGGAAAGGTAGTAGCTTAGCACCTATAGATCGATTCATTTCTTACCTTAAGGCCAGAAAGATGATTTCTAAGGGTTATCTCTATTATCTAGTTCGGGTTAAGGATTCAAGCTTTGAAACCCCAACTCTTGAGTTCGTTCCTGTAGTTATTGAGTTCCAGAAGTGTTTCCAGATGATCTTCCCAGAATTCCTATAGAAAGGGAAATCGACTTAGGAATTGATCTACTTTCAGATACCCAGCCTATTTCTATTCCTCCTTACAGAATGGCTCCAGCAGAGCTTAAGAAATTAAAAGTGAAGTTGAAAGACCTTCTAGATAAGGGTTTCATCAGACCCGGTATTTCCCCACGGGGTGCACCAGGGTTATTTGTGAAGAAGAAAGATGGTTATCTTAGAATGTGCATTGACTATAGGCAGTTGAACAAGGTCACAATCAAGAATAAGTATCCCATCCCCAGGATTGATGAATTGTTTGACCAACTTCAGGGTGCTAGTCATTTTCTCAAAGATAGACCTTAAATCGGGTTATCATCAGCTTAAAGTCAAAGATAGTGACATTCCAAAGATAACCTTCAGAACTCGGTATGGTCATTATGAATTTGTAGTTATGTCATTTGGACTAACCAATGCTCTTGTAGATTTCATGGATTTGATGAACAAAGTGTTTAAGCAGTACTTGGACTTGTTTGTTATCGTCTTTATTGATGATATCCTCATTTACTCTAGGAATGAGGAAGAACATGTGAACTATTTGAGGGTTGTCCTGCAAACTCTCAAAGATCGCAAGTTATTCACCAAATTTAACAAGTGCGAGTTTTGGTTACAATCAATTGCTTTCCTCAGGCATATAGTATCCAGCGAAGGGATCCGAGTGGATTCCCAGAAAATAGAAGTAGTGAAATAATGGCCAAGACCTACCTGTCCTACAAACATCAGAAGTTTCTTGGGTCTAGCAGGTTATTACAGAAGGTTCGTGGAAGGATTTTCATCCATAGCCTCTCCATTGACTAAGTTGACTCAAAAGAAAGTCAAGTTTCAGTGGTCAGATGATTTTGAGAGAAGCTTTGCAGAATTGAAAACTAGGTTGACTACACCTCGTGTTTTGACTCTACCAGAGGGTTCAGACGGTTATGTGATCTATTGTGATACATCCAGAATCAGCCTAGGTTGTGTGTTGATACAGTGAGATAAGGTTATAGCTTATGTTTCTATATAGCTTAAGGTGCATGAGAAGAACTATCCAACTCATGACCTTGAGCTTGCAGCAGTGGTGTTCGCACTTAAGATTCCATCAGTTCCAGCCCTGAAATAGCAAGATTTCTCTGTGGGATTCGTTACCAGGTATGTGGGATTTCACTAGTGGGTTTATTTCGCCCATTAGGTCCCTAGAATTCAGTCAGATTCTTGATTCCCTATTATTAACTAGAGCTAGGATTTCTATAACTTCAGCAGAATATCATGAACTAGTTAATTAAATGTTCCAAATCAAATTATCATGTTATTACTTGGTTTCTTGCATGAATTTTAGAACCCTAGTTATGTAGTTCCTTAGTTCCTGAATTACACATGCTAGGTCAGGTATTTCAGTTATTTTAGATATACATGCCTCAGTTTTTGAATGTGTCATTACTAGTTTATTAATGCGCATTCTCATTTTACATTTCAATTTTGAGCTATCTTGGGATGATACCAACCCTTGGTTGGGTTACTAAACTATTGTACGATTGTAGACACTTGCATCGGAAGTTGTGTCTTGATTACGCAAACATCAATATAACCACGACAAAAATTAGTGTTAGTCATAATTTGGAATATTGCTCTCAAAAGGTGTATTTCAAGTATTACTGCCATAACATCGTTTTTTCTTGTATATGTATCTCTTAAAGATATCTCATAACTTATAAGAAATTTTATTCCTACAAGAAATTTTTAAAATGGAGAAGAAAAAGAGAGACTGAGTGATTGTCAATCATATATGTTCCTCATTATATATAGCTTAAAATAACTTTTGATGTGACTTATTATCAATAACATAATAAATAAGTGGATACAAATTCTTCTGTAATTACCTGGAAGGCCATTTTCGGGTAACTTACATAACAGTTTTGTTTACCCCTCCTGATAGTTTCCCCGATCATGTTTGATTAAAATGAATTACAAATATTTACAATATTGGATAAAAGCTATGGAAGATATAAAACTATTAGAACAATTAATGGAGGAAAATTTATATATGTATCAAAGAACCCAAGATATGTTATATCTAGAATATATCATAAATAATATTAAAGAAATATTCAGATTAAAACAACTATCGGAAGAATATTACAATAAATATTACTACATATTACCATGAATTTAACACTACCAAAAAATAATATTAAAGAGATATCAAGATTAAGACACTTAGCAAAAAGATATTATAATAAAATCTTTAAAACAAATTACTCATCTACCACACTACCACCTACCAAACTACCACCGGAACATAGTGATATGCGTGGAGTATTTTTCTATTTCATTCAATGAACCACTTAGTTCAAGATTCG
>NW_006239011.1:822444-880368 GCF_000226075.1 Solanum tuberosum | reverse complement strand
TCATACTACTAAATTCATTTCTTATAGCTACTTCGTATTTATATAATATTTCTATAGTAGTAGTAGCTAATTCGCCATTTGAATTTTTATTACTTCTTAGAGTTTTTAAACTTTCATCTGAATATGACAAGTGTAGTATGGGCAAGTATGGGCAAGTATGGCAAGTATGGACAAGTGTAAGTGTAAGAATGGTAGGAGTAAGTAGCACATTATTGTAAGTAGTGTAGTACGTAAGAATTCAGAATAAATTGTGATATACCACAAATATCATCAAAAATGAGTACCTCAAGAAGAATAGATAAAACTCCACAAAAATCAATGGAAGATGATATAAAACCACATCATTATTACATAATGGGAGTAATGGAACAACGAAAATATTTAATATTAATAGATACAGGACGAGAAGAAAACTATATTACAAGAGAATTAGTAACGGAAGATGAAATAATAACTACTGAGCAATCATGCCCCGAACTACCAAAAGCATTAATGTATACCGAGGAAACTACAGAAAAGGAAATAATCATTGGAGGAATACCAATAGTAATAAAATTTAAAATATATCAAGGAGATGAAAATATAACTTTAGGAATAAAATGGTTAGAACAAGTTAAACCATATAATCTAGAAGACAAACAATTAACAATAAATTATGAAAATAAAAGAGTAATAATAAAAAGAACTTTAGTAGGATAAAAATATGAAAATATATATACTTGCAAAGATAATAATAGAGGGATATTACAACAGATATTATACACCGATGATAGATACGGGAGCAGAAGCTAATATATGTAAATACAATTGTTTACCGGAAGATAAATGGGAAAAGTTAAAAACACCAATAGTAGTAACAGGATTTAATAATGAAGGAAGCATGATCACATATAAGGCAAAAAATATAAAAGTACAAATATGGGATAAGATACTAACTATAGAGGAAATATATAACTTTGAATTAACTACAAAAGATATGTTATTAGGAATGCCATTTTTAGAAAAATTATACCCACATATAATAACAAAAACGCACTGGTGGTTCACAACACCATGTAAACAAAAAATAGGAGCTAAAAGAGTAAATAACAAAAAACGAAAGACAACAGAATACCATACATCAATTAACACATGCATTGAAATAAGTTGGTAGGGTTTAATAGTTTTAGATCATATAATGAAGGAGAAAAAGTAAATCTGGAAGTCAAAAACAACTACCGCGGGTACTACAAACTTTTCCAAACGTTTTCAATTTTCTTTTATAAACTGTCAATGATAATAACATGCTTAAGTATTCTATAGCAAGAGGAATAAGTAGTAATGAATATTTAATTTGGGTTATAGTGGTTAGAGCCTAGTGTATGTGTGGGAATTGAAATTATTATTTATAATGTGATCAGTTTATCTAGGATAGAGATAGTGAGTAGACAATATTAATAAGGTAATGATGAGGAAACACGACAAAAATTGATTTGGAATTAAAAGAAACTGGAAATTGGTCTATATGTATAAGACATTTTTGGAAATTAGAAAGAGGATATTTTTGCCCAATTATATTGTATTGATTGAGGCTACAATTGTATCATGATTATTGAGACTAAAAAATAGGAATATAGGGTATATCAATATGAGGTTCTTAAACTGTGTGTTCTGGTGATTTTTGTTCTTAACTTGATTTCGTTGTTTTTTTTATTATTATCATAACATATTATGATTTAAGTTTTGATATATTGGTATAAGTAATTAAATATTAGGTGTATTGTATTATATGAATACCATTAAATTATGATATTGTAGGAATAAAGACTTAACTCTAGGCTTGATAGACGGAAAATATTAGAGTTGACATGTTCATGGGCATCATGATTAGGAACTTGATTATAGATTTGAGTGAGTTTTTATGTGTCTAGGCTAGACATATATTAATATGAGTGTTATTAGTTTTGAAATCTTATTGTGATTACTTTTTTGAATAGATTGCATTTATTTGGAATCCCAATGAAAGGGGAAGACTCAAGTCCCGGAGTTATTGTTCGACTATTTGAGGCAAGTGGATTTCTCAACCCTGATTAATTGTATAGAATCGTGTATTTTCTTGTGGTATGTGTTGGGGAGTAATGACATTTGCTGATGGATTAACTTGTCCCTTTTGAATAATCTTAATGATGAAAAGGGGGTAATAAAAGGTAATGTTATTGATTATTCGTATGTGATGTGTTGAGAATGGTTTGAAAGTCTTATTGATTCATAATTGATGTTGTATCACGATTGTGTTGATGTGAATTGTGTATTGGTATGAAAATGCTCATCTCATAATTATTTGTGTGAACATGTCATTTGAATTGATTTTGAGACATGGTTGTGACAAGCTTTATGTTAATTGAGAAAGAATAAGAGATTAAAGAGGATATACAATTTCGAGGGATGTGTCGCACACCATGATGAATTCTATTATTTAGGGACGTCTCGCATGCCATGACGGATTTTATTATTGAGGTTCGTGTCACACGCCGTGATAGATACATTGACAGATATGTCATGGGTCCCGGACTGAGAGACACCACATGTGTATCTCTAGGTCAGACATGCAACACTATACTTTGTATTGCATTTGATTACATTGCATATCTATATCATTTGTGAACTTGTGAGTGCCTTTCTATGGAACTTGTCATTGATGAACTTGATCTTGTGTATTGTTGATACAAAATCATTGGAATGTTCTTATTAATCTATGTGCTATTGAAACTGTGAACTTTTAGGCTGAGGTTGTTTCATGCAGGTTGCAGTTGTCGAGGTTAAGTTGGGGTGGTAGGAGTACCCATATTCTATACTCTTACTTCGGTGTTTAGGAGTTTGCTTGCTTAGTACAACGTGGTTTAGTACTCACCCCTTGCTTCTACATTTTTTTAGGTTACTAACCTAAATCTTAATGATACTCTCTTTCCTCTTCTTGCTTGAGGCTTCCTAAGGAGCTTTTTGAGGTAGTTGTTTGTCATCTCAGTGGACCCTCTTACTCCTATTTATGATCTTGTTCAATTTTAGAGACAACATCATTTGAGAGTTATATTTTCTTTCAATTCTAGTGAATACATTAGAGGCTTGTGCACGTGACAACCAGGTTTTTAGGGTATATTTAATTTCATTATGAATTTCTGCATTATTTTATAGTAATGGACTTTTATCAATGTTTTAATTTTGCACTTTATTGTAATGGTTAGGTTTTAGGCCGACTTTTCTTTGTAGGATAAGACGAGTGCCATCACATCCATTTTTGGGTCATGAGAAAATGGTATTAGAGCCCCAGGTTCATCGGTCTGACCGTTCACAAGCCAAGTCTAGTAGGGTCTCGAGGATCGGCACAGAAACGTCTATCGTTTATTTTGAGATGCTATAATGACTTTTAGGAAAAACCTTCACTTCTTGAATCTCTATCGTGCATCCTTTGTCCGTTCTGGTTGTTATCACATCATTCCATTCTCTCTCACTTATAGTGATGAGTCGTGTGCGGTTCCTTAAGTGAGTAGTTGGTGTGTTGTGTATGGCTTTGATATTGGATAGGGGTACTATAGTAAAAGTGATATACTTAAGGAAATGATGTGTGGTCATATTCAGAATGTTTAGCGGTTCGAAGGATTTAAGTAAAGTGATAGCTCGACAATGCATATTGAGGATATTTGAATGATGAGATTGAACAATGGTTTAAGAAAATTAATGAACGTGCTATCTTTCTTTGGTTAGTTACCAGTATTGGGAATAGTAGTTGTGTGGTATAGGCGATATCTGGAGTGATTCGACAATTGCAAATGGAATGATTAAAAGAAAGGATAGAAATGAACACTACAACTTTGGAAACTAAAGTTAGTAGAGTTGTCACAAAATGTATGGATTGCTTAGCGAATGATAAGAATGATATTGCGCCAATTGATGTCGGAATCTTTCATAAATTGACTGTATATTAATATGGTCATGATACGACTACTACAACAGTACCGAATCTTACTTGGTTAGAGTTATGAAAAGTGTTACTTCTACTATCGACCTGATCTACAAAATAATACATATACACTTTGAGCTAGAGAACGAACATACTGGATATTGTTTTGCAATTACTCAACGGGTAGAAATGTGTTGGCTATTTAGGTACGATATTTTTGGTAGATATAATGTGTACTAGTGGTGGATCTAACGAACTTTCACGGGGTTATACTAGTGGCATATGAAACAACTATGTTTATTATCAAGTGTGAATAATAACTACTTAAGGAGTTATCAGTTGTATCACATGCTCATATAATGAGATACGATGTTGCATTTAATTATGATAAACAAACTAATTTTTTACTATGTTAACTTGGGTTAAAACATTATTTATAAGGAATATTTTAGTGGTGGTTCTTTGGTATGGTATTAATGTGTTAGGTTGTGAAGTCTATTCCAAGGATTCTAAATAAATTCTACTGTTTTTGTCATAAGCTCCAACGGAGTGGATCGATATTGCAATGAAAAGCCTATGGGTAAAGAAAATTTCCAATGATTATACTTGTGTGAAGGAAATTACGGATTTACAATGAAAATGCATATAAATTGAGTGAGTCCTTTGGATTTGGTTGGTATTACTGGATTTGAGTTGTCATGTCGATGACAAAGTTTATTTTATAGTGATGGCAAGGGCTAACTAAGCATGATGGTAATAAGAGTTTGTACTTGATTGTGTTTGAAATGCAGCTATATAATAAGGATTGTTGGTTAAACAATTTTTTGTTATGTAATGACGACTTGGGAGTATCTAAGGTTGTGGTTTGCTACTATTTAGTTATTAATATGGTCGTATGAAAAGTTGTAGAAGGTCCTGGGACACCACTCGAATAAAATTGAAAGGAACTAGAGTCACAAATGAAAAGAATTAATAGGATGTAGTTTATCCTTCGGAAAGAGGCGAGAACAAAGATATATACTGTGATTGCAAGGGTCAAATATGTATTTTCAGAGAGTGGAAAATTGGGTTCAGAGATATCTAATTATATCTGATTTGCTCTGATTATGGTGATAGTGTTACATGTTGTTCATATGAGTTAACAACTATTGGATAAGATTTGAGGAAGAAGTCAACATACGTTCAGCTCGAGTGTAGTGATAAGGTCTTTTGTGGATTTGAGTTTGGTAACTGGTATGGTTTGAATTGTCAATTTTGCTGAATGAGTTCTCTCAAATGAGAGTTCTTCCATTAAATAGAAAGAATTCTGATTTACATGCCTAAAAATCTGGTATATATCCCTAAATATATGCTATTCCTAATTGTAATATATCTGAAAATATGCTACATTAATCTATGCTCTTTCCTATCATCATTGCACAAATATTTAGAATTATAACATAGATATGTACAGATATTTCGAATCTGTCCAATCATGCTAACATCCCCCCTCAAATTGATGTCGGTGGATCAAAAAGCATCAATTTGCCTACCAGAAACTGATGACGTTATCGTGCCATAGACTTTATAAACACATCAGCTATTTGAAGATCAGTGGATACATGTGGAAGAGTAATGACTCTCTTATCTACAGCTTCTCTGATATAATGACAGTCGACTTCAATGTGTTTGATCCTTTCATGATAACTGGATTAGTAGTAATCTGAACAACACTTGTGTTGTTAGCATGGAGAGGAGTGGGATTAGATTGAGGAAATCCAATTTCTGCAAGTAAACCACGAAGCCAAACAATCTCAGAGCAATCAGTAGACATTGCTCGATATTCAGATTCGGTGGAAGATTTTGATACATGGTTTTGCTTCTTGCTCTTCCAAGATATCAAGGAATCTCCAAGAAACATACACCAACCCGTGACGGAGCGACGAGTATCAGGACATCCAGTCCAATCAGAATCACTAAATGCATTAAGCTGAATCTCAGAACCACTAGGAAATAACAATGCACGAGTAGATGTTCCCAAGAGATATCGAATTATGCGACGGACAGCCACCAAATGTAGATGGTGTGGAGCCTGCATAAATTGACTCACTTGTTGAACTACAAAAGAGATATCAGGCTGAGTAATAGTAAGATAATTTAGGCTCCCATATAATTGCCGATACAATGTTGGATCAGGAAGAAGATCTCCTTCTGCATGACAGTACTTTAAATTCAATTCTAATGCAGTATTTACAGAGGAATATTCTTGTAGACCAGCCAAAGCAATCAAGTCCTGAGTATATTTCTGTTGGTTCAAGAACACACCTAAAGAATTATAATGAACTTCTAACCCCAAAAATTATGTAAGAATACCAAGATCTTTCGTATGAAAAGAATCCTTAAGGTGCTGCTGGAGGCTAGTGATTAGTGAAGAATCAGTTCCTGTGATAATAATGGCATCTACATACACCAAAAGAAGAACACAACCTGTAGATGTTTTTCAAAGAAACAAAGACGAATAATATTTGCTCTGCTCAAAGGAGAATTGAAGCAAAGTAGACTGAAACTTGTCAAACCATGCTCTTGGAGCTTGTTTTAATCCATATAAAGACTGCTTCAACTTGCATACATCTGATGTAGGTGATAAGAACAAACCCGGTGGGGGTTTCATATAAATATCTTCTTTGAAATAACCATGAAGAAAAACATTTTTGACATCCATTTGATGAAGAGGAAAATTTTGTGATGCAGCAATGGCAATGATAGTTTGCACCGTAGTCATTTTCGCTACAGGTGCAAAAGTCTCCTCATAGTTTACACCATACTCCTGTTTGTTGCCAAGGACCACCAATCAAGCTTTGTACCAATCAAGAGTTCCATCATAATTAATTTTAATTGAATAAACCCATTTAAATCCAATTGGACGGACATTTGGAGGACAAGACAAGTAAGTCCAGGACTTCATGTGCTTACCCTCGCCAATGAACAAAAGCTGCAATAGGCTTGAATATAAACGCTGGTAACTGGTGCTCAGACCTGCATCACAAAATAGATGACAGATGTAGTATGAGTACCAAAACAATAGATACGTAGTAGGTATCATAGGCCTATTGAGCATGTCATAACCCAAAGTATATGTCATGCCCCGAGCCTACACCCTGGGCGGGACTAGCACCTGAGAACCATTGTTGGCCGCAAGACAACCCTTGGCCTGGCTAACTACCCAGTGAAAAACTTACTCAAGATTATAGTAATTTAAAAAGTAAACTAAAAGCCCAGTAGATAACTTATAATGTAGAAAGAAACATTCACTAGCCAAAATGGCAACTCAAGTCTCAAACATCAAAACTGAAATGGAAGAGACTCATGAACTAACATCAACTAACTGTCTATGAAGCCTCTAACAATTGTGATGGACGTCGGGACAAGACCCACGACATCCTAATGAACTAGAATAAGTAAGTAATGAAAAGGGATCCTCCGGAAGCAAGGAGGCTGACCAACAACTCTGAAGCTCAACTGGATCAACGAAGCATTGCATGCTTATTATGGTTACCTGTATCTGCATCATAAAAAGATGCAGGACAAATGGCATGGGTACATTGAATGTACGAGCATGCGAGGGGAATTCTGAAGCAAGACATAAGCTTGAAAGGGAACTGAAGAGAACATACCTGGTCTCAACTCAACTCAACTCATTTCAATATAAAGCAGTAATATAAACACAATATAAAGAAAAGCTTTTAAAGCGTGTGAATAACAACTCTGTGTATTGAAAAATACAATAGTAACTGAGTTTGTATGCAAGGATACAATTTAAACTCTATTGTATATGTAAATACAAAGTAAACTCTGTATACAAAGTATACAAGAATCTACTCAAAAACAACTTCAAATCTCATGAAATTAACTCAAGAACTTCTCAAGAACTAGACAACCAAGATCCCAATAGAAAGTTCAATAAAATCCATGAAGAACATAAATACGCTGAAATAAATTATGATTGACGAATGGGTGAACGAACCCAATGCTATGTGATCTCACATACCTCGTAGGGATTAACCCTTGGTGAAATCCGCAAGTGAAACTCAAGAACGCGACGAAACCTTGGCTTTTCTCCTCTTTTCTCTTCTCTCAAAGCCCTAACGTAATTTTGTAAAGCGTAAACTGAACCAAATCAGTTTAGACCCCTAACTAATTACTAAAAATGAAATAACTTAATTGGATATGGAAAAGACCAAAATACCCCTCTTAAATCCGGGTAACTTTCCATATCTAGACAGCCCAACTTCAAATGGACATATCTCCCTCGTACGAGCTCGAAAATTAGCAAACTCGGTGGCGTTGGAAAGATAATTCAAAGAAATTTCATTTGATATCTTATAGCCCACCTAACTCATTCTCTACTGAATGTTATGGTCGTTTGAAGTTGACCCAAAACTTATACTTAGCATAACTTGCCAATATTTCCAAATTTAATCTTTCCAAAAATTGTGTTCTTTCTAATTCTAGTTCTTTCAAATAGCGAGGTATTACCGTATACCCTAGGCAAACCATGTCGTATAAAACTCCGAGAGGCCCTAAACAAGTACTTAGCAGACATCATACAAGATAATAGAGATCAAGAGAATCATAAGAGTTTATAAAATGTAGCGGAAGTCTAACATAGTCACAAAGCCATCTAGTACATCAAGAGTGATCGGGACGTAACCCGTACATCACATACAATGCTTAAAAGAAGTAAAGTTAATAAGCAATAGAGCTCGGTCCTCAGAACATGATGACTCACCAATCTTCAATCTACTAAGTGATCCCTAGCCATGGACATGCAAATAAGGAGAGTCAAACCCTACATTAATGAAAGAATGTAGGAAAGAGTATGCATCAGTACATGAAGTGTATCAAGTATGATAACAATGAATAAAAGTATGAAATCATGCAAAAAGGACCTTTTATGACATGCAATGACCAAACTAAATCGTGATATATAAGGGTTAGAAAACATAAATCATAAAAACATGGTCAATGCAAGCTAATATCCTAAACACATTCCTGAGATGCTTCTAGAAGTAAACTTAGTTCATTATTGTGGGATATTTACCTTTAACCGACATAGAGACCATGCGAGATATTAACATGGAATCTGGTGTCTACCCCACACCGAAAAGGGGTGTCCTTTTTGCCAATGTAAGACCATGAACTTATAGCTTATGTGGATCAACTAGCTAATGTCTATTTAAGACAGTCATCCTTGGGGGTTACATAGGTATGGGATAAGGAAATTGCTAGTAACCCGACCTCAAGTTACGTGAGAGCTTCCATCTCAATATCCTCTCGGTACTTAGCTAAATCCCATGAAATAGTCATTATTCTTAACTTGTCTTATTATCCATGGAATGGCACATCAGATAGCCAATCCAAGCTAAATTCATATTATCATCCATGGAAAGGTACAATTAAGCAACCAATTCAAGCTAGGTTTCATTAGAATATCTCCTTAATCTTGATTCAGAGTTTAGTTGAGAAAACCTTTCAACCCTAATAATCATCTATATAAGAAATCCTTTCACAATAACAACAACAACATTGATGCTTCACTCTCAAAGGAAATCTTAAATCATTTTCAGCAATTTCATAAGAACATGCATATATTCGTAAAACTCATCTTTCATGATTCAAAAAAGTTCATCATTTGATCAATTCTAGGAAACAAGGGTTTCACATGGGTTAATGGGGATTCAACTGAGAAGCTTGCAATTTCTTCAATTAATGCACCAAAGGACATAAATCAATCAATAATATCATAATTGAAAAGAACCTATGAGGTTGAGTGAAAACCCTAACTTCCATTGGAGATTCTATCTTATGAAAATAGGAGAATTTGGGAACCCTATAGAAGAACGGTCTCCATAGGTGAATACTATCATACCTTGATGCCAAGCGATTACAATCAATGGTGAAATTGGAGACTTGACTTGAAACACTAATCTTCTTATTCTAACTTCTAGAGAGAGAAATAATTTACAGGATGAACTTCTTCTTCTTATAGGAATTTGAGATAATGAATTGAATTAAGAGATTTCAGCGGTTAAAAAGCTTATATAGGGCCTCTAATAAAAGTTAAAATGACAAAGTATTAAGTTAGAATAATTAGGAAAAGTCCCAAAAGCCCCTCTTAAAAATAACGACCGACCACAGCAACGGCCAAACCTATGGTGCGTTAGTCAGACCACAGACCATCCTGGTTGGTCGTGGTGAGATAAGAGATCACTAAATTTTGGACCCCCAATAACAGACCCATGTATGTTCTGTGGGTCTATCTACGGGCCGTACACCTCAGTTGTGGGTCCCAACTTTTGACTCTAAAATTTCTCTAAGTTCGGGACTCAACTACGAGACCTACCTGGGACTCGTGTATAGGACAATGGACCATCTTGGTGAATCGTATGTAAATACTGAAACATTTAAAATTTTAGAAAATCTGGACTAGCCATCCACGAGCCGACCTACGGACCGTGTGTCAAACCACATGTTGTTGGTTGTTCCGTTGGTTCTGGCACCAGATATTACAAACCTGCAACTTTCTATCTATTTGAATCCGAGGTGTTATTTTATCTCTTCCTTGGGAATATTCATCTTCGAATGAGTTTCAAGACATCATAAAGAGGGTAGGAACTTAACCTAACATCCCAAGATGAATACAATCACATAAATGCACATATTCGAGGTGGAAACATCAACTCTAAGCTAAAGCATGTTCAGAACGTCCTATCATGAAGTCTATATGCAACACATACTCAAATGCACATAAACATGTAGAAATCAATCAAGTTAACTCTTTTTTCTCAAAATTTATGCTTCACATGAATCATGCATAATGAGGAAATCATGTGAATATCTAAGACACATGACACCAAAAGAGTAAACCATGAGGACTAAATACCTCAAGCTAGAGTAGGGACGGAGGGAAAAAGATGAGGTTAACATGACATCATATAGGCCTCGGCCTCCCAAATAGGACCCTCAACTAATTGATTCTTCCAATAAACCTTCACGGAAGAAACTCTTTTTTCTCAATCTTTTAATTTGTCAGTCCAAAACCTCAATCGAACTTCCTCGTAAGAAAGATTCTCCTTAACTGTGAGACCTTCTAAGGGAACTATATGTGTCGGATCTCCAACACATTTCTTTAATAAAGATACATGGAAAACCGTATGAATTGATGCCAAATCATTAGGCAAATCAAGCTCATAAGCGACCTTACCAAATTGTCTCAAAATCTGATATGGGCCCTTATGGCGGGGATTAAACTTCCCTTTCCCAAATCTCATTACACCCTTCGTGGGTTAAATTTTCAAGTAGACCCAATCATGAACATCAAACTCAAGGTCTCTCCTTCTAACATCGGTATAAGACCTTTTTTGACATTGATCCATTTTCAGCCTTTCTCTAATAAGCCAAACTCTCTCCATTCCCTCATGCACCAACTCGAGGCCTATCAAAGTGACTTCACCCACTTCAAACCAAACTATATGAGATCTACACCTCCTACCATATATAGCCTCGAATGGAGCCATACAAATGCTAGATTTGTAACTTTTGTTGTATGCAAACTCAATCAAAGGCAAGTGATCATCCCAATTACTCAAAGTCAATTGCACAAGCACTCAACATATCTTCCAAAGTTTGGATAGTACGCTCCACTTGCCCATCGGTTTGTGGATGAAATGTCGTACTAAGCATAACACGAGTACCAAGACCCTTTTGGAAAGATTTCCAAAACTGAGAAATGAATTGGGTACCATGATCTGAGATAATAGATAAATTCAATCCATGCACGCTAACCATTTTTTTCAAGTACAACTTAGCTTAGTCCTCCACTGAATAAGAAGCCTTGACGGGAATGAGATGAGCCGATTTCGTCATTCAATATACAATAACCAAATCAAGTCATGTTTGCGCCGATAACATTGTAAACCAACCAAAAAGTCCATATTCAAATCTTCCCACTTCCAAGTAGGAATGCTAATGTCTTGAGATAAACCTTCTGTAGTTTGATGCTCAACTTTTACTTGGTTACAATTAGGACATTTAGCCACAAATTGCGCAATACCCTTCTTTATCCATTCCGCTTAAACCCATATTGCAAGTTCTTGTGGTTGGTAAAAACATCTACATGCACATCGTATAAGTAATGCCTCCGAATCTTTAGAGAAAACACAACCACCGCTAGTTCAAGATCATCAGTAGGATAATTATTCGCATAAATATTAAGTTGCCTTCAAGATTAGGCAATGACTTTCCGATTTTACATATGGACACATCCTAACCCAATTCTTGAGAAATAACAATAAATAACAATTCCATCAGTTCCATCTGGTAAGGTCAACACTAGAGCGAAATTAAGTATATCTTTCAATTCTTGGGAACTCTTTTCACATGCTTTAGACCATATGAACTTAACTTTCTTTTGGGTCATTGGCGTTAACGGAGTGACAATCGAAGAAAATCCTTCAACAAACCTTCTTCAATAACCAGCCAAACCCAAGAAACTTCTAAAATCTGAAGGGAATAGAGGTCTAGGCTACCTTTTGACAACATTTGTCATCTTAGGATCCACCTCAATACCCTTACTAGAAACAATATGTCCAAGAAAGCCACAGACCTTAGCCAGAACTCATATTTGCTAAACTTTGCAAAGAGTTGTTGGTCTTTGAAGACTTGCAACACAATCCTCAAATGATCAATACGATCGCCTTCACTAATCGAATACATAAATATATCATCAATGAACACGATCACAAACATATCAAGATATTTTCGAACCACCCTATTAATAAAATCCATAAATGCAGCCAGAGCATTAGTCAAACCAAACAACATTAAGAAAAACTCATAAAGACCATACCGAGTTGGAAAAGCCACCTTCAGAATGTCGTCTTCCTTCATCGTCAATTGGTGATAACTAGATCGAAGGTGAATCTTGGAGAAGTAACTTGCTCCTTGAAGTTGATCAAACAAGTTATCTATCCTTGGGAGAAGATATTTATTCTTAACGCTAACCTTGTTTAATCGGAAGTAGTCAATAACATATGGAGTGGACCATCTTTATTTCTAACAAACAAAAACGAGCACCCTATTGAGAGATACTCGGTCGGATGAAGCCCTTATCCAACAAATTTTTCAATTGCTCCTTTAATTGTTTTAGTTCTACTAGAGCCATTTCGTAAGGAGAAGTAGAGATATGTTGCGTCTCTAGGAGGAGGTCAATACCGAAGTCTATTTACCTCTCGGGAGGACTACATGGTAGATCCTCGGGAAACACTTTTGAAAACTCATTAACAATAAGGAGCGACTCAAGGATAGGGGTTTCAAAATCCATATCCCTAATGCGAAAAAGATGCTATTTGCAACACTTAGAGATCATCTTTCTAGTTTTAATATAAGAAACAAAGTGACTCTTAGGCATAGAATTTCCCCTTTTCCACTCTAGGATGGGTACATTGGAAACTAAAACTTGACTACTGGGGTTCTACAATCAATAGAAGCATAACAGGAATGCAACCAATCCATACCAAGGATAACATCAAAATCTAGCATATCAATGTCTAAAAGATCAACATGAGTGACTCTATGGGACAAGGACATAAGATAGTTTATAAACTATCTTAGCCACAACAGAATCACCAACTAGAGTAGAGACAAAAAAAAGATCTAACAACACATCTGAAAAAAATATCAAACCTCAGCCACATGTGGCGTCAAAAAAGACAAGGTAGTACATAGGTCAAGTAAAGGATAAATATCAAGTTTGAAGACTTTCAACATACCGGTAACCACATCGGGAGAACCCTCTTTCTCATGATGAGTCTTAAGTGCATAGAACCAATTTTTTTCTTTGGAGTACTTGAACCCAAACCACTAGGCGGAGCTTGATTACCTTCCCTTCCAACCGTATGCAATGGACAATCCCTTATTTTATGACCACTCTTACCAAAACTGAAGCAACCATCCATGCCGGCTAAACACTTCAGACAAATTATTGATTCCTATATCTTGTTTAGACCTAGGGTTTCTAAAACATTAGAGATTGGTTGTGATTTAGCTGTGACAGTATTCCTAATCAAATTATCTTGTTTTTGTGGAATCATTTTTTACTTCTTTGCATGAAACTCAGAACCCTAGTTTTGTAGATTCTTTTAGTTCATGAAGTACACTTGCTAGGTCAGTAAAACATATAATCATGCTTCAATTTTTGAATGTTAAATTATCAGTATATAATTGTTATATTCTCAGATTTTTCATGTAAGTATTTTGAGTTATTCAGCATTTCAGTATTTCAGTCATAATGGCATATACATATTCAGTTGGGAGTAAACTTAACAACTAGTTGAACTAGGGTTGAGCGTACCTGTCTAGTCCCAAAACTATGTGCCCCCATGGGTTTATAAGTCCTCTCTGTGGGCATCAAATTTAGTGATCACGCAAGTCATGCCTTAATACCCCTGGCAAGGTATATTAGGTCCTCTTGATGGGGCGTATACATTGGACTCCGTGTTTAGCTCATGAGGTTTTATGTCGGTAAATAGTAGCTCCCATAGTCAGACTCTAGTTCTTATGACCAGGTTTTCAGTTTATACTTTAGTATTCAGTCTCACCATGGTATGTTCATAATTAGTACTTGGTCATTGCATTTAGCTCACCATTTTAGTTATGTTTTAGTATGTATACTCTTGTTCAGATTGTATCATTGTTAAGTTGTGCTTTGTTCAGTTTATGTATTTATTCAGTTATATTCTATATCCTACATGGTCAGTACACTCAAAGTACTGTACTATACTTTGCGCCTCATCCTTTCATGATGTAGGTTTAGGCACTTCGCATCCAGATCACGCATAGATCTGTTCCCAATCTGTACTCAGCAGCATCATTGGTGAGTTCTCATACTTCGAGGACAATAGACATGTTTTTTATTTCAGTCTTTCATTTTAGTTTCAGTTTTGCTAAAGTTAGTTGGGGGGATGTTCGAGCAACTCTATTCAGTTAGAGGCTTTTTCAAATATAGTGTTAGGCTCAACTTTTGTTTTCAGTGATTGTTTAGTATCACTAAGGTCATAGATATTATTTATATATATTCATATTAGTATTGGGTATTCCCCACATTCAGTTAACTATTGTTTTAGCTTCCGCATTAGTTATTGTTTTCTTAGATAAGGTCAGTATGCTTATGTTATGCCAAACATGGTTAGGTTAGGGTAACTCGTGATCCTAGGTCCTATGTTTACGTAAAGGGGTTAGCCTCGGGGTATGGCAAACTTGGTATCAGAGCTTTAGGTTCAAGAGTCCTAGGATATCTGAAAGCCGCACTCAGTAGAGTCCTTTTCAAGGGTGTGAAGTGTACCACATCTAATGAGAGTGAGGCTACGAAGAGTAATTATAATAAACTTCACTTTCCTTGCTAGTCTATTCATGCGTGAGTATGAACTCTATTCAATCTCCTTCTAACTCCTGCTCTTCGCATTTCAGAATATACCTCCGAGAAGAGCTAACGCAAGTACTCAGCCAGCAACTCCAACAGACCCATTGGAGGAGCAACTCATGCATGCCGAGTTCAGGGCTGCTTACCAAGTACTTTCTCAGGCCATGACTACCCAGGTAAATCCAAGTCTTTACTTGGATAAACCCTACAAAGTTTCATGGGTGTCACAACCCAGGATTAGACCCTAGACGTAACATAGCGTACTTGACCTCGAAGAGGTCTCATACAAGCCGTTAGAATATCATAACATAAGACAATAGAAAAGTACATAATTTATAAAAACTTTATCCATAAAATCAAAGTCTTTTATAAAAGCAAGCGAAAGTCTTACTACACTTTGTATCAAACCATATAAACTCAACTTTGAATAAAACATTGGGACACAGCCCATACAATAGTCTCATGACATGAAAATAAAATACATAAAGGAAATGTCGGCTTTATCCTTGATGCAATGATGACTTACCAAGTCTTCAACTCCTTGCACTCTTAGAAACCTATCCTCAAGAATGGAACTCAAAATCACCGAACCCTGCATTTGATAAGAATGTAGGCAACATTATGAGTTAGTACAAAAATGTACTAAATATGTTAGCTAGCATAACATCATAAGAGCATAATAAAACTGTTAGTCAATCTAAGACATAAGTCATAAGCATAAGATACAATAACATAATCAAAAGCATAATGTCCAACATAGGCATAACATGAGCATCAGTCAACATAAGGTATAATCCAACAACTTAGGGAATACCACATATTTATAAGCTTAGTCCATACTCAATTCATCTATAACATAGAAGAAACCTCCTAAGTAACCTTCAAATTATACTTGTGCAATGCATAGAAGAGACCCTATAATCTCGGTTAGGCTAAGTATCACTTTAAGGCCATCATACCTCTTTATCATATTTGATCTTATCCTTTAGCTTAATTCTCATAGACAAGGGAATCTCTCACCTTTAGTCAATCATAGCATGGAAGGCAACTATGGTATCAATCCAAACTAAGCATACAACATATAAGAGCAACACCTTATAATTAGCTTCAAGTCATACTTTGTGCATTGCATGGATAAGACCGCATAATCCTACCCATACTAAGTACCACTTTAGGCTTTCATGCTTATTGACCATATCTTTGATCTCATATTAAGCTTATCACAAGGAACAATGGGAATCACCTCAAGTCATACATGTTTGGCTCATCATAAAGGACAAGGGTAATCACCTCAAGTCATACATATCATGGAATCATAAAGACAAGGGGAATCACCTCTAGTCATGCATAACATGGAATCATAAGGACAAGGGGAATCACCTTTAGTCATGCATATCAATGAATCATAGGTATTTGCCTCCATGTTTATTTTAATGAGATATAGGTATTCTCCTCCATATCCATTAATAAGGATCATAGGTAATATCCTCCATGATCAACATAAAGGCTAATGGGTAATCACCACTTGCCTTGGGAGTCATACATACATAAAGGGTAATCATTTCACACTCCTCATATCATGACATGGGTAATCACCTCTAGTTTAACTAATTAATCATAAGGGAACTCACCTCACATTTCTATCATGTAAAGGTCTTTTAGGGGAATCACCACAACCTCACAACATTTCATAGTCCTTGGACTTAGATTCATTTTAGGTGAGAATAGCCTTTCACCCTAGAATCATTCTATGTGAGAGACCCTTTCATAACAAATCATATTCATGCATAATACCATATCTAGAATTCTATATTAGACATGGATATCACCATGACTCAAGTGATTCTATCACTTCCTACCATCTATCATTCATAAGGTAGATTATGTAGGTAAAGATCATTCATCACAATTCTATTCATTAGCCTTCTATTCTCATATAGATTTTATTCTCTATGTCTTAGCATCCATAGTTCATCATATTAGCTTTACTCTTCAAGCCCTAGTGATCATCATAAATGAATACAAGTCTTACTCTCAAAGCTTTACTTCGCACCATCATCTTTCATACCTAGATTTCAAGGTATTCTAATCACATTCTTCATTATTAGGTGATTCTAGTTATAATTCATCATAAAGGTTCAACTACAAGCTTTACGAGTCATGATCCATCATGTATATTATAATCTAATTCAATTCATTTCTACAAGCTTTCATTCATGAACAATTAATATAAACATCATCAATTTTAGAAGATCATCTCTAAGCCTTCAATTTCACCTTTCATGGCAAAAACCCACATAATATCAACTTTATCAATTAAACTAGAGTTAACCATGGAAAAAATATAATATCATCATAATAACTTCAATGTTAAATCAATATTAAACAAGTAATATCCACTCAATTGGAATAATACTCAACACTACCCACAGTGTAGGAAGAAACCCTAGCTAGAATTGGGGTTCATCTTCACAATTGGGGGAAATCTAGGGGGCTCAATGGATGGAAGAATTCATGGATGAATAAGCTAACATAATGTAGTATATCGCTATTTGAAAGAACTAGAAAGAGGTTAAATGTTTGAAATAGTCATTTTTTGAAAGAATATAAAAATCTGGAAAGTTTGTTAAGTGTGTTAAGTAGAGTTTTTGGTCAACTTCAAACGACCATAACTCCTAGCTCAAGATGATATAGATGTGTTTCCAGATATCTTAGGATAGATCTTAGAATAATCTTTCCAACACCGCCGAGTTTGCACGATTCCAAGTTTGTATGAGTGAGATATTCCCATTTGAAGTTCGGTTGTCCGAATAAGGAAAGTCTAATCCGGATTATTGAAGGGCATTATGGTCTTTTTCATACCCAATTAAATTAATTCGTTTTTATAAATTAAATTGGGTTCTAAACTGAATTGGTTCAGTTTAGACAGTTGGAAATTTATGCTAGGGTTTTTGGAGAAAGAACACTAGAGGAGAAAAGAGGAGAAAGAGCAAAGTTCGTCGTCCTTGAAGGTTTAGCTTGTGGATTTCGACAAGGGTTAATCCCTAAAGAGGTATGTGAGTCTTTCATAGAGTTGGGTTCGTTCACCCACACGCCAATCATGTTTATTTCAGTGAAGTTTGTTCTAGAAAGTTGAAAGTTGATGAATCTTGAATGGTGTCCTTGAAATTGGCCTTCGTTATTGAGTTAGGTTCAAATTTAGGAGTTCCTTGAGGTTAAAATGTTGTTTCCTTGAGTTGTTCGACTTATATTCTTGTGTATACATGTTGGGTATCTGAATCTAAAGAAAAATTGAGAGCATTAGTCGAGTTTGGGTGAATTGTGACTGGAGAACGAAAGAAGGAAAAACTCAGGGAAATCTGGTGCCCAAGGCCGCATCACAGACCTGCCCCTCAGTTTTGAAAAATTCATCCTCGTGTCGCGTCGCGGTAACGGACCTATCTGCCTCAAAATTTATTTCACGACCAAATATTTAAATTTGCCTTCGCGTCACGAATTAGTTTCCAGGCAGTGATTTCTTGATCATTTCTAGCTACACTCCTAAACATCATGAGATCTTTCCTATCACAAATCACAATCCTTGAATCCATAATTCAATTCAAGGAAAGTTAAGAGTGAAGTCAAGAGAAGTTAAGAGTCAAGTCAATAGAAGTTAAGTGTCAAGTCAAGAGAAGTTAAGAGTCAAGTAACGAGTAGATAAGAGTCAAGTCAAGAGAAGTTAAGAGTCAAGTCAAGAGAAGTCAAGAGTCAGGTTAAGAGAAGTTCGTAAAGTTTTCCAAAAGTCTTTAACAAATGTTTTAACTTTGCTTTAAGACTTGAGTTTTGAGTTGAGTAAAGAGTAAAGTTTAAAGTTCATTCCTTCAAAAGACTATATCGGGACTACGGATTCCCAAAGAGTAAATGTTTTAACATTTAAACAAGAAAGGAAACTGAGATTTCCAAAAGAACCTTTGAGCTAGTTTTCAGTAAAGAGTAAGAGTACAGTCCATTCTTCAAAGATTATACCGGAACTTAGTATTCCCAAGAGTTAAAATGTTTTCTTCATTTGAGCAAGAAAGGAAACTGAGATTTCCAAGAGAGCTTTTAAACTAAGTTTTTAAGTAACTATCTCAAATCAAAGAAAGAGGTTTTTTTTTACAAACATATGAGCTAAGTATATTTTGGGAGTAGTATTGAGCACCGATATGGGGACGAGTTTGGGTTCAGATAAATCACATCTCCATAAACCATGTAGCCATCACGGATAGTAAAAGATCATACTTTTTAGATGACTCCTTAAGATGCTTTTAGCATAGACTAGTGGATCCACTTAGTTAAGCGTTCTATATGACGGCAAAGTATAGGATAGTTCTGGAAGCGTGGGCAAGATGCGGTATCACATCTTAGGCTCAGAGTGGTTTGTCGGTTAGAGAAACTCCCGCAGAAACTATATTACTTTATTATATGAGTAAATTTGAGTTTGTTATTGCATTTTGTTTATCGAACTAAGTTGTTTTCTACTGTTTTACAAGCTTTCTATATATTTGCATGTGTTTTATTCCTTTATATTGAGTTAAGTTATTTAGGAGTTGAGTAAAGTCGAGTTAAGTTTTTCTTTCAGATTCTTTTCATGCTTAAGTTTTGTTTAGCATTCCAACTCGCATATGCGTACATTCAATGTACTGAGGCCAGTTGGCCTGCATTGTCTTATGATGTAGACGCATGTATTCAGGATCAGCATCCAACACCTCGTTGATCCAGTTGAGCACTCGCTCAGTTGGTGAGCCTCCTAGTTTCAGAGGATCCCTTTTATTCCTTTTAGTATTTTAGTTCATTAGGATGTCGTAGGTCTTTTCCCGACGTCCATCTCAGTTGTTTAGAGTCTTCATAGACAGAGTTAGTGATGCTAGTTCATGAGTCTTTACTTTTCCTTTTCAGTTTAGTTGGGACTTGAGTTGTCACTTTGGCAGTGAATGTTATTATAATACATTCTAAGTTATATTCTGAGAAATTTAGTTTACTTGTTTTAAACATATATATTTTGAGTAAAGTCTTCCACTGAGTAAGTAAGCTAGGCCAAGGGTTTTCTTGGGGACATCAATGGTTCTCGAGTGCCGGCCACGTCGAGGGTGTAGGCTCGGAGAGTGAAAAACTTGGTATCAAAGCACACAGTTCAGGATTCCTAGGGAGTATATGAAGTCGTGTCTCTAGAGTCTTGGTTATCGGTATGAAGTGTGCCCCATCTATAATTAGGAGGTTGCAACATTTAGGAATTCATTCACTTCTTTCATACTCACTTCATGCGATAGAGTATATCTCTATCAAATTCTCATTCTAACTCATGCTTACGCGTAACCGATTTTGAGCTGGCCTATGGTCGAGAGTGCCTTCATGAGGTGTTTCTTTCCTCGTGAGCTAAGAGAAGCAAAGAGATGGTTGCTGACATGAGGAGCAGGATGAGTTTATTAGTAGTTGGGTTTACTCTTCTATCAAGTAAGGAAAGTAAGGCAACCGTGCTAATTGGTTAGATGGGCATAGCAAGGCTGATGATCTATGTGCAACAAGTTGAGACGGACCAGCTCAAGGATAGGGAAGAGTTTGAGAATAAGAGGGCTAAAACATTAGGGAATGAATCCGGGCAGCAAAAGAGTAATGAAAACCGGTCTTCTTTCCAACATAAGAAGAAAGGACCTGCTCCATCATCTGCTAGTGCACCTGCACCAAGGAACAAATGTGAGTACAATAGTCAAAATTTTCAAAACTACAGAGCTAGGCCTGCGCATTTGCAAGGTAGTAAGGCACAAAGGGGTGCTAAGACTCCTGCATGTACTAAGTGTGGTAGGAGCCACTCAGGGGTGTATCATGATGGCTCCACTAGTTAATTCAAGTGTGGCCAGAACGGTCATTTTATTAGAGAGTGTCCTAAAAGCAGGCAGAGTAATGGTAACGGGGGCAATAGAGCCTAGTCTTCTTCAGTTACTCCACCAGATAAAGTTGGATCTAGATGAGCTACTTCAATGGCAGGTGGAGAAGGAAACTGTCTTTATGTTATCGCTAGTCGCTGAGAATAAGAGGATTCACCAGATGTTGTCACTCGTATGATCCAAGTCTACAATTTTGATGTTTTTTTTCTAACCAACTTATTGAGCCTTCAGTGTTTCTACACCTGATGGTGAGTCTATTCTATCAGAAAGAGTCTATCGTGATTGTTTCGTTTTCATCAATCACAAGGATACCATGACTGATTTAGTTGAGTTAGACATGGTAGGTTTTGATATCATTCTAGGTATGTATTGGCTTCATGCCTGTTATGCATCAATAGATTGTAGTACTCGAGTAGTCAGCTTCCAGTATCCACTGAACCAGTTATAGAGTTGAAGAGCAGTTCAGCAGTGCCTAAGGGTCTTTTTATTTCATACCTTAATGCGAGAAAGTTAGTTTCCAAGGGGTGTGTCTATCACTTAGTCCGAGTTAATCACTCTAGTGTTGAGATACTTCATATTCAGTCTGTTTCAGTAGTAAAGGAGTTTCCAGAAGTCTATCAAGATGATCTACCCGGAGTCTCTCCTGAGAGAGAAATAAACTTTGACATAGACATTCTTCCAGATACTCGTCCTATATCTTTTTCGCCATATAGTATGGCAGTAGCAGAGTTGAGAGATTTAAAAGAGCAGTTGAAAGATCTTTTATAGAAAGGTTTCTTTCGATCAAGTATCTCACCTTGGGGCGCTCCGATCTTATTTGTAAGAAAGAAAGATGGTTCCCTTAGGATGTGTACAGATTACAGTCAGTTGAACAAGGTTACCATCAAGAATAAGGATCCTCTTCCAAGGATTGATGATCTTTTCGATCAACTTTAGGGTGCCACCTGTTTCTCTAAGATAGACCTCTGGTCTGGCTACCATCAGTTAAGAGTAAGGGAATGTGACATTCCAAATATAGCTTTCAGGACCCGTTATGGTCATTATAAGTTTCTGGTCATGTCATTCGGTTAAACCAATGCGCCTGCAGCATTCATGGACTTTATGAATAGATTTTCAAAACTTATTTAGATATGTTTGTTATCGTCTTCATTGATGACATACTAATCTATTCGAGGAATGAGAAAGATCATGAAAGTCATCTCAGATTAGTTCTTCAGACTTTGAAAGATAAGGAGTTATATGCTAAGTTCTCTAAATGTGAGTTTTATCTTGAGTTTGTGGCATTCTTGGGCCACATAGTTTCCGGTGATGGAATTAGAATTGACACTCAGAATATAAAGGTAGTGCAGAATTGGCCTATACCCACATCTCCAACTGATATTAGGAGTTTTTGGGTTTGGTTGGCTATTATAGAAGGTTGTAGAGGGTTCTTGTCTATTTTGTCTCCTTTTACCAAGTTAACTCATAAAATAGTAAAGTTTAAATGGTCTGAATTTTGTGAGAAAAGCTTTCAGGAATTGCAAAAGAGGTTGACTACTACCCAGTATTGACCTTACCAGAAGGAACACAAGGTTTTGTCATATATTGTGATGCATCTAGAATTTGTTTGGGTTGTGTATTAATACAGAATGGCAAAGTTATAGCTTATGCCTACAGACAATTGAAAGTTCATTAGAAGAATTACCCAAACATGATCTGGAGTTGGTTGCCGTAATATTTGCTTTGAAAATATGGCGTCATTATATTTATGGTTTTCATGTGGATGTGCTCACCGATCACAAGAGTCTTCAGTATGTGTTTAGTCATAAAGAGCTTAATCTCATATAGAGAAGGTGGTTAGAGTTACTCAAAGATTACGACATGACTATTCTTTATCACCCAGGTAAGGTTAATGTTGTTACTGATGCCTTGAGTAGATTATCTATGGGTAGAACTGCCCATTTTGAGGAAGATAAGAAAGACTTAGCAAAAGAGGTGCATAGACTTGCACGATTAGGAGTTCGACTAATGGATTCCACAGAAGGAGGAGTAGTGGTGATGAATGGGGCCATCAATGGTTCTCAAGGCTTTTGAACAAGGGGGAGATAATGTTTTGAGGTATCAAGGTGGATTGTGTGATTGATTTCAAGGATAATTGGGATGAGCACCTACCTCTCTTTGGGTTGCTTACAACAATAATTACCATTCTAGCATCAACATGGCTCCTTACGAAGCTCTTTATGGGAGAAGATGCAGTCTCATATTAGATGGTTTGAAGTTGGTGAAGCTGGGTTAATATGACCACACTTAGTTGGTCAAGTTATGGAGAAAGTTAAAGTTATTGAAAATAGCGCAGAGTCGTCAGAAATCCTACACTGATGTTAGGAGAAGGGAGTTAGAGTTTGAAGTAGATGATTGGGTATACTTGAAAGTTTCACCCATGAAGGGTGTTACGAAATTTGGTAAGAATGTGAAGCTTAGTCCCCGTTATATTGGCCCTTACAGAGAATCCAAAAAAGGTTGGTAATGTAGCTTATGAGTTGGAGCTACCACAAGAGATAGCAGCGGTTCATCCGGTATTTCATATTTCCATGTTGAAGAAGTGCATGGGAGATCCTTCACTTATAATACCAATTCAAGATATTGGTATCAAGGATAGCTTATCTTATCAAGAGATTCCGGTTCAGATTCTAGATTGCCAAGTTCACAAGTTGAGGACTAAAGAAGTAGCATCAGTCAAAGTACTTTGGAGGAACCAGTTTGTTGAGGAAGCTCCTTGGGAAGATGAGGAAGATATGAAGAAGAGATATCCACATATCTTCGAATCCATAGAAGTTCCAAATTAAGGTACTAATCCTTTTCTTGGTATTTATTTATAAGTTGGCATGTTGTAATTGCATTGCTTGTTGGGTGTTTGAGATGAATGTTAAATGTTACACCCTTAGCCTCGTAAGAGTAATCTCATTCGAGGACGAATGTTCCCAAGAGGGAGATATTGTAACATCTCGCTATTTGAAATAACTAGAATGAAGTTAACATTTGGAAATAGTATTTTTGGAAAGAATATAAAAATCTGGAAAATTTGTTAAGTGTGTTAAGTTGAGTTTTTGGTCAACTACAAATGACAATAACTCTTAAATCAAGATGATTTAGGTGTGTTTCCCAATATCTTAGGAAATATCTTGGAATAACCTTTCCAACGTCGCCGAGTTTGCGCAGTTCCGAGTTTGTATGAGTCAGATATACCTATTTTAAGTTCGGCTAATTGAATAAGGAAAGTCTAATCCGGATTAACGAAGGGCATTATGGTCTTTTTCATACCCATTTAAGTTAGTTCGTTTTTAAAAATTAAATTGGGGTCTAAACTGAATTGGTTCAGTTTAGACAATTGGAAATTTACGCTAGGGTTTTTGGAGAAAGAACGCTAGCGGAGAAAAGAGGAGAAAGAGCAAAGTTCGTCGTTCTTGAAGGTTTAGCTTGTGGATTTCGACAAGGGTTGATCCCTAAAGATGTATGTGAGTCTTTCATAGCATTGGGTTCATTTACCCACACGCCAATCATGTTTATTTCAGTGAACTTTGTCCTAGAAAGTTGAAAGTTCATGAATCTTGAATTGTGTTCTTGAAATTGGCCTTCGTTCTTGAGTTAGGTTGAGATTTAGGAGTTCCTTTAGGTTAAAATATTGTTTCCTTGATTTGTTTAAGTTAGATTCTTGTGTATACATGCTAGGTATCTGAATCTAAAGAACAATTGAGAAGAATAGTTGAGTTTGGGTGAATTGGGACTAGAAAACGAAAGAAGGAAAAAGTCAGGCAAATCTGGTTCCCCAGGCAGCGTCGCGAACCTACCCCTCAGTTTCAAAAAATTCATCCTCGTGTCGCAAAGTGGTCACGGACCTCTCTGCCTCAAAAGTTATTTCGCGACCAAATATTTAAATGTGCCTCCGCGTCGTGGACTAGTTTCCACGCAGTGATTTCTGTATCATTTCTCATGTTTAGCTATCTAAAATCATTCCTAAACATCATGAGATATTTCCTATCACAAATCACAATCCTTGAATCCATAAGTCAATTCAAGGAAAGTTAAGAGTCAAGTCAAGATAAGTTAAGAGTCAAGTCAAAAGAAGTTAAGAGTCAAGTCAAAAGTCAAGTTAACAGAAGTTCATAAATTTTCCCAAAAGTCGTTCACAAATGTTTTAACTTTGTTTTAAGACTTGAGTTTTGAGTTGAGTAAAGAGTAAAGTTTGAAGTTCATTTCTTCAAAAGAGTATATCGGGACTATGTATTCCCAAAGAGTAATTGTTTTCACATTTAAACAAGAAAGGAAACTGAGATTTCCAAAAGAGCCTGCGAGCTAGTTTTTAGTAAAGAGTAAGAGTAAAGTCCATTCTTCAAAGATTATATGGGAACTAAGTATTCCCAAGATTTAAAATGTTTTCATATTTGAGCAAGAAAGGAAACTGAGATTTCCAAGAGAGCTTTTAAGCTATGTTTTTGAGTAATTATCTCAAACCAAAGAAAGAGTTTTGGATTTACAAACATATGAGCTAAGTATATTTTGGGAGTAGTATTGAGCACCGTTATGGGAACGAGTTTGGGTTCAGATAATTCACGTCTCCATAAACCATATAGCCATTATGGGTAGTAAAGGATCATACTTTTTAGATGACTCCTTAAGATGCTTTTAGCATAGACTAGTGGATCCACTTAGTTAAGCGTTCTAAATGACGGCAAAGTATAGGACAGTTCTGGCAGCGTGGGCAAGACGATGTATCACCACTTAGGCTCAGAGTGATGGTTGTCGGTTGTTTTATTGCTTTATATTGAGTTAAGTTATTGGGGAGTTGAGTAATGCCAAGGTAAGTTTTTCTTTCAAATTCCTATCAAGCTTAAGTTATGTTTAGCACTCCAACTCGTATACTCGTACATTCAATGACCTGATGCCAGTTGGCCTGCATTGTGTTATGATGCAAACGCAGGTAATCAGGATCAGCATCCAGCGCCTCGTTGATCGAGTTGAACACTCAGAGTTAGTTGGTGAGCCGCCAGCTATATGGAGGATCCTTTTTATTCCTTTCAATATTTTAGTTCATTAGGATGTCGTGGGAATTGTCCAAACGTCCATCTCAGTTGTTTAGAAGCTTCATAGACAGAGTTAGTGATGTTAGTTCATGAGTCTTTACTTTTCCTTTTCAGTTAAGTAGAGACTTGAGTTGCCACTTTGGCAGTGAATGTTATTATAATACATTTTAAGTTATATTTTGAGCAGTTCAGTTTACTTGTTTTAAAGGTTTTTACTTTGAGTAAAATCTTCCACTAAGTAAGTAAGTCAGGCCAAAGGTTTTCTTGGGGTCATCAATGGTTCTCGAGTGTCGGCCACGTCCAGGGCGTAGGCTCGGGGCTTGACACATACCTTGATTATAAATCCCTCATAATTCTTGCAACAATGGAGGAATTTGGGATAGCTTAGATTCTTCTTCTTCTTCTTCTTGGAGTTTTCTTCTGAGAGGATTTTTTAGATGAAGAACATTGGGATCTTTTTGGGTTTTTGAATTAATAACTTAATTGGGGTAGTTAAAGACTTAAAATAGTTTATATAGGTGTATAAAGTCCATACAAAACGACCCCCACATAAAATTAACCGAAAATGAATTTACTAAAAGACCCCTCACTAGGCAGCCATGGTGCCTGGCACCACAACAGGGCTCACGAGCCGTGGTACTGACCGTGGTCCATGGACCAGTGGCTATGACTTGGGGTCTTTGCCCCCAAGAATTGATGACAACTTCACAGCTACTCCCACGAGTTGTCTATGCCTTCACAACCCGTGAAGTGGCTAGTGTGGAAGAGACCAACTTGAGCAGGCTTGATGGGCACACTACCTCACCACCACGGGTAGCACCACACTCTGTGGTGGCCATTATTAGCCGTCTAGGCTCTCGTAGTCATGCGCAGTGCCATGGCAAGCATGGCGTAGCAATGGCTCTTGCCTTGGCCCTTTCCCTTTTGCCTTGGCTCATGCCCTCTTGGCCTTGACTTGTAGCCTTCAACTTAGCGCTAGATGGTCTATTAAACTATGGGGTGTTACATTATCTCCCCCTTGGGGACATTCGTCCTCAAATGATATTTCTAAAGACTTATTAAAGGAACGACTCTTGACTAGCAGCACATCATGCATGGAACACATCTAAATGCACATAACCTAAGGAGGAAAACTTCAGTTCCAAGCTAATTATATTCAATGCAACACAAGGGAGTTGGAACTACATCTAACAACCCAAAATTCATGAAATTATATATCTACTCATATTTAAGGAGGAGCTACCATCTCCTAGTTATGACATGCTCAACATACACTAATGTAGCGTCAATGCAATTTACTCTCAAAAACCATTTATTCAAGGAGGAATCTTTCAATTCCAAACTAAGGCATGCTGACTAATTCATTTCATGAAATTCTATAAGAAACTCTATTCAATGCACTACAACATGAGGTAAGACTAAGCATATAAGTCATTTCTATCAAGACCTAAACTTTTCATGACATGCATAAAAGAAATCATGGCCACACATAAACACACAATGGCTTCACTATTTACGTCCATCATCTCCCCCTTGGGAGTAAGCCTACACAAACTCTTCTAAACATCATCTATGACAAGAAAGCAACAATGAAGCTCATTCATACTAAAGACAACATCAAAGTCTATCATATCAAATCTATCAAGTCATAAAATACAAGCAACATCGGAATCTAGATAAAGCTTAAAACACATACGGGTAGCAACGTAAGGAGGTCACTTTTGTTCACCTTTAGATTGGAGAGCTTAAGATCTATTCTTCTTTGGAGCACTCCCTCCCAAACCAATTTGACCAGAGGAAGGGTAGGGTTGGGACCTACGATGAATATCTCCTTCATTTCCAGCAACTTAAGGGCAATGCCTTATCTTGTAGCCCAACTCACCACACCCTAAGAAAACATTAGAACCCGGTAGGCATTCACCTTCCTGCCTTCTATCTCACTTACTACATCCTGACAATAGAATCTTACTATCGTCTTCTTGAGAGTTAGGGTAGACACCCTCTTTTGGGTGAACTTAGGAGTGTTTGAGGTACTTTACCCAGGGAACTTTTGTATAAACCTAGGGTAACCATGTCCATCGGACTCATCATCAAAGGGCTTAGCATCATCCAATCTAGACCTCTTTTCTCCCTAGATTCTTCCTTGAGTTTTGACTCCTTAATTTGTTGGGCGAAAACCATAAGACGTGAGATATCCATATTATCAATAAGCATTGCCATACAAAATACTTTTTCTACTAAATCGGACACTCCCATCATGAACATATTCATCCTAGCCTTTGAATCCTCCACTAAAGTTGGAGAATACTTGGAGAGTTGAGTAAATTTTAGAGAATAGTCTTGAACACTCATACTACCTTGCTTAAGGTTAATAAACTCTTGGATTTTAGCCTCCCTCAACTCTAGGGGAAAGAACCTATCAAGTAATGTCTTCTTAAACTCCTCCCACTCAATGGGACCCGCTTCTACCGGTCAACTCTCTTTCTATTGACCATACCATATTAGTGCTACCCCTCTCAATTGGTAAGCGGCTAACTCCGCTTTCTCTACCAAAGTCACCCCCATGATATCAAGAATCTTATAAACCTCATCTATAAACTCTTTAGGGTCCTCTTCCACTTTAGACCCATAAAACTTCAAGGGTTTCATCTTAATAAACTCCCTCACTCTTGAAGCCGCGGAATTCATATTAGGATTCACCGAAGTAACCATTTCCCTATTGACTTGCGCCGTCATTGTTTGAGCCAACAATTGGATAGTCGACCTAAACTCTGCATGAGTAACATTCTCCACTAGAGGATCAACCAGAGCTTGAGGAGGAGCTTGAACAAGAACCTCATGATCCACATTTTCTTCCTCATTTCTCCTAGCATTTGCCCTTGTATTAGCCATACCCTGAAAACCGTAGGGCACAGATTAGGAGAAGGACCTAATAAAGTTAAACTCTATGGCACGACATAGAGAATGAACAAGTGAAGTTTCCTAAACATCCAATAGACTCTTATACATAAATGTGGTGCGCTTCACATTTATGAACAAGATTCTACAAGATGTTGTTTGAGATAATCCTAGAACCATTCTAAACCTTCAGCTCTGATTACCAAGTTTTTCACGACCCAGGGGTACACCCTAGAAGTAACATGGCGTACTTGACCCTGAAGGGGTCTCATATAATCTCTTAGCATATCATAACATAAGATAATACAAAAGTACGGAAATTTTAAAAACATTATCCATACAATTGAAGTCTTTTATAAAAGCAAGAGGAAGTCTTACTACACTTTGTCTTAACCATATAAACTCAACTTTAAATAAAACCTTTGGGACACAACCCATACAATAGTCTCATGACATGAAAATAAAAGACATATAGGAAATGGTGGATTTATCCTCGATGCTATGAGGACTCACCAATTCTTCAACTCCTTGCACTCTTAGAAACCTATCCTCAAGAATGGAACTCAAAATCACCGAACCTTACATTTGATAATAATGTAGGCAAGAGTATGGGTTAGTACAAAAATGTACTAAATATATTAGCTATCATAACATCATAAGAGCATAACAAAAGTGTTAGCCAATCTAAGATATAAGTCATAAGCATAAGAGACAATAACATATTCATAAGCATAATCTCTAACATAGGAATAACATGAGCATAAGTCAACATAAGGCATAATACCACAACATAGGAAATACAACATATTTATAAGCTTAGTCCATACTCAATTCCTCTTTAACATAGGATAAACTTCCTAAGTAACCTTCAAATTATACTTGTTTAATGCATAGATGAGACCCCATAATCCCATCTAGGCTAAGTAACACTTTTAGGCCATCATACCTCTTTATCATATTTTATCTTATCCTTTAGCTTACTTCTCATAGACAAGGGAATCTCTCACCTTTAGCCAATCATAGCATGGAAGGCAACTATGGCAACAATCCAAACTAAGCATACAACATATAAGAGCTACACCTCATAATTTGCTTCAACTCATACTTTGTGCAATGCATGGATAAAACCCCATAATCCTACCCAAACTAAGTACCACTTTAGGCTTTCATGCATATTGATAATCTATTTGATTTCATATTAAGCTCATCACAAGGAAAAAGGGGAATCACCTCAAGTCATACATATCATGGCATCATAAAGATAAGGGGCATCACCTCTGGTCATGCATATCATGGAATCATAAAGAAAAGAAAAATCACCTCTAGTCATGGATATCAATGAATCATAGGTATTCGCCTCCATGTTCATGTTAATAAGATATAGGTATTCACCTCCATATCCATTAATAAGGATCATAGGTAATCGCCTCCATGATAAACATAAATGCTAATGGGTAATCATTGCTTGCCTTGGGAGGCATACGTACATAAAGGGTAATCAACTCATACTCCCCATATCATGACATGGGTAACCACCTCAAGTTTAAATAATTAGGAATAAAAGAACTCACCTCACATTGCTATCATTTAAAGGTCTTTTAGGTGAATCACCACAACCTCATCACATTTTATAGTCCTTGGACTTAGATTCATTTTAGTGAATAGCCTTTCAACCTAGAATCATTCTATGTGAGAGAACATATCATATTCATGCTTAATACCATATCTAGAATTCTATATTAGACATGGATATGATCATGACTCAAGTGATTATATCACTTCCTACCAACTATTATTCATAAGGATTAGCCAGGTAAAGACCTTTCATAAAAATTATATTCATTAGCCTTCTATTCTCATATAGATTTTACTCTCGAAGCCTAAGCATCCATAGTTCATCATATTAGCTTTACACTCCAAGCCCTAGTGATCATCATTCATGACTACAAGCCTTATTCTCAAAGCTTTACTTCTCACCATCATCTTTCATACCTAGATTTCAAGGCATTCTAATCACATTCTTCATTATTAGGTGATTCTAGTCATAATTCATCATAAACGTTGAACTTCAAACTTTAATAGTCATGATCCATCATATATACTATAATATAATTCAATTCATGTCTAAAAGATTTCATTCATGAACAATTATTATAGACATCATCAATTTTAGAAAATCATCTCTAAGCCTTCAATTTCACCTTTCATGGTATAAACTCACATAATATCAATTTCATCAATTAGACTAGAGTTAACCATGGAAAACATATTATATCATCATAATAACATAATTTAATGTTAAATCAATCTTAAACAAATATTATCCACTCAATTGGATTCATACTCAACACTACCCACAATTTAGGAAGAAACCCTAGCTAGAATTGGGGTTCATCTTCACAATCTGGGGAAATCTAGGGGGCTCCATGGATGAATAATCTAACATACCTTGATTATAAAGCCCTCATAATGCTGGCAAAAATGGAGGAATTTGAGTTAGCTTAGATTCTTCTTCTTCTTCTTCTTGGAGTTTTCTAAAGAGAGAATTTTCGAGATGAAGAACTTTGGGATCTTTTGGGGTTTTGGAATTAATGACATAATTGGGGTGGTTAAACATTTAAAATAGTTTATATAGGTGTATAAATTCCATACAAAATGACCCCCATTTTAAACTAACTAAAAAGGATCGAATTTACTAAGAAAAACCTCACTAGGCAATAATGGTGCCAGGCACCACAACAGTGCTCACGAGCTGTGGTCAAGACCACTGGCCGTGGTTCATGGAACAGTAGCTATGACTTGATGTCTTTGCCCCCAATAATTGAAGGCAACTTCACGGCCACTCCCAAGAGACGTCTAGGCCTTCACGAGTCGTGAAGTGGCTCGTGTGGAGAAGGCCAACTTGGGCAGGCTTGAGGGGCACACTGCCTCACCACCATGTGTGGCACCCTGATCTGTGGTGGCCACCACGAGCCGTCTAGGATCTCGTGGTCATGGGCAATGCCATGGCAAGCATGGGGCAGCCTTGGCCCTTGCCCCTTTGCCTTCGTTCATGCCCTCTTGGCCTTGACTTGTAGCCTTCAACTTTGCCCTAGATGATCTACTAAACTACGGGGTGTTATAATGGGTCTAGTCAGAATAAGATCCACAAGAGTTTCTGGACGAGATCTAAAAGGTAACAAACATTATGGGCATCACCTAAGTTAAGAGTGCAGATTTGGCCGCCTATTAGTTGAAGAGAGTGGCCTACACTTGGTACCAGAAGTGGAAGGAATTTTGTGGTATTAGTGCATGTCCAGAAACTCTCTCAGAACCCTTCTTAGTCTCTACTCCAGTTGGTGACCCTGTTATAGCTTGACGGGTATATAGAAATTTCCTTGTAACTGTCTCTTAGAAAGTCATCTTAGTAGACCTTGTATAGTTAGAAATTGTAGATTTTGATATCATTCTAGGCATCGATTGGTTACATTCCTGTTGTGCCTCAGTGAATTGTCGAACTAGAATCATTCGATTTTAGTTTCTAGACGAGCCAGTCTTAGAATGGAAGGGTAGTAGCTCAGTGCCTATGGGTCGATTTATCTCTTCACTTAAGGCATGGAAGATGATTTCCAAAGGGTGTATTTATCATCTTGTTCGGGTTAAGGATTCAAACTTCGAAACGCCAACTCTTGAGTCAGTCCTAGTAGTAAATCAGTTTCCCGAAGTGTTTCCAGAAGATCTTCCCGGAGTTCCTCCCAAAAGGGAAATCGACTTCGGAATGGATCTCCTTCCAGATACCCAGCCTATTTCGATTCCTCCTTACAGAATGGCTGCAGCTGAGCATAAGGAATTGAAAAAGCAGCTGAAAGACCTTATAGATAAGGGTTTCATCAGACCGAGTATCTCTCCATATGGTGCTCCAGTGTTGTTTGTTAGAAATAAAGATGGTTCTCTCAGAATGTGTATCGACAATCGCCAGTTGAATAAGGTCACAATCAAGAATAAGTATTCCATCCCCAGGATTGATGACTTGTTCGACCAACTTCAGGGTGATCCATCTATCATCAGCTCAGAGTCAGAGATAGTGACATTCCGAAATCAACCTTCAGAACTCAGTATGATCACTATGAATTGGTAAATATGTCTTTTGGACTAACAAATGCTCCTGCAGATTTCATGGACGTAATGAACAGGGTGTTCAAGGAGTATTTGGACTTGTTCATTATCATCTTCATTGATGATATCCGCATTTACTCTAATAATGAGGAGCAACATGCAACTCATCTGAGAAATGTTCTGCAAACTCTCAAAGATCGCCAGTTATTCGCTAAGTTTAGCATATGTGAGTTTTGGTTACATCAGTCGCTTTCCTTGGTCATGTGATATCTAGTGAAGTAATCCGAGTGGATTCTCAGAAAATAGAGGTAATGAAGCAATGGCCCAGACCCACCTCTCCAACATATATCAAAAGTTTCTTGGGTTTGGCCGGTTATTACAGAAGATTTTTTGAAGGATTTTCACCATAGCTTCCCCAGTAACAATGTTGACTCAGAAAAAGGTCAAGTTTTAGTGGTTAGATGAGTGTGAAAAGAGCTTCTCAAAACTGAAAACTAGGTTGACTACAACTCCCATTTTGACTCTACTAGATGTTTCAGATGGTTATGTGATATATTATGATGCATCCAGATTCCGCCTAGGTTGTGTGTTGATGCAGCGAGGTAAGGTTATAGCTTATGCCTCTAGACAACTTAAGGTGCATGAGAAGAACTATCTGACTCATGCCATCGAGCTTGCATCTGTAGTATTTGTCCTAAAGATTTGGAGACATTACTTTTATGGTGTTCACAGATCATAACAGCCTCCAGTAGGTGTTCACCCAGAAAGAGTTGAATCTTCGCCAAAGGAGATGGCTTGAATTCCTCAAAGACTATGACATGAATGTGCTTTACCATCCTCGTAAAGACAATGTAGTAGCTGATGCTCTTAGAAGATTATCTATGCGTAGTGTAGCACATGTTGAGGAAGAAAAGAAGGAAGTAGCAAAATATATTCACTGGCTTGCTCGCTTAGGAGTTTGCCTTGCGGACATGTCAGATGGTGGTGTGATAGTTCAGAATGGGTCATAATCTTCATTGGTAGTGGGTTAAGGAAAAACATGATAGTGATCCTATATTACTTCAGTTAAAAAGTGTAGTTCATCAACAGAAAGTTGAGGTTTTCTGCCAAGGGGGAGATGGTGTGCTTCGTTATCAGGGTTGCTTATGTGTTCCTAATGTGGGTGAGTTGAGGAACGAGATCCTTACAGAAGCCCATACCTCTAGGTATCTATTCATCCAGGTGCCACTACGATGTACCCTGATCAATGAGAAGTCTTTTGGTGGAATGACATGAATATGGATATAGCAGATTTTGTGGCTAAGTGCCCCAATTGTCAACAAGTTAGGGAGAACATCAGAAACCAGGAGGTATGACTCAGGAGATTAGCATTCCAACATAGAAGTGGGAAGTGATAAACATGGATTTCATTATGGGTTTACCCCGTACTCACAGACATCATGACTCTGTTTCGGTGATAGTAGATAAAGTTACAAAGTATGCTCCCTTCTTGGCTGTCAAGACTACAGATTCAGTGGAGGACTACGCTAAACTCTACATTAATGAGATAGTCAGGTTACATGGGGTTCTTTTTTCTATCATATCAGATAGAGGTCCTCAAGTTATCTCTCATTTCTAGAAATCATATCAGAAAGGTCTTGGTACCCAGGTAAATATTAGTACAACATTTCATACACAAACGGATGGTCAGACAGAGCATACCATTCAGACATGAGAGGACATGTTGAGAGATTTCATGATCGATTTCAAAAGAGGTTGGGATGATCACCTATCTCTCATAGAGTGTTCCTATAATAATAGCTTTCATTCCAGTATTTAGATGGCCCCTTTTGAGGCACTATATGGGCGTAGATGTAGATCTTCAATTGGTTGTTTGAAGTAGGTGAAGCAACATTGATTGGGCAAGAATCGGCTCATGAAGCTACGGAAAATGTTCAGCTCATCTGGAATAGACTAAAGACGGCCTAGGGTCGTTAGAAATCCTATGTAGATGTAAGGAGAAGGGACTTAGAGTTTGAGATTAACGATTGGGTTTTCCTGAAGGTATCACCTATGAAGGGGGTGATGAGATTTGGAAAGAAAGGGAAGCTCAGTACAAGATATGTAGGTCCTTATAAAATCCTGAAAATGATTGGTAATGTGGTTTATAAGTTAGAGTTGCCAGCAAAATTAGAAGCGGTTCATCCAGTCTTTTATATTTTGTTGTGGAAGAAGTGTGTGGGTGATCCGGCATCCATAGTACCATTAGAGAGTGTGGCGGTGAAGGATAGTCTCACTTATGAAGAGATGGCAGTTGAGATTCTTGACCGTCATGTTCGTAGGTTGATAAATAAAGAAGTCGCTTCAGTGAAGGTTTTGTGGAGGAGTCAGTCTGTATTGGTAGCTACATGGGAAGCAGAAGCAGCCATGAAGGCCAAGTATCCTCACCTCTTTCCTTTCGATTCTATTTCAACTCCAGATAATAGTTCCTCTACAATCTCTCAGTTTACTCCTGCATAAAATTCAGCATTAGTATCTTTTTCCTTCAGTAATACTTGCATTTTCAGCATATTTGCATGTTCTTGGAACTCAGCTCACTCATATTTAAGTTTCTAGTACTTAGTGGTAGGGTTTGCAGATTTTTTCCTCCATAAATAACTAGTTTAGAGTTCATTCGAGGACTAATATTCCCAATGGGGAGATATTATAACACCTTAGAATTTATCAAACCAAAACAACAAAAAATAGGTGAACCACGATAGGTCCATGGACCGTGAAAGGAACCACGGTCCGTTGACCTTCCCTTGGTTCACACCCACCTAGAAATGGTGGACCACGGGACCCTTAACGGGTTGTGGACCACCACACAAGCCGTTCCACAGCTTGTGGAAGCTAGGAAAAACTCACAAGGCTGAGGAATCAAACCACAGAGCCCTCCATAGACCGTGGTCTTGATGACGGGCCGTGGTGGCGTCCGTGGACCTGAGCCATTAAACCTTAACCCAGGTGAAGAACCACAGTCCCCTTTACGCTCTGTAGTCCTTCACACGGGCTGTGGTAGGGCTCGTGGTTAGGTGATGAGTCTGAGATTTAAACTCATTTAGGGCTTTGTTTATATAGAATTAGTGTCCTCAGATGATTAATTTGTGCCAAAAACTGATGTAAAACCCTTGATTATTAGGTATATGGATTGAGGAACAAATCAAGGACACTAACAAGCAAAAAGGAACAAAACAGGCTGAAAGGATGAAAAAAGGCAGCCTTGTAATCGCCAAGTTAACTTGGCGAATCACTGAAGGGCAATTTGTCTGCCTAAAGTTTCAAAGTAAAAAGCGCTGAAGGAAGAAACCAAGTAAGCGAGAGAAAGGGGTAGTTGGCAGATCGCCTAGTAGTCCCGCGATGTAGTGCTAGATCGACCAAAGTTACAGACCTTGAGGATGTTGAATGCCAAGGCAGAAGGGCGATGGAAATGACCAAAGGGCGGCTCGTCGAAACTTACTTCGCCGAGTGACTCTTCGCAACACATTTTTGGCAATTATAAATACATTTTTCAATATTTAGTTTAGTATCAAATTTATCAATTTTGCAATCAATTACTCTTTAGAACAATCTGGAGATAGTTTTCTCTAGGTTTTCCTAAGCTTTGGAGAATTGTATAAATTCACTTTTGAGAAATTGGAAGTGGGTCTTTGAGATCTTCAAATTGGAGTATTGCAAGGATGAAATCACTCTTACCTAGTTGATGGATAGTCAATTTGGTAACGGTTTTTACCTTTTTATGATGTCTAGCTAAAACCCCAATTCTAGGGGTATGATTATGTGATTATGGGCTGATTTAGCATAAGGGTATTGCTAATTGTTAGTGTAAATGCTATTTAGGATTGAGTTCAATCATTAATCGTGGTTTAATCTAAGAATCGTAGTTGCAAATGCAGTTCTAGCTTTGTGTTCTTGGCTTGCTCAAGAGAGGTTTTAGAACTAAGGTTTTTGATTGATGGTTTGTGGGTGTTGGGTTAACCTGGGTTCAACTTGAGAGAGTGAATCCTAAACCAAATCCCACACATTCAGCTCGAGAGGATGAATGGATTAAGGTGTGGGTTGGTCTTATTTTGCATGCTTGTTGTTGTTCGAGGGAAATCACTTGATACGGGGTAAATTGTTCGAGAGAAAGTTTACCTCCACAATAGCCTAGCTGACTCAGTAATATCTAGCTATTTAATAATAGTTGCAATAACTCATTTGTCTATATTAGCTTATAAGCGATCACATCCCAAGAACCCGTCTCATTATTGTTATTTCGTGCTATTGTACTTACTGTTTGTAGTTGATAGTTGAAACAGAAACCCCCATTTGACATTCGTGTCACCCCTTAATTTGAATGATATCTTTATTCGATAATTTTTATTTTTATGACTTATTTGACCATGTTCATACTTCCCAATTGAATCTTAAACACGTAGCACTCCTTATGGGATTCGACCCCAACTCATTTAGTTGGGTTTATACTGATTTACGATTGTTGACACTTAGAACTGGATGAAGTGTTTTTGAAACGTTAATCAAAATGGTGTTGTTGTCGGTTAGTGGTGTTGTTTGAAATTATTTTGGTGAAGTTGAAGTTTGTTCTTTAGTCATAGTTGAATCTATTTTATTTTTAGTTTTGGTTTGTGTGTCGTTGTTAAAATAGAGGAAATGAGTATCAACGGGAGAAATGGTAGCCAAGTGGGCCAGTAAGATGACATCGGATATCGCAATGATGTCAGTGAATCGAAAGCTAATGACCCAAATCTTGTGGGTGGAGTTGGTGCCATTCGCTTGCCTCCAACTAAAGGGAACGTTGTGTTCCACATTACAAGCACCATGTTGCAGCTCTTGCAATTGAAAGGATTGTTTGGTGGGTTGGCTCATGAGGATCCCCATGAGCATATAAGGAATTTTGTTGATGTTTGCAGACCGTTCTCCTTTAAGAACATATACTAAAAGTCGGTCTGGCTGAGGTTGTTCCCATTTTCTCTAATGGGATAAGCGTGCAAGTGGTTGGCTGAGTTGCTAAGAGATTCTATCACTTCGTGGGAAGAGCTCATTACCGCATTTCAAGTGCGATTCTTTCCCCTTTCGAAGATGATGACTCTTCGGGAAAACATCAAAAGCTTCAAGCGTTTGGAGGGTGATCCAATCCATGAGACTTGGCTAAGATTTAAGAAGTTGGTGCTGCAATGCCCAACTCATGGATTGCTCGACAACGTTTTGCTGCAATACTTTTACCGAAGCCTTGATTCGGTGAACAAGGGAGTGACTGATCAACTTTCTTTAGGACGTTTAATGCAACAACCTTACATTATAGCAGCCCAACTCTTGGATGGTATGACCAAAATTAACCAGGCATGGTACACCCGTTAAGATTAGGTTTCCCCTCTGACTTTTAAATTGACAAAGGAGCAGCTTGAAAAAGATCAAGAGAGGGACAAAAATATGGCAAATATGATGACCCAACTTGACATTTTAGTCCAAAATGTCATAAGTGTTGGTGCTAGAAGTGTAAATGTTATGGGTGTCGGGTGTGTAAACCCCGATGAGGCAAAGTTTGAAGCATTGTACATTGAGGAAGTGAACTTCCTATCCAACCAAAGAGGATGTTATCATGCAAACTACCCATGGCAGGGTAGTAACCAAAGTTGGAACATGGAGGAGTGTTGGAGAGACCATGATAGAGAGTGGAAGGATCGTAACCCCGCTTGGAAGGAAAGAGACGGGGAGAAGGATAGGTATGTTCCTCCCCACGAGAGTCAAAAGCCCAAAGATTTTGAGGGTGGCCGGATGGAGGATATACTCTCGCATATTCTCAACAAGGTTGAAGGATCTGATAAAGTCTTGAAGGTAATGAAGGAAGAAGTATCGACTCTCAACCAGACAGTGACTTCTCATTCCGTCTCTATCAAACAGTTGGAGACACAAATGGGTAAGATTTCTTCGCATCTTAACCCCACACAACAAGGAGGATTGCCTAGTGATACTATGACAAATCCTAAAAATGAAGCTTGAGTGAGTACTTGTGTCGTGCCACGGCATTCACTAAGGCATTGCTTTTTGTTTTGATTTGGATCGTGTGTTGATTGTGTAGGTTGAAGTGTAGAATGCGTTGGAAATATGCAGGTTGGTGAGCAAAGAGTCCAGTCGCAGCTCGCAGAAGAGGTCAGCAAGCCCGACTTGGACTGTCATTGGACTCAAGGAATTACAAGGATGCAGTCTGTAAAACTCGGTGGGCCTATGGACGAGTCGGCGAGCCCAACTTTGTCCGCCGTTTGGACCCCCAAATTAATTGGAGGTCCTATAAAACTCGGCGATATAATTAATCCCTCGCCTGTCACCGAGTGGTTCGGTGAGGCAAAATAATATAGCTGAAAGGGCGCAGACCGGACAGTTTTTAAAAGGCCAAAGGTTTAAAATTCAAACTCTTTCACATTCCCTCACTTTTAACTTCATACAATCACACCCGAACTTTAAATTTCCTATATTTTAGCATTTTATTACTTTTTGCTTACCATTCTTGTGTTCGGAGTTGGAATTCTTTGCCGCCTAGCATTTCAAATCATAATTCAGCATTAAAGGTTTGTTTTTCCGAACCCTAAACTCTTAATTAGCGGTTGAACTCAATTGCAATTGTTTTATTGTTTTTGATGTGTGTTGGGCCTCTCTAAAATCATAAATGAGTGCTAGTTTGCCTATTTTAATTTTGATATTGTACCTTAATTGCATAAAGTGTTGATTCCCTGATTTTCGTGCTTTAATATTGACCGTAATCTTGTGGGTTGTGTGAAATGTTTGTTGAGTCTAGTCGAGTGAAGTCTGAGTAACCTTAAATTGTGCTAAATGACGTGATTTACCCAATGATAAAGTGCTTGACGTCATTCTCAAGGGCTAAAGTCGTCAAATGGCCAATTTTGGCCAAACTGTCTGAGTACCCCGGTGGCATGGGTGATATGATTCTGAGCCTAATTGAGTTTGTATGTGGTTTGATTTTGTTTTTGGGGGCTGTGGGCTTTATTTTGGGAGTTGAGGTTGAAATTAGGCACGTTGGGCAGTCTGGCGAGCTAGGTCGAGCTCACCAAACCACTTGGCGGTTCACCGAAATCCCCCTAGATCACCTTTAATTTCATGTTTTGGCTGATTTTGATTCTGTAACTTTCGGCGAGAAGCCTGAGCTTGTCGATTTCACTGGCCGAAAGTCTCCTTTGATCTACCTTTCTGTGCCCCCAACCCCTAAAACATACTATAACTTTTGGCGAGCTAATATGTTCTCGTCGAATGATGTCGGCAATCCGCCGAAAGCCTTTTTCATTGCCGACATGCCATTTTTCTGGGATTTTTTGAGCCAATTCTTTCAGTGAGTTCGATCTGTCCTGGAAAAGTGACTCGGTGACTCACTAATCGGTTCGGTGAGGTTTTTTGCAGCATAGTTTCTACATTTTTCTTGAGTTGTTTTTAACTCTTTCCGATATGCTCTGCAGATATGGCTAGACCAAAAGTAGAAGGTCGAGTCATGCCGCCCGGCAAGAGGGCAAAGGGTTTCATAATCAACGGGGATGCAGTTGCATCAAAGATAAAGGCTACAAAACATCCCACCACAGGTAGGAAGGGTAAAGGCAAAGGAAAGGCACCGGCTCCTGAGTCACCAAAGACCAACTCCGACAGTAAGGGAGTGTACGCCACTCACCTCACCACATTCTAGGGTGAGGGACACACTTCGGTACCATCACTTTGACATATTCACCAGGCCCCGAGGCCTGTATATCCTCTCCTGGGTTTGTGAATTCTATGTTGCATATGGAGAGCTAGTTCCCAGAGGAAGAAGAAGGCCAGTGCCTTCAGATCGGTAGAGTCCATCATGGTCCAGGGATAGTAGTGAGAGGCAGCCGCGATTATATCAACGCTATATTTGATAGTGGGTCAATTTTTGACAACTCAAATTTGGCTACCACTACGACACCTTTGGATGAGCTAAAGGGTTGGCTTTCTCCCCTCGTTTCTGACACCACTCCGAGGTGGATTGAGGTAGCAACTCTGATTGAGAGGAAGGATTTGAATATAGTTGTGTGGTACTGGTTAGGATTCATTAGCAGCTCTGTTATGCCTTCACAGAATAAGTCCATCCTCCGTCATCCAAAGGCGAACTGTCTTGGGTCAATCATAGCTCGGAGGAGCATTGACTTGGGACTTATTATTGAGCACGAGTTGGCCATGAGGGCCAAACAGCGGTAGACGTCCCTTCCCTTCCTGATCCTGATTACAGAGCTTTGCCAGCGTGCTAGAGTTCCTCGTGACGAGAAGAGGGACATAGATGTCACCCCTACATCTTCTACAGATATCCGGTGCGTAGAGGCCAAGTATACTCGAGATGAGGATGATAGGAGAAGAGCAGCTATGGTGGATACATCCCCAGAGGTTGATGTTGCTTTGATACCTGTAGAGGCATCTTTGCCTACTCCGGCCTCCGGGCCTACTAGTTCTTCCACTTCTTCTCAGTCTCCTAGTTCTTCCACTAGTTCCCAGCCCACAAGGATTACTCAAGCCATAATACTGAAGATGGGGCACTTAGCTGATTCGGCCGATGTGCGGGCTACCCGGCTCGAGGCCGAGGTATCTTGGATGATCGAATGGGCCCTCCTAGCTGCTTTGACACCCCTCCAGACTTCTATTGATGATCTCACGGCGAGAGCAGTGACTTGTGAGAGTCAAAAAGGGGTTACCTTAGATATGACAACTTTGAAAGCCGAGGTTGCAGATTTGAGGAAGGACCTGGACTATTTGAAGTCCACAGACTTCACCTCTCTATTTGATTCTACACAGGATCGGGATGACCCGGCTAGTTCTGAGATCCCTCCAGCTACCACTGGAGATGTACATGTGGATAATGTGGCAGCTGATGAGTCGAAAGTGGAGACGGATGAGGAGCAGTTGGATGCTCAGGAGGCGACCATCTATGGAGACCTGCCAAATTTAGGGGAGACATTTATACAGTTGGTCATTCAGACACCGCTGACAGAGACGTACATGGCAGGCTCTAGTTGAGCCATTGTTGCTGCTACCCCGGGCATGGATGCCCAAGATGCTGGTGTGACCCCGGGCATTGATTCCCCGATAGATGGAGCGACTATGTAGACAGGATCCTTTTTTACCTTCCTCTCTGTCATTTTTATTGACTTATAATTATTGTGTTGCATTTGAGGACAACTTTCTTTTTCTTTGTGGTGGGGTGAGGTATTTCCATACCTACATCTTCTGACTATCTTTTGTGTTTACTATTGGGTTTTTGTGTTTAGAACTGCATGTTGATATTGTTCTGTGGATCTTTGAGCTTATTGCTCCTTAGTATGAATGAAAATGGTTTTTTACCCATTTGAAAATTTTTGCCACTCTTGTTGTGTTTGAATGTGGTTGTTCTAGTGCAAATTTGAGTATAGGTTATGATCAATACCGATGACTTGAATAGTGCACTTAATCGAACAAAAATGAATGCGTTGCTATGATGAGGCCAAATGAAGGTGCATTGACAATATGTGAACTTTTTGCATCTTGTTGTGACTAGCCAATTATTGAATGAGTCTATTGTGATGAACATTGCACGCTAGCGAAAGTGTGGAGTCTCATTTGATATTGCTGACAATGCCTTGTGTGATGAGCTTACCGTGAACCTTGTGTGATGACACCTAGAATTTTCCATGTTGGTACGGTTGACTAAGTGATGCAAGCTCTTGAAATGATCTTAGGCAACAATTTTGAAGAGTGAAACAATTTGACAATATACCTCTTTTGTGGCCAACCTTGTGAGATGTGTGAACCTTGCTTGAACTCCCTTTTGAGCCTTATCCTTTTCTTGGGGAAAACTAATCAATCGAGACCCCTCTTTATCCATTCACCCATAATCCTCATGAAGTGTGGTTTGTTTGAATAGCCAACTTAGGCCAAAAGCCTAAGTTGGGGGTGTGGTGAAAAGAGAAGGAAAATCAAGAAATGTGAAGAATTCCCCTTTGAGCCATGGTTTTGAAAAAGAAGAAACCCCTCCATACAAAAAAAGAGAGAAAGAAAAGAAGAATGAAAAAGAAAAAGAATGGAAAAGTTGTGAAATTAAGTTGTGGAAGTTGCAAAAGAAATGGGGTGTCCGGTATTCCATTGGAAGTGAATAATGGGGTGAATTTTGAGCATGACTGAAAATGCCGAAGAAAGGGAAGGAAAGTGATGTTCTTACCACATTTCATAAGGATAGCAGCCATTGAGCCTAAATGACCATACCTTTACACTCAGCAATGTCACAAGCCTTGAAAAGACATTTTTGATCTTGAGTGAGTTCAAACGAATGTTGATCGGAAAATAAGGATAAACCTATGGGTGAAGTCATGCATGTGTTCATCTTTGTGAGTGTGAGAGTTGTGTGGGATTCCGGAACTATAAAATGTTGAAAAATTATGTGTGAATATGGAATCATCTTTGTTGTTAGGGAATTTGAGTACCTTTGTTGAGCTTGAACTTGCATTTGAAGCAAGTATTTTGAACTGGAGCATCTTTGATAATGGTGAGTCCCAACTTGAATCTTTGAGTGTACAATTGAACCTTGCATGAGTAAGTTGAGTTTTGTTGTGTTCATTCATGATTGAATCTTTTGTAGAACCGTCTGAGACATCCTTTTTGAACTGTTGAACATGAGTTTTACTTGAGGACAAGCAAAAGTTTAAGTTGGGGGTGTTGATGAGTCCAAGATTTGGACTCATTTAGGGCTTTGCTTATATAGAATTAGTGTCCGTGTATGCTTAATTTTTGCCAAAAACTGATGCAAAACCCTTGATTTCCAGGTATATCGATTGAAAAACAAAGCAAGGACAGTAACAAGCAAAAAGTAACAAAACAGGCTGAAAGGATGAACAAAGGCAGCATGGTGATCGCCACGTTCACTTGGCGAATCGTCGAATGGCTATTTGACCGCCTAAAGTTTCAGTGTGCCAAGCCCTGAGCGAAGAAACCAAGTAGGCGAGAGAAAGGAGCAGTTAGCGCATCCCCAATTAGTTTCTCTATGCAGTGCTAGATAGCCCAAAGTTACAGACCTTGAGGATGTTGAATGCCAAGTCAAAAGGGCGATGGAAATGACCAAAGGGTTGCTCGCCGAGTGGTTCGGCGATCCCGACTTACTTCACCGAGTGACTCTTCGAAACAAATTTTTGGCGACTATAAATACATTTTTGAACTTTTAGTTTAGTATCAAATTTATCAATTTTGCAATCAATTACTCTTAAGAAAAATGTGGAGATAGTTTTCTATAGTATTTCCTAAGCTTTGAAGGATTGAAGAAATTCACTTCTGAGAAATTTGAAGTGGTCTTTGAGAATCTTCGAATTGGAGCATTGTAAGGAAGAAATCACTTTTACCCAGTTGATGGTTACTCAATTTGGTAACGGTTTTTACCTTTTTATGATGTCTAGCTAAAACCCGAATTCTTGGGTTGTGATTACGTGACTATGGGCTGATTTAGCATATGGGTATTGCTAATTGTTAGTTTAAATGTTATTTAGGAGTTAGTTCAATCATTAATCGTGGTTCAATCTAAAAATTGTAGTTGCAAATGAAGTTCTAGCTTTGTGTTCTTGGCTTGCTCGAGAGAGAGGTTTTAGAACCAACTTTTGATTGATGGTTTGTGGGTATTGGGTTGACCTAGGTTCAGCTCAAGAGAGTGAATCCTGAACCTAATCCTACACATTAAGCTCGACAGAGTATATGGATTAAGGTGTGGGCTGGTCTTATTTTGCATGCTTGTTGATATTAGAGAGAAATCACTTGATTCGGGGTAAATTGTTCGAGAGAAAAATTTACCTCCACTTAACCTAGCTTACTCACTAATATATAGTTATTTACTAATAGTTGCAATTACCCATTTTTCTGTATTAGCCTATAATCGATCACATCTTAAGAACCCGTCTAATTATAGTTATTTCGTGTTATTGTGATTACTGTTTGTAGTTGATAGTTTAAACCAAAACCCCTATTTGATATTCGTGTCACCCCTTAATTTGAATGATGTCTTTAATTGATAATTTTTATTCTTGTGACTGATTTGACCATGTTCATACTTCCCAATTGAATCTTAAACGCGTACCGCTCCCCGTGGGATTCGACTCCAACTCATTTAGTTGGGTTTATATTGATTTACGATCATTGACACTTAGAACTGGATGGAGTGTTTTTGAAACGTTAATCATTAGGCCACCCAGAACCTATAGGTACTTGCGAAGGACCACGACCCCCTTGACGGGCCATGGTCCCTTTGACGGTCCGTTATAGGGTCCATGGAAGGCCTTCGTCAGTTTTTTAAGTAGGGTCATTTTGGTCTTTTCCCCTATGCATTGGACCCCTAAACTACATCGTTTAACCCCTAAACTATTTCGTTTTACTCAGTTTAAGCCTAATAATTTAGTCAGAACTTACCCAAAACGATTATTCTCCAAAACTCACCATGCTTAGATCGAAAAGAGGAGAAAAGAGGAGACTCAAACCCTTCCAAGAACACAATAAGTTTTCTTCAGTTCCAGCCCCGAAATCAAAGGATTTCTCCATGAAATTCATCACCAGGTATGTGGGATTTCACTATTAGATTCCTTTCGTCAACTAGGTCCTTAGAATTCAGTAAGATTCTTGATTTGTATATCTTTTTTAGACCTAGGGTTTCTAAAACAGTAGACATTAGTTGTGATTAAACTGTTATAGTATTCCTAATCAAATTATCATGTTTTTGTTGAATCGTTATTTAGTTCTTTGCATGAAAGTCAGAACCATAGTCACGTAGATTTCCTTAGTTCATGAATCACACTTTCTAGATCAATAAAAGAGATAATCATGCTTCAGTTTTCAAATGTCAGATTATCAGTATATAATTGTTACATTCTCAGATTTTGCATGTCAGTATTTTGAGCTATTCCGCATTTCAGTATTTCACTCATAATGTGTCATATACATATTAGTTCGGAGTAGAGTTAACACCGAGTTGGACTAGGGTTCAGTGGACCCGTATAGTCCGAGAACTACGTGCACTCGTAGGTTTATAAGTCCCCTCTGTGGGCATACAAAATTTAGTGATCACGTCAGTAATGCCTTTATACCCCTGGCAAGGTATATTAGGTCCTCTCAATGGGGCGTATACATCAGACTCCACATTTAGCTCACGTGGTAATATGTCCGTTAATAGTAGCTCCCATAGTCAGACTCTAGTGCATTTAATTAGGTTTTCAATTTATACTTCAGTATTCAGTCTCCGCATGATATGCTCAAAATCAGTACATGGTCATTACATTTAGCTCAGCATTTCAATTATGTTTCCGTATGTATACTCTTGTTCGGATTGTATCATTGCTTAATTATGCTTTGTTCAGTTTATGTATTTATTCATTACTCTATATCCTATATGCTTAGTACATTCCAAGTACTGATGCATACTCTGCGCTACATCCTTTCATGATGTTAGGTTCAGGTATTCAGCATCCAGATCACGCATAGATCGGTTCACGATACGTACTCAACAGTATTAGTTATGAGTCCTTATACTTTGAGGACAATAGACATGTTTTCCATTTCAGTCTTTTATTTCAATTTCAGTTTTGCTAGAGTTAGCTGGGGGCATGTCCCAGCAACTCTAGTTAGTTAGAGGCTTTTTCAGACATAGTGTTACACTCAACTTTAGTTTTGAGTGATTGTTCAGTTTCACTAAACTCTTAGATATTATTTTTAGATATTCAGATCAATATTGGTTATTCCCCACATTCAGTTAACTATTATTTGAGCTTCCGCAATAGTTCTTGGTTTCTTAGATAAGGACAGTATGCTTATGTTATGCCAGACAGGGTTAGCTTGGGGTCACCCGTGATCCTAGGTCCTGTGTTTACGTCAATAGGGTAGCCTCGGGGTATGAACCAACGCCGCCTAGTTTGCTTAATTTTATGCTCAGAGTAAAATGTTATGCCTATTTGAGTGAGTCCTCTCTTGTTAAGACTTTTCATCCATTTAAGGAAAGGGTATTTTGGTCTTTTCCTTACTCCAATACGCTGGATCACATTTTTCTCACCCAATTTTGGGGTCTAATCAGACGCTTAGTTATTATTCACATTACTAAACACTTAGAAATTTGGGGCGAAGTTTAAAGAAGAGAGAAAGGGCTAATTTCAAGAGTCCATCAAGAGTTGTGGAGTTTGGCCAAGAACAATCGTTCTTTCCAGGTATGTGAGGTTTCCCATAGTGATGGACTCTTTCTTCCTCATGCCATTAATGTAATTCTTCCATTAATTCGTTCTTGATATCATTTGTGTAGAGATTCTTGATTAGTTTGTGAGTTTTAGATTCATTCTTTAACAATGGATGGTTTGACTTCTTGAGGTGATGGTCTTGCGAATAATGACTGATGTTTCTTGATAAATTTGGTGTGGAATTCCAATGAATTCGGGTTGGCTTTGTGAATCAAAGAGAGTTTGGAAGAAACCAATATGTACTAGAAGAGCTAGGACCCGAAATTGAACAAGAAAATTCATCAAAAATTTGGGTTCGGGGTGGGGCAGCGTGCCCCTTAAGTGCCAGGTCATGGGGATTTAGTTTTGGGGATGGCGTCCTGCACCTACAGTGCGACCGAAAAAAGCCCCAGCACTGTTGGGGCTGGCGTGACGCGCCGCTGATATGCCAGGACGTCGGGCCCTTTTCTTTTTTGTCCTTCGTCCCGTATGTGTTTTATCAAATCATGTTTATGTTCTATTCTTGATATTAACTCTTGAAGTCTTCATTAATCCTTGAGAGATCTTTCATGTCCTAATCACATATCTTAAATTACATTTCAAATTAGAGAAAAGTTGAGAGAAAAGTTCAATAGGTCCCTTTTTAGTCATTTTGAGAAGTCTTCTGCAATTAACTATAGATTTGAACTAAGTCTTGACATAATAAATATAAGAATGAAATGGGTTGTATTCGTGATTGGAAAAGAGTATAAGGGAGCTAAGTATCACATTGAGGTCCTTGAGTTGATTCGTTCATGTCTATATTGCAACATAAACCCTGTGAATTGAGTATTCTTGAGATGACTAGTATCGTTGAGTTATGAGTTCTTGAATTTGAGTATTAAGTTCCTATATTGTCATTGTGATCCTTGAGTTGCTTCGGTCATATTTATGTTTCAACATGAACTCTATTTTGAGTTATAAATCGCGAGAACCCTTTGAAGCCAAAATTTGTGTTTAAAACTGAGTTTTGAGGAAAGTTTAAAGAGAATTTTTAGTAAAGTTTTAGGGATCTATCTATTCCCAAATGTATTGTTTTTACATTGAGAAAAAAGAAACTTTGATTTCTAAAAAAAGATTATGAGTTCAAAGATATTTCAGAGCAGTTACCTTTTTTAAGAGGATAGTTTGAGTAATTATCTCAATTCAGAAAAGAGTATGTTTTATACATTTGAGAATGATTATATATTATTGGGAGTAGTATTAAGCACCAATATCATGTAGCAAACATGGGTAAATGATCATACTCTTTAGATGAATCCTTAGTCGCCTTCGGGCATAGCTTAGTGAATCTACTTAGTTGAGGTGTTCTATACCCTAACAAGGTATAGGATAGTTCTGGCAACGTGGGTGAGACGCTCTATCATCATATAGATCATAGTGATGGTTTCCGGTTAGAGAATCTCCCAAATAACAGTATGCTATTGTATTTTTATACATTTTGAGTTGATATCTACTTTTTGAGTTTATAGTATTTTTATATACATCCTTGAGTTCGTATTTGTTATTATGAAGCCTTAAAATTTTTATCTTTTGTTATTGCTTTCATATTGGAGTTGAGTTGAGGTGAGTATTGTATTCCCATGTTATCAATTCAGTTAAGTATGTTCCACTTTTCCTTTACATGCTCGTACATTCAATGTCTTGATGTCATTCGACTTGCATCTTATAGTGATGCAGATACAGGTGTTTAGGATCATCAACAGGTGCTTAGTTGAGATCATTTGACATTCTAGTTAGCTTTGGTGAGCCTTCTTATATTCCAAAGGACTTCACCTTTACCTTACAATTTTTAGTTTTGAGATGTCGTGGGTCTTGTTCCAATATCATTCAGTAATAGTAGAGGCTTCATAGATAGATAGAGTTGAAGAGTCCTTAAGTATTTAATTTATTTTGAGTTATTTTAGAAACTATAAGTATTTCTATTGATATTGTATAGACTTTATGAGTTGAGTATTTCAGTTTAACAGATTTAATTCAGTTTTTAATTCTTTTATTGCTTGAGTTAGTTTTCCGCTTGTAGTCAGCCAAGAAAAGGGTTCACATGGGGACTACCAATGGTTCTCAAGTGTCGGCAACATTCAGTGTGTAGGATCGGGTTGTGACAGACAGCATCAATGGTACGCCAGAAGCATGATAGTAGATTCCAAATGCAAAACTCTTTGAGGAAGGAGATAAACAAATTATTTAAATGATCATGATAATGAGAAAAGTGCCTTAAAAACGCCCAATGACATAACACTTCATAAAACTTTGGAAAAAGTTTAGGTACCTGAAAATGATGAAAAATAAAGAGACCTCGATAAGTTATGTCATATTAGAATCGAGTCAATGACCATCAACGATATCTTTGATATGAAGTAGCACATAATGCTATAAATGATTACAAGGATCTTAAATGTATATATGCCATATAGTATGGACAGATAAATCATTGGTCAAATAAAATGCATTATTCAAGTATATTTTGTTTCACTTAGAAAAGTGATGCTTTTGAAATTATTTTTCATAAGTCAAAATATAATGTCAGTGTTGTACAAATGAATAATTGTGCGTCTGTGAAAGTGTACCCGTAAGATATAAAGTGTGGTTTGTGCCTCGGGGAATAAAGGAATTTCGCAAAAATGCTAACATTATTAAATGGAGATATATTTTTTCAGTGGTGGATGAAATGAGACTTCTTTCAGTCTGGCAATAATTGAATATGTATATTGAATATTTATTATATCTAACTGGACGATAAAGGTTATATGAAAATCCTTGATGGATTTAAAAGGTTTTAAAGCAATTTCATTGAGTACCCAATGGTTCTGAAACTGCTTACACACGAAAAGAATCATTTTGATCTCATGAAAATGATTTTAAAAAATCATGCATACGTGCAATTGGTGCACTTACAGATTATTGGTTATGCAAGTTCTAGAAGATTATTTGATCTACATAACGAAAATTATATGAAAGGGTTGTCATATTTTCATTCAAGTTATGCCACAAAACTAACAAACCAAGTGACTCAACACATAAACGACGTGTGATTTTATTTTAGAAGAAAAGATGAGCTTCAACAAAATTGAAATGAGCAATCTCTGAATCATAAATTATTTAATTATATAGATGCAAAATATTTATTTGATCCTTATAAAGCTCGATCGTAAATGAGATATTTGTTTACATGTGGAGACACAATAATATTCTTGCATTGAAAGAATCAAACACTAGTAATCACTTCTTCGATCATGCAAAAATAATATTGATTTATGACATTAGTTGGGAATGTGTTTGGTTGGAATCATGACCTATCATATTTAGAAAATATGTGATTTTTCTTTGAAAAGGGAAATTCCATATACCATATAATACGAAAATAATATATAGCTCGATTGAAGGGAGGATATAATCAAAGGAGACCGGACAAAACATATTTCACCAAAATTCTTTCTCACACATGTTCTTCAACAAAATGGTGAGATACATATTCAAAAATTCGTTCAAGTGATAATCTTGTAAACTTATTCACTAAGGATTGTCAACATCAATATTTGAGAAGTTGAGATATAAGATTGGATTGCATAATCTCTGAGATATCAAGTAAAGTTTTTATTAGGGGGGAGAAAATAGATGTTGTACTCTTTTTCTTAACCACGATTTTGTCCCAAATTATTTTTCTTGTTAAGGTTTTTAATGAGGAAACTTTAAAGCGTATTAAAAGATATGTGTACTCTTTTTCCTTCACTAGAATTTTTTCCCACGACGTTTTTCCTAGTAAAGTTTTAACGAGGCATATTATTTATGGATATCCAAGGGAAAGTTGTTGACACCCAATTTTGACCCTCCCCAATAATGATTAATTGCCAAGCTTCTTAACTTTCAAACGATTTAGAATGATTAGTTTTATAAAATTTAAAATAGTTTCAAGGTTTTTAAATAATTTCAATCGATTTTCATAAGTATTTTGAATAAGAAATATATTTCATATAATCATATATGTAGTTAGTATATTTTATAAATATTTAAACATCATATCAAAAGATTTATACGTTGTTAAAATAAATATTTTATTAATTTAGTTTCATTCGGAATTATAGTTTTAAATTTTTGAATCAATTAGTGGGATTTTAAATTAATTACTTTATTAATTAAGTTAGCTATTTTATTTCGTTAAGAATAAGAAGCTCACTAATTAATCATACTAATTCATTTTATTTAAATTTTAAATCGAGCTCAATTTGGTTAAATCTCAATTCTAATCGGCCACAATTGAACTCAAAGGGCCATATCTTAATTTGGAATATAGCCTTTTTATTTATGAAATTAGCCATTTGCCTTTCAACTTTTCTAATTCTTTAAAAGACCAAAGTTTGGGCCATTTTTTTCCTCACATTCAAGCAGCCCACTTCTTCAAACATTAGACCCAAATTAGCCCCAATTAATCCCAGCCCATACAGCAGCAAAACCGACCCAAACCCATACAATACCCATACAATAATACAACCATCAGCGTACAACAACAACACCAAATTCTACCAAACCAACCCGACCCCACCTAGTTTTTCTTTTTCCTCGCGTGACCAGACGCGAAACCCAGAAGCTACAGCGTCAAACAACAGCTCCCCACAACAAGACGCATGAAGGACTTCACGCCATGTAGTCGCACAACATAAGAAAACAACTTTGCCGTCTTCTTTCTCTCACGTCCCTCTCGAGCAGTACGATCCCAACAGCAGAAAAGAGGCACGCGTTTCTCCCATTGCCTCTTCCGGAATGGGTTGAAATCCTCAGGAAAAAATGTCTTCCCCAAAATGTTGAAAGACTTTTGAGTTTGAATTTCGAATGGGGCCATTTCTCATTCGATTTTCACCCGAATTCCCCCCAAAATCGTGCCCTAATTCCTCTTATTTAAACCACCTCTTTATTCTTTGTTGGGGGCGGGAGGTTTTTGAGCAAAAAACACCTAGATCAACTCATGTGAAAAATAGCTAAAATACACTTCGAGAAAGGATAATTAGTTTCAATGTTTTGGGTTTGACATTCGGCCCTGTTTTCTTGATCGTTGTTTGCATTCGAGTTCACATAGTGGTGAAAGCTCGGTACCCTCATTGCTCATCTCATCCTAGTTCGCTGCCCGGAAAAGGTAACCTCCCCTTTTATATAATGCTCTCCTCGTATGTTTCTAAATAGCGCTTTGATGTTAGAAAGCCTCTGTATTGTGGCTATTTGTTGTTATTTGTTGTTGGGTTGATGACGTTCTTAGCATGTTGTATGTACTCTCATTCGTTTCCGTAAATTAGTCCTAATATCGGGTCAAAACTTTAGAGACTTATTGGTGATTCCTTCGCTACTCTATCCGAGTTTGTTTTTTCTTGTTGTGTTCCCCTTCTTGAGCTTGTTTCTTGAATGTCATTGAGACTGTGTTATTTCATATATATTGTCGTCAAGCCTCTAGTGTGCTACTTTAGTTCGTTGATATACCGTGAGTTTAGGATATTTCTAATACATTTAACTTACAAGTTGTGTGTATCTAGGGCCTTTTTGTATTGGTTTTTATGTGTTTTTATCATATTTTGCAGTAAAGATGTTCAGGCGCGAAAGTAAAGAGACAGCTGAAAGAATGCAGAAAAGGGCATCTATGGTGGTGATCTACGGACCGTAGGTCCATTGACGCTCCATAGATGGTGGTCGTAGATCAGCAGGCAAGGCATGGAAGGCAAATCAGGGAAATCTGACCAAGTGTGGAACCACAATGGCCATAGACGGTCCGTAGATGGATCTACAGACCGTACTGTTGATCCGTAGATTGATACTGCGAGGGTTCCAGTACCTGATTTTTGAAGATTCCAAGTGTGGAGCTACGGAAGGGGATTGACGGACCGTAGATCGATCTACGGTCCGTACTACAGTTCCGTCGTTTGCTTCACAGAAGCTGATTTTTGGAAGCTGAAATATTCTCTAAGTCCTGGCTGACAGAAGAGACTCACGGACAGTAGATCCATTGACGGTTCGTGAGTCAGTCTCGTGGAATGAAGACGTGTCCCTGAACAAACTTTCCTTATTTTGTTTCCCTTTTAATTTAGGACTTGTTTTCTATAAATAGGGCATGTAAACCTCATTTTTGGGGGTTGGTTTTTATTACTTTTATTCTAGTTCTTGACTTGGGAGATTAACTTGCAACTTTAGTAATTATTAATTTCCTAAGTTCGTTTTGAAGACTTGTGTGTTGCAATTCAAGTTGAATTTTTGGGCTTATTATTCTTCTTAAGTCAGTTCATAATTCTTTCCTCTATAACAATGAATTGTGTTCATATGATTATGGGTAACTAAACCCCACAACTAGGGTTGTGGGAACCATGAGCGATTAACAAAGTATGAATAGTAAATAAGCAATTCTTGAATAGTGTTTTGCATGCATTGATAAATCTTTCGTTTAGAATTTTTTTTAACGAGTGCACGCGTTAGAACTTGCCTTTTTGCTACTTGCCGGACTAAGGAGGTAATCAACAAGAAAAGAATTATCAACATAGGTTTAGTGTGATACTATCTAATAGGCTAGTGTCGATTGGTGCGAAGTAATAACTGAGCCAATCATCGATTATGATGTCTAACATGAGGTAAAGGTAAGGGTTAGTAAATTATACACACGTAGTCGGACCAAGGTGCGGGGTGAAATTCTCTAGATGCCGGACCAAGGATTAGAGATACCTAACTTATCACTTTGCATGTAGTACACTAGGAAAGGATTGCTGTTACTAGGATTACTGCGTTATGAGCTTGTGGGGAACACATATACCCTAGTTGATTTTCTCATCTTGATAACAACAAAAATTGAATTTTGTCTACTGATTAATTACTGAATTCTTACAATTTGTTTCACAAAATCCCCCCTTTAATTACTTATTTCTAGAAGTAATTTGGCTAATTGAATATAATTGTTGGTTAAAGTAAAGTCTAAATCATTTTTCTCGTGTGATCGACCCCAACCTACAAGTGGGGTTCTTTACTTGATAACTATCGTTTATGCTTCTTTAGGGAAGTGTAATTTGAGGGTATCAAATTTTGGCGCCGCTGCCGAGGAGATTTGTCTTTTAGATTTATTTTAACTAAATTATTGAACATTGGTCAAATATTTCTTAATCTTACTTTTTTTTTTTTGTCTCTCTGAGGTTCTGACTCTAGTGTATGCCAAGTACACGGAGCCAGGGTGAACCACTTACTCCTTACGATCCAGAGTTGAACTGCACTTTGCGAAGAATAAACAATCCAGGAGATCTAGTTAATCCTATTGGAGGAAATCCAGGTGATGCAGTTGAGTTACAACAGCCGAGGGTAGTTGGTAGGAACAACCAGGTTCCAGCTGACAATCAATTGGGAGATGCATTGAGGGTGCAAGATCCACCAGGCCCACAACAACATGACAACTATCGTTGCAACGTCAATATAGCAAACTCTGATGAACCTATTGTCCTATCCTCTCTACCTCCAGGGCACACATTTGTGGGGACTAGTAGCTTGATGCAGATGCTTACAGCAAGGAGCTTATTCTCAGGATTGCCATCGGAGGACCCATATGCTCACTTAGCCAAGCTAAGGGTGGTTTGCAAAAGTTGTGTAAGTAGACCAGACTTGGATATGGATGTCATAGGATTACGAGAGTTCCCTCTATCACTGACAGGCGATGTTGCAGTATGGTTCACTAAGCTTCCTTATAACTCAATGTTTTCATGTGACCAACTGACGGATGTGTTCCGAGCAAGCTACTATCATGTGTCCAAGAAGCTCAATCACAAAGATAGGGTCAACAATTTTGTAGCTTGAGTAGCTCTTGGGACAGATTCATTGAGTTCGTATGAGGTGTCCCAAATCACCGTATTCATGATGAGTCGCTTAAGGAATATTTCTATCGAGGTCAGGATGACAACAATAAAGCAGTGCTTGATACTATTGCAGGAGGTTCATATGGACACTGAACATATGCACAGATTTCTTAAAAACTGGAGAAGATCTCTCGCAACAATAAAGCATGGAGCACTAGGAGGTCAGATACTGGGAGAAACACATTTTCCATTCAGAATACAAACACCCAGTCTGCGGATGAGATTCGTGAGAAGATGGCTCAGATGAGGACCGAGTTGGGGTTGGTATTGAAGCATGTGAGTGGAGGTGCAGAGAAGGTAAATGTTGTGAATTACTTGACTAGAACGCCACCACCAGTTGAAGAGTGTTACTATGAAGAGGATGCTTATGCGGTGAATGATCAGACGGGGGGTTTCCGACCAAATGCCCAAGGATCCATCGCGGAAAATTTGCACCAAGGTCAAGGAAACCAAGGTCGGAACTATGGCAACTACAACCGAGAGGGTCAATATGTCCAGGATGGGAACTTCAATCGCGACAACAGCTACAACAGGAACAACTATGGCAACATAAACGATCGGGTTGGACCTTATGTTCCCCCTCAAAATCGGGAATCTGGTACTAGGGAAGCAGGTGGCAATATGGCGCGTATTGAAGATATGATGCAGATGATGAGAAGGTTTAATGCAACTGATGAGAATGTGAAGGAGATGAGAAACGACTTGTCTGGTATTGGTCAAAGGGTTGATGCCCATGCAATGCCAATAAAGCACCTAGAGCAACAGATGACCAGTTGTCTACTACAGTGAACCCACATCAACCTGGTACTCTTCCTAGCAACACTATCTAGAATCCAAAGAATGATGGTCATTGTATGGAAGTTACTACTGAGGGGGTAAGCAAACCATAGATCTATCCTCTTTTCAGTGTGAGTTAGCCAGTCTCCGAGCCAACGTTGATGCCATTCTTGCCACCCCTACATTTGAGCCTCAGGCTGCACCTACTGCGTTGACTGATGAAACGGTGTTGGATGCTTTATTCAGTGGGACCGCCGAGGAGGGGCTTGAGCCTACACATACCAAAGGCAAGAGGCACCGTTCTAGTCGCACCGAGGAGGAAAAAGCCCAAAAGAGACAGCGTAGGTAGGAGAAGCAGGCTAGGAAGGCTTCAATTTTAGATGAAGAGTTGCGCCAACAGAGGGTGCGTGAGAGTATTGTTGGGGCATCGAGTTCTGCCCCAGTTGTAGAGGTTTCGCTGGTCGTGAGGGACGTTGTGAGCACCACTGATGGCGCGGTTAGAGTGACTAAGAGCACTACTGAGAGTGCTAAGATGGTTGATGTGGGAACTACTGAGGGTGACCCAAGTATGGTTCCAGCGTGCTCCGGGAAATCAGACCCACCCGTTTGTTGATGATTTTTCGGCGCAATGAGCCACAGGTTTGCTTCACCCAATCCATTATCTTTTACTATTTTTGTATGAATTGGGGACAATCACATCTATTTCTGTTAGGGGTGGGGTAAATGGATTGTGAGTGGTAGGGTAAAGTCTGAATAACACAACTCATTCATCCTCTCTTTGGGGTTTTCTTGCCTGTGTTCTTTTTCCCCAAGAGACTGTTTAATTTCTATTGAACCGGCATGTGTTAGGATCGTATGTGTAGAAGCATGAAAAAGAATGAAGCATAATGGCCTATGAAAAATATACCCATCCAAATTTGCTTATGTGTGCTAGAATTGGTAGGCTAAGACAAGTTGAATGTGTTGGCTCTGAGTATGACATGATAATGAATCAACTTGATTGCATGACTTAAGCTGAAACTTGAACTGGGTAATCTGATAATTTGATAATGAAACTATGTGCCAAGAGTGTGTGAGAATAATTGATTGTTCAAACAGTTTTTGTGCAAAACTAGAACTTGCCCGGTTAGTCCTGCTAAGACAATTCAATCTAGAGGTTAGGAAGTGATCATAGGCCATTGTTTTGATAAGTCCGCGAATTGCCTAAGAGAAGGATCCAACCAAATAAAATAAATGCTCCCTTTGATCCAAATGCTTTGAGCCTAAAAATTAGACCATTTTCTTTCTAATCCCCGAACTCACTTTCCCATAATCGACTATGTTGGCCCCGGTCCCTCCTTGGACATATGCACCTTGACTTAGGCCAAAAGCCTTAGTTGAGGGTGGCTAATGTAAAAAGTAACTTCAATCTTGGCCCTGACCCGACATTGGGTATTGTGCACCTCACATGGAAATCCATAAGTTGAGGGTGGCTATGAAAGAGGAAACCGAAAGAAAATGGGTATGAAAAGAGTTTGATGTTGAAAAAGAGAGGAAAGGATGCGACTTGTTAAAAGCTATAGAAAAGCATTATTATAAAAATAAATTTAAAAAAATTTAAAGAGCTACAAGGTCTAAAGTTACATCCGTGGTTGAAGAAAATCAAGGAAAAG
>NW_006239011.1:821931-822068 GCF_000226075.1 Solanum tuberosum | reverse complement strand
GTTGTCATGGTTTGATCCGCATGAATTAGCTTGTCAAGTCTAAGAGAACAAATTTTGCACCCGGATTAGAATAGAGAGCCACGTGATTGCTTGTGCTTGAAATGTCTGCTTCTATACAAGTGTCGTTTAGAGTCTTA
>NW_006239011.1:761328-820775 GCF_000226075.1 Solanum tuberosum | reverse complement strand
TTGCATGTAATACACTAGGAAAGAATTGTTGTTACTAGAATTACTGCGTTATGAGCTTGTGGTGAACACGTATACCCTAGTTAAATTTTCTCATCTTGATAACAACCAAAATTGACTTTTGTCTACTAATTAGTTACTGAATTCTTACAATTTGTTTCACAAAATCCCCCCCCCCCTTTTAATTACTTGTTTCTGGAAGTAATATGACTAATTGACTATAATTATTGGTTAAAGTAAAGTCTAAACCATTTTCCTCGTGGGATCGACCCGAACCTACAAGTTGGGTTCTTTACTTGATAACGATCGCTTATGCTTCTTTAGGGAAGTGTAATTTGTGCGTATCAAATTTTTCGTTACTGTCGATATTATTATTCGTGTAGGTCTACGGTTTCAAGTCAAGCCTATGTGGTGAATTAAGTGTTTGATCCGTCGACTTAACTCTCTCTATCTCTCGGTCTTTCTAGTATATGCTGCTTTGAATTAAGTGTTTGAGCTATTGTCATGTTTTCTCTTTTCCCATTATTCTGATATAAGTTTGCAGTAAAGTTCATAAATATGTGAATTCTTGTAGCCTTTTGTTTTGAGTTTTCTTTTGCTCCAGTTCATGTCCTCTTCCAAAATTGATGCTCATATTCCTCTTCTGATTGTCTCAGCATGTTAATTTGTTCAAATTTCCAAGATTTAGTAATGGTTAAGTTTGGAAGTTATTGTCATCTTCTATATTGGGTGAATCGTGTTAGCTTTAAGGTCTAGTTTGGTAAGATGTTAATTTAGTTTGAGTCTTAAATATGATTGGGATCTAAGTTGAATTAAGCATGAACTATAAATTGAGATTCCAATACTTTGCTTATCCTCTTTGTTATTTAAAGATTTGTTTCCCTTTCTCTGTGAAAATGCTAAAAATATAGATATTGGTGCGGTGGTAATCTTAGGATATTGGTGCGGTGGTAATCTTGAGTTTCTTTTTTGTTTTTTTTTCCTTTTTCTTGACTCGTATTGGTTCTTATATGTTATCTTTTGGCGCATGTAATCTATCTGAATGAGTCCTATGGACTTTAGCTTCTATCCCGCATCGCTCTCAGACCATATTGGCCCAAATATCATTCTTCGAGTCAGCCTCATCTTGTTCAAGTGAAAGGGGAGAAATTGCAGGGGCAGGGACTGATTTACAGGTCTTGGAGAAGTCCAAAATGGACTGTATACATGTTGATATGCAGCAGTATACCTTGATATACATTCCAGAATGTTGAATTACAGGTTGAAAACGAATTGCAAGTACTTGGAGGCTAAAGTATATTGTATACGGATGCTATACATGCTGATATACATGGAAAAAGCCCAAAATATGACCCATATACAATAATATACCTTTGATGTATACACAGGTGTTTGAGAGCGAAAATGGGCTTAAAAAAGCCCAAAAGAATTTACAGAACCAGATCTTAATTAAATAGGCCCGAATTCATTATTTTGGGTCATTTTTAGTATTAGGACAGGTTCCTAAAGTTGAGCCACAAGCCCAAATATGATATCTTTCTCCTTTGCTCTTTATTTATTTATTATGTTGACTAACCATTTATTTGATTATGGTTTAATTTAATTAAATTCTCATAGATAGCCATTTCAACTTTTTATCATATTCAAATTAAAATATTTATATTTTTAGCTCTATTTTTTATTAGTCTTGTCATTTAAATTATTCCCCTTTAGAAAAATCCCCCTTTAGTTCATTCCCCCTTAAGATAATTAAAGTGACAATAATAAAAAAAATAATGATAAAAAATATAATAATAATAATAATAGTAATAAATAAATAAGTTTAAAATAAATGAGTTCTTTTACTTAGTTAAAATTTCAAAAAAAAAAATTAGTCAAAGTCGTTATGAGTTCTTTACTTAGTTAAAAAAAATTTTAAAAATTAATCAAAGTCGTTATGAGTTCTTTTACTTAGTTAAAATTTCAAAAACATTAGTCAAAGTCATTTTAGTCAAATCACCGGTCAACCGCAAGTTAGCGGACATTTTGAGGGCCTAACACCTTCTCGGAATGTACATTGAACCTCGAACTCTTTTCAATTGATTTTATCTATTTGAGTCTTTTGAAAAACCTTATATTTTTTCATTATTTTTACTAAAAATTAAGTGGCGACTCTGTTCTTTTGGAAATTTGATTTCTCTTAAACCTTAAGTTTGATCGATTTTTTTGTAAACTTAGTCATTTTTCTTTTATTTATATTTTTCGAGTAAAACAAGAGTGTTATAAGATAATATAGTGTGGATGTCCACTACACAAACAGTTACTCTCACATACATTACTTCCGTACATTATGAAGATAACCTCCACCTTTATGACCATTATTCTTGTAACCTTACACCTCCATAACGTCCTTCATTATATTGTTGATTAATGTTATGTTTATGACTAATTTGTATGTTTGTATGTTACCCTATAAATAGAGGCATAAGTGTTCATATTGTACACAATTGAATATTTGGACGAATAAGAAAACTCTCATATCTTGTCTACCTATTTATATTCCTTTCATCTTCTATATTTCTTTTCTTATTTTGCTTTAGTCTTACAACATGTTTACTTATTTTACACTATTATTTGTTATCCATAGACAAATAAAATATATAGTTATAATTAACAAAAGAAATGTACATTTAAAATAAGTATTTTTTGGAGGGTCAAAGATTTCACATTTTCAATTATAGAGAGAAATAATTAGTTTTACTAAGAATATAAAAAGGAAGAAAATTTACAATTGTTTTAGTCATATCATAAATTTTGTGAGTAAATAAAAATTGAAAGTAAATCATTTGACTAATTAATATTTTAGCCATAGCTTATCCATAATTAACGGATGAATATATATATTTTTATAGATTAAAGATGAATTTAAATCCATATTTTATCCAGGTAAAAAATCATGTACCCAACCCAATGGGTAATTATATATTTCTCAGCTTTTCTGACTTTGAGTAGTGCACATGATAGGAGAATCAGATTCTTGTATTATTTGTATAATAATAGAAAAATTATACACCCCAACAATGTTACTTTGCGAAGAAGTGCCTTGCTTTGATTGGGTCCTACTAAAAGCATATACATTTTGCATAATTTTTTGGCTTGTTTTCTCAATTTCCACTAAGAAAATTAGTGGTAATTTTATATTTTCTTGGAAAACAAAGTTTTAAAATTCAGTGTTGCAGTTTTTGGCAAATGTGTTAATTAAAGCTTTTTTTTTTTGGAAAAAGAAAAGAAAAGAAAGAGAGAAACAAATATTACTTCCCTTGTTTAAAAAAGAATGACCAAATTTCCTTTATAGTCTGCTTGAAAAAGAATGACCCCTTTTATTTTTTGTCAGCACTTTAACTTCAACTTTTCACGTGACATGTTTAAGGCCACAAGATTAAATGACATTATGGTACATTTGACACAACTTTAATTTATAACCACAAGATTAAAAAGTCTTTTTTCTTTTCTTAAACTCCATTCCAAGTCAAACTAGGTCATTCATTTTTAAACGGAAGAAATAGTTGATTTTTTCTTAAAGATTTTCAAACTCGGTTTTTCAAATGGGGATGTCCTTCAGGTAGTCTCGAACAACATACAAATGTTGGGTATCATTGTAGGTTTAGCTAAAGATAGAGCATAATGAAAGAAAAAACTATTCCAACTAATACAAATATTAATTATTAATGTATAATTGAAATTATTGAGTTCAAAAAGTAAGAACAAGTGTTGGACAAGAACTCAATGGCTTCTTTTTTTGGCCATCGTGTCAAGTGGTGTTCCTAACCTCGCCATTAAGGCAGGATTTACACCCTCCTGCCGTTCAAGATCCGAGAGCCCATTTGGATTATGTCACACATAACGTTAAGTTATTTTTTTATTTTTTTCAAACACTTCCAAAAGTTAAAAACTGAGTTAAAAGTAGATTTAATCAACTTTCAAGTCAATCTAAACATTAAATCTACTTTTAACTCAATCTAAACATCCAAATATACTTGTTGTGCCAGGGTTAACTATTTAGCATCCTTAATTGGGACAAATGTGGTATACTGTATACACCAGTTGCAACAAAGGAACAGTAGAAGAATCACAAGTTTTTCTCTTGCTGTAGTATTAATCCTTGATCAAAACAATACTCCAACAATTCCTATAGACAAATATTCATATTTCTACATGCTGTTTTCCTATGCTAGTTCAAATAATACAAGTGCTTTTCGACCATATATATTATAATCTAAGCAATTCTGAAAAATAGTGAACTTGACCTCCTTCAATTTTAACCACATTTTCTTTCTCATTTCTTGTGGACTGTTTCTATCCCCAAAAAGGCTTTACGATTCGCAAACTGAGTGTTTCTCCTTCCGAAAGACCATGACTCATTTTTTGGCACATTGGTGGTGGAATGTCTAACGCACTTTGAGCATCTAGAACTTGCCCCCTCTTTACTTTGAACTGAATCTTCAGGCTTTCTATTTGTCCTGCATCGTACAACTCATTTTACGATATAGAAAGAAAAAAGGACGGGTTACCTAGTAGCACAGAATCTACTAGTAGCACAATAGGCAGCTAACGTATTTAACATTAGCACCATAGATTTTTTTTTGTAGGGAAGACATAATCGTGATTTTCAAGACGTAATAATTTCTAATTGAAAGTAAGTTAAAAATTCCACACAGATGAAACTCCAAATAAGTGTAACCAAAGTACGAACCTCTCAGCAGTGACGAAGGATGACTGGTTTTCCTTGGGGATAGTAGACTCCGTCCAGCTTGCACAGAAATATTCCTCGTCTTCCAAATTCAGACCCATTAAACTCTTATTCCTTGTAATGCAATCAAGTTTTCCTAAATTTAATCTTGGTTTGTACGTATGTATAAAGCCAAATCTATGATCCTTTACTGAAATTGATCCACAAGAAATTAGTTGCATAAGCATATTATGAGGCTTTAGCTTTGATGGAACACGACACTTCTCACTATCAAGTTTCCTGGGCTTGCTAACATCTGATCTGATGAGAGATATTAAGGTATCTGGTGGAAGTGTGTCTGACTCCACACGTATCTCTGCTGATTCATTCATTCTGTTAACCTGAACCTGATTTATTTCATTTTTTTCAACCGCACAAGATCTATCATCCGTTAAAATGCCTCTTCTACAAATATCATCATGAGTTGTATTAGACGTGTTTGTCTTTTCATGAATCTGAACGGAAGCATCAGGCAGGCCATCATACGTATTAGCGCTGTTTGCCTTTTCAGCAGCAAGTGATTGTTCACCATCACAAGTATTCTTTGCACATCTTTCATTCGTGTTAGACGGAGGAGAGGAATCATCTTGGCTTCTTGACAGTGGAGGTTCTGGTAATACTTTTTGATTTGACAAGCTATCATTTTTTGCAGGACTGGATCGACCTACAAAGGAAACAATTGAGGTCTAATTACAACTACTGTGGTTTCTTTAAAAGCAGAAATCTTATGTCCCTATTGACAAAAAGAATTTCCATCAGAAAAAAAACACTGCAGCCAATCTGTTCTCCTAAAACGTGATAGTGTAGATACCTGACTTTAATTCTTCACAAAGCTCCGAGCCTTTTAGAACATATTCAGTAGGACGAGCAGGAAGAATTAGATCATGTTCAGAAAGATCATGCCACACAAATCCATTCTTGTAGCTTCTGTGTTAATAACAGATGAGAAAACCTGTATAAAATCCTGTTTGACTAAAAGCAAAATTATACAACTGTTTAGTCTTTACCTCTTGCAGGACCAAGAATAAGATGAAGCCATTCCCTTGCCTCTCAAAACGTTAAACCTCTGGATTACATCTTCAAGATTGCAACAAGATATATAAATTCAAGATTCGTATTCATCATATATATAGATATGTCTAAATATATAACGAGAGCCGTGTGTGTTACCTCTCAAGTATAGACCATCAGGGGAAGACATGGTTACTTCCATGAAATGAGGATGCTCAAGTTGTTGATTTCTACAAAGATAGTATACCACTGGCACTTTTCCATCATTTTGATTGGGCTGTTGTTGTTCATATTTTGGTGATTTCTCAGTCCACACTTTGGCTCTCTCTGGACTCAGCTGCCTATACTTCCTCATACGCTCTTCCATTTCAAATAACCAAGTTTCACGTTTAATTGATGGAAAGAAGACACTTCATTTAATTTGGGAAAACATAAAAAAGAAAAATGAATGAGACATCTGAAAGAGATCAAAAACAACCATTCTCCATTTCTATTTTGGGAAAAGGTAGAAGTACCTTCCTAGACTATGACTCAAATCTCAGAGACACACCATAACTAAATTAAGGTCCTATTACCCTTGAACTCATTTTTTTTTGTAATTTTGTACACTTTTTTGGCTTACGTGACCTCAACTGCATGGAGTCCCGGGGTGTGCCACATAAGCCAAAAGGTGTACAATATTACAAAAAAAATTGAATTCAAATGTAATAGAACCTTAGTTTAGTTAAGGAATGTCTTTAAGAATTAGATCATAATCTAGAAGAGTAATTGTGTGTTCTCCCTTTCTATTTTCATATATTAATAAAGTAGGCGTTTTTTGTCAATAAATGAGCATAAAAAAGGTGAAATATTTTTATGTACCCCACTATACAAAAAAGTGTAAATCCAACTTTGCAAAAGAAATACGAAAGATAAAATGCCACCACCATTCCTTCAGTGAGATACGTAAAGAAAGATGTGCTGCTGCTGCCAATCGTCGTGGCTGTTTGTGCTACTTTTCAACTTTAGCTATGCCTTTTTCTTTCGTCTTTATGCTCTGTTAGCTGGACTGATATTCCCCACCATTCCATACAGTTTCCACCACTTGTCTTAATTGTTACAATGAATTGGTTTGCACTAGGAGTGGCAAATGAGCAAATCGAATATGAGTTGATCGAAATTAGTTTAATAAAAACAGATAAAGTACTTGACTCGATTGAAATTTTAAATGGGTAAAATCGAGTTATCCAACTGATAATATGGATAAAATGAATATCCTTATTATAGTAGAGATTTTGTAAAAGCTTTAAAAACAAAATCCTTTTAAAGTTTTTTTGAACTCCACCCCTACCAGCCCCATGCCCCCTATCCTAAAAAAATGTAAAAGAAAATTAGTTTTTTACTTTTTAGAAAAAAATTCACGCAACGACCTACCAGCCCCCCTCCCCCCTCCTAGCACCCTCCGCTACTCCAAAAAAAATGTAAAAGAATATTAATAAAATAAAATAAATTTATTTTACCACCCCGCCCCTACCCCCCTACCCCCATCCCAAAAAAATTAAGAAAATTTATAGAAAAAAAGAATTGAAAAGCTTTTTTTACCACCCCACTCCTTACAACTTTTCTTTCTTTTATGAATGAACATCTTTTACCCATTTTATCCATTTAACTACCCACTTATAAATGAGTGATATGAATATTATTTATTTTTACCTATTTTTAAATGAGTACCAAACCTATTTAAAATGGGTAAAATATGAGTGGATACTCATATAAATTAACTCATTCTGTACACCCCTAGTTTTTACCTATTTTTTAAATAAGTACACACCCTATTTAAAATGGGTAAAATATGAGTGGATACTCATATAAATTACTCATTCTGTCACCCCTAGTTTTTACCTATTTTTTAAATGAGTACCCAACCTATTTAAAATGGGTAAAATATGAGTGAATACTCATATAAATTACTCATTCTGTCACCCCTAGTTTTACCTATTTTTTAAATGAGTACCCAACCTATTTAAAATGGGTAAAATATGAGTGAATACTCATATAAATTACTCATTCTGTCACCCCTAGTTTGCACTTTTAATTTCCTCATTGAATTCTTACATTTAGATCACTCCCGGTAGGATTTGATTCCGACTCTTTCTTTGGGTATTTTATATTACTAGTGATTGCTTACCCATTTAATTATTTTAGTGGGTAATTTGGGAGTTATAAAAAATGGTGTAGCTGCCAGTGGTAGCTAAGAATTCAATTTGTGAAGTTAATTTGTAAACTTGTTTGTTTATAGTAGAATATATTGTTGTTTGGTGTTGTTGTTGTTGTGCTCCACTTGTAGGTTGAAACATGAGTGAGAATGGAAGTGACGATGCTAGTCACTATGGTAAAAATTATAACATGAGAGATATGAATGATATGCATATTAATGTTGTCGAAAGTCCATGAGCAATCCGGCTACCTCCTACTATTGGGAGAGCTATGTTTCCTGTAACCGAAACTATGGTGCAATTGCTCCATATGAGAGGAATGTTTTGGGGTCCTGCTCATGAAGACCTCGTGAAAATCTCCATAATTTTGTGGATATTTCTGAGCCTTCCGTCTTTAGTAACATCTCACAAGAATCCATACGTTTGAAGTTGTTTCCTTTTTCTTTATCGGGAGAAGCAACCAAATGGCTGACCGAACTACCAAATGACTATAACTTTGTGCGTGGAATTGAAAGAAGCGTTCCTTGAAACATTTCTTTCCCCTCGAAAATGGTGAAACTTAAGATAGCATCCAGAACATCAAAAGAGTGGAAGGTGAACCTCTCCACGAGACTTGGTTGCAATTTCAAAAGTTAGTTGCTATAATTCCCAACACATAGTGTTACGAATAGTTTGTTGTTGCAATAGTTTTATCGTAACCTTGATATGGTCAACAAAGGGTTGGCTGACCAATTCATTCAAGGAGGGCTGATGAGACAACTGTTTGATGTGGCAACAATGTTGCTTGATGATATGACCAAGATAAACCGAGCAGCGTATACTAGGGAGGATCAACTATCTTCTCTACATTTGGGTATGAGCAAGGAAAAAATGGAGAAGATCAATGAGCATGATGAAAATTTGACCAAGATGATGACCCAACATGATTTGTTATCCAAACTTGTCAGTGGGTTGATTCGAATCGGTAAACGCAGTTGAAACAAGAAGTGGGTAGTTCCCAGATGATGCCAAATTTGAGGCATTATACAATGAAGAACTGCCATATACGGGGAACCAAATAGGGGGTTCTCATCCGAACTATCCTAGAACGGGTGAGAACCAAGGTTGCAATAAGTAAATAGACAATGGCTGGAGAGATTGGCAAGATAGAGGAGGTATTTAGAGAGATCGTTATGTTGATAAAGATAGATACATACCACCTCATGATCGTCCCAAGCCAAAAGAGCAAGTTGGACTAGATGGGACTCAAACTGATGATATGTTGACTAGGACCTTTAACAAAATTAAAAGATCCGACAAAGTCTTTAAAGACTTGAAAGTGATTTCTCCACTTTGACACAAACGGTTGCTTCCCACGATGTGTAAATTAAGTAGTTGTAAACTCAGATGTGTCAAATATCCACTCATTTAAATCCAAGGCAAAACTGATTTTTTCCTAGTGATACCATCCCCAATCGCAAGAATGATGTTTAATAAGTGAAAATTATGTCATTCCACGATGTTAAATAAGGTGCTTCTTGGGAGGCAACCCAAGTTTACTTTATTGCTTTTATTAAAATGTGTTGTAAGTGCAGGTAGAAATGAAGTCAAAAGTTGAAAAAGACACAATAGGTGATGCAAATACCCATTCGGCGATCCACTAAGGTTGTCAGGCGGATAACTTCATGTTCGCCTTCTTAGCCAAGAATTTTGAAAAATGGTACTATACCTTTTGGAGCCATTAGGTACCCCTCGCCCTTCCACTATGCCTTTTGGATCCTCTGCTCCCCCAAATGCACCTCCCCTACATCTTGGACTCCATTGACTCAGTCATTGATCTATCAGATGGACAACCTTTCCCATTTTTTAGATGTTAGGGCATTTTGACTTGAGAAGGAGAAGCATGAGATAATTACCGCGATGATTGAGGCTGTTCTATTTTTGGTACGGGCAGAAGTTGTTAGACATATATCTACTTTAGCTTCATATGGGGAGAGGTTAGATAACCTCACCGCTAGAGTGGAGGACTGTGAGTGGTAAGAGGGTAGCTCTACCGAGTTGACTAAGTTGAAGAGCGATATAGCTTCTCTTAGGGTAGATGTGGACCTGCTCAGGTCCACAAATATTTCGTTGCTATGGGGTGAGGTTCCCTTTCCCCGAGATGCCCGTAGTTTTACCTCCAACTGAGCTTAGAGGATATGGACCTACTGGGTAGCTGAGCGGCCCACTGGTGATGAGTCTGAGCAGGTTGAGGATGAGGCTGATGATTATTCAGCGACTGAGACTAATGAGGAGGAGTTCGTGTGAGATAATGAGCAGGTTAGTGCGGAGGCCTTAGCTGAGCTGCATAGTTTAGAGGAGTCGATAGTGCAAGCTACGTTGGAGAGATTGCATCTTGAAACCTCAGCAATTGGGACTAGAGGAATCTGTCTTTCAGAGTCTATTATTCCTCCTTCCAATATGCCGAGCAATAATTCCCTGATTGAGGCTACACTACTGCCTCCTACTTCAGATGTTCCAGATACTAATGCTCGAGTTGATGCCATTCCTTTCGAGTCCCAGGATCAGAGTTCTTTACAGGCATAGCCTGTCAAGGGGACTTTTTACTCAGCTTCCTTCGGCACTTATATTTATTTTTATAGTATTGAGGACACTGCAGGCTATTTTTTCTGGGGTGAGCGCAGATGTGCCTACATTCCCCTTTTGATTGTACTTTGTTTATTTCAGTTGTAGTTTGATGTTTTAACATTTTGGTTTTAATATATTTGGTTGATATTGGTTTCGTTTTTGTCTCTCTATCAATTGCCCAGTAATTTTGAAATGGTTGAAATTTCTTGTGTTTTCATTAATGATATTTAACAATTGATTTTGTTAAATATCGATGTCTTGGATATTTCTGTTGCTTAGAAATGTGTTTTTTGTTGGTTTTGCAATAGAAAATCTATGTTGCTTTTACTTTTGAATGATTTTTTAGAATATTGTGTTGACTAGCATCGTATTGATATGAGCCTAGCAATGAACACCGTACAGAAGTTTTTTTTCAATTTCGTAGAGTTGTGTGAAATGATTATATTTGAAGTTTGATGTGTGGTGAGATATGATAACACTCAAATTATCCTAAAAACAATTAGAAGAAGAAGCAACCGTCAACAATAAAAATATCCAACAAATAGTCAGAGTCAAATTCTACAAGGAGTGATTCAGTCATAAGAATTCAACTAGAAACTGAAAAATGTAAACTGATTCTTTGTAGTAATAAGACTAATCGGGTGGATGATTCCACTAAATTTACAAACAAAGTTTTGGTAACAATCATCGCAATTGAACTAAAAAGAGGGGTTTCACAAGTAAGAGACGATCTAGGGGTGTGTGGATGGGTAATGATGTCAAATAAGGATACATGTGCTTGCCCAATAGTGCAAGACAAACATGGATAGATGGGTAATCTTCAATGACACTAATCTTCTTTCAATCTCAAAGCATCATATCATAGAATCTCCTTTCGGACTCATCTATGTGAATCACAAATCAACCCATTACCTTACGGAAATATCTCTTTCGAGCAGATTTGTTAACTATAAGTGAACCATAATTTCTCTTTCGAGCAAACTATAGAAATCAAACCTAAATTGCATGCATCAAGTTATTTACCCACTTCAATTGATCTCTTTCGAGAATCAATCGAAGATCTAAACTAGGATTAAGTTTGCAACCTTAACCAATGAATTAACCCAAGCTATATAACATAAATTCGTGGATGAACAACAATAAAACAGAGAAAAACACAAAATCCACTAGATTAAATCAACATCCAACTCCATAATCACACCCCTAGATTTGAGGTTTTAGCCACACATCATAAAAAGGAAATAATTATACCTATGATGTTACCAACGATTAGTGTGTTGATATTAAGTAAGAATCTTCACCACCCACTTCAATTTCAATCCTCAATTGTCAATTACAAGAGTTTTTGAAAATCCCCAAAACTAAGAAGTCTATTTCTCAAAATAAAGACTTAATTCAGTATCTAAGCTATTTTTCTGTATTCCAAAAAACATGATATTCAAACCTATATTTTCTCTCTCTTTTGGGATATTTATAGTTTCCCCATAATTAGCCCAAAATTCCATTTGTGACCTATTCGGCGACATTAGTTGGGCTCCCCTAACACGTTCGGTGGATCACCTTTTGATCTTTAGCTCACTCTTCTTTTGCTTCAGGCTTTAGGTGTTTGAACCTCAGTTGGCGAATTCGATCGAGTCAGCTTTTCACATTCAGCGGAACACTAATTACCACCTTGTTCGCCCATTTAGATTTCATTTTTACTCAAAAGTTTGTCACCTTCGGCGATAGAACTTTTAGATCACCCAATTGACTTTGGAGAATCACCATTTCAACTTTAGTCCACTAACTTGCCTTAATATTTTCAGTTGTGAACAATGTCAATTTTAACGAGGTCTGGCTAATTGGGAAATCTTCTTTTTTGGTTAGGTGACTACCAGTTTGGAGTTTGTACTCCTTTTAATGTTTTGGCCTCTTTTTCATATATCCATCCTTGCCTTGTCCTTTAGCCCTCATATATGCAAAATATCAAAATATCATTAGACTATGACATAAATAGGCATTGAAGACACTAGTTTTTAACTAAAAAGCCTCAAATGTGTGGAAATCTATCACTCATCAACACCCCAAACTTAAACTTTTGCTTTTCCTCAAGTAAATCAAAAACACAAATAGTTCAACAAGGGTGTTTAAACATTTCTCAATGTGAGTTAACATGCAAGTGTCACTATAAGACTACTAACAAGTATATGCAATAAGTTAATGATGCTCAAGAAGCTTCAAATGATGACTAGCCGGTAGCAATAGAAGCTCAAGCTCACTCATTCTCTCTAATAATGCAAAACCATGATTCAACAAAAGCATTTAAGTGCCCTCACATGAAAGACGATTCCATTCTCTCACAAAGCATATCAATAAAGAAGTTAGGAATCAATACAACTCTCATTCTCTAAAAGAGAAATACAGTCAAGCTTCATCCCATAAATTTTCCAATATTTTCCAATCATCACTAACCTAGTTTAAGCAAGATCTCAAGGGTATTTTAGGCTTGTAATGGGGCTGAGGGTAAAGGTATGGTAAAATTTTCTCAGTGACTCCCCTTTTCAAAGCATTGTTATACACATCTTTACCTCTTCTAAGGTTCCTTTCATTCTTTTCACTTGGAGCCTCAAACCATAATTTTTCACTTAATTTATTGGATAACCCTTATATTTCATCACAACCTTCTTTTTCGTTTCATTTCCAAGCTTTTTCTCACACTCATTTTTTATTAGAAGGGGTTCCTTCTATTTGCAACAAACTTAAAGGTCGAGTCTCACTTTCCTTTCCTAACTTTTGCTTGGCTTTCTCTCCATCTTTGTTTCCACACCCCAACTTTGGCTTTTAGCCTAAGTTTGCTATTTAAAAAATCCAATGCTTGGAAAAGGATTTATGAGTGATAAATTAGGGACATATTTGGTTCAAGAGGTTTCAACAAGGTTGACAACAAATGGTTTAGGCTCAAATGGTTCCAAGATGGTTGCACACCCTCACAAGGTAGTCACAAAAGTTACAAAGTTTGGGTTTTCTTTCAAAATCTGCTCCCAAGATTATTTCTTACATTCACCAAGGTTAGATAATTAAACTAACAAGGCAAATTCTAGGAATTAACAAGCATGTTTTCAAGTAGGACCTCACCATACATGGTACTTCAAACACAATCATATAATACAACTCTACAAAATCAAGAAACTCACGTGTGATGTTCATTGTAAGACTCACATCAATACACAACTAGTCAACACAAGCATAAAAAAGATCATTCGAAAGTAAAAAAACACTGATTTTCTCTTGTAACATCCACACAAGACACATCTCTCACCACGAGACAATCCAAAACATTGATATTGGACAAAATCGATGATCGCATATCAACAATAAAAACACAAACATCTTTAATCATTTCACAACCCAAAAATCAAAGGACATTGCATAGAGAGATAAAAGGAGACCAAAAACTATAATATCATAAACAAAACAAAAATATTACAATATCTCAAAATAATTAAATACAATCCAAAATAAGGAATATAGGTACATGTTCCCTCACCCCACCAAAATATCTAGCAATGTCCTTAATGGTATTAAAAAGTAAATATAGGAGAAGAATGAGAAAAGGTCCCCCTGATAGGCTATTTTTGTTAAGAACTCTAATCCTGAGAATCGGATGGGATAACATCATCTCGGGTATCAGTTCCTGAAAAATACTGAAACAACATGAAACAATAGCATAAACCAGGGCATCAGTGCCCAACACATCAGTGGGAGGAATAGTGAAGTATGAAGAACAAACCCCACCAGTGCCAACTATAGAAGTCTCCACACAAGATCTCTCTATTGTCGCGTGCACTAACGACTCCTCTATCACCTACTCATTGGCTCTCATGAAGTCATCCTCATCCGTCTCCTCAGCTATCTCATTCTCAACATCATCATCAACATCTGCTGACTACCGATAACGTTCAAACAACTCTTCAAATTAATCAAAAAAGTAAGTTATCATTTTCAATAAAAAATACTCAACAAAGATCGGGGTCGAATCCCACAGAGAGTGGTGTGGGTTTAAGGATTCAATGGAAGAATTAAGATACAACTAATTTCAATGTAGCAAACAAGGAAAATGGGTTGATGATTCCACCAAATTTTATCAACCGATTTCAAGTTCACAAACTAAACCCAATCATAAAGCAAGCGAGAATTTTACTATACGATTTAACTCTAGGGGCGTGGGGATTAAACATTGCAAAGGAATAAAACTCCATATCTCAGTAAAGCTAACTAATCATGTATAGGTTGGGTCATCTTCAATAATGTTAATATCCTTTCGGTCACATTTATGTGATTTTCAATTCTACCTACTAAATCGCAAAGATTGAACTAATTACCAACTCATATTGGTCTCTTTCAAGCACCAATTTGAGATCTAAATTAAGATCATGTTGCCCACCTTAATCCCTGAATTAACCACATGTTAATAGTTCAAATCCATGATTAAAACCTATAAAATAAAGCATTTCAAGATATTCACTACGTTAAATCAATACCCAACCCCATAATTAAACCCCTAGAGATGGGGTTTTAACCACCCATCACAAAGTGTAAAGAAATTATACCTTGTATGAAAGAAACCATGGGTAACATCAAATTAAGAAATTACTAGCAAACCCACTTTGAATTCAACTTCAATATATCAAATTTACGAGCAAAGTTGAAAAACCCCAAAGACTAAAATTGTTCTTCACAAAGTAGAATGTGTTTCTCTCTCTAAAATATTTAGAACTGTGTCACAATTTTTGGACCCCCTTTTTCTCTCTCCTTTGGCCTATTTATAGTTTTCAAAATTTGTCCCAAAACTCAATGCGTGACCTATTTAGCAATGTTAGTTGGCCTCGCCGATCACATTCGGTGAATTGCCAATCTATCCTTAGCTTGCCCTTCTCTAGCTTCAGGCTTCAGGTTTTTGAACCTCGGTTGACGATCTCATTCAAGTATGCCTTTCATATTCGGCGCATTGCCGATCACCACCTTTGTTCGCCTTTGAAGCCTTCAATTTTTTCCAAGTACTGTTACCTTCAGCAGTCACGTTGTTGGCCATTCGCTTTCAGGGAGTCAGTATTTCTCTTTAAGTTTGACGACCTGCCTCAATTAATTCAATTATGGCACTGTTAACTTGGGAAAGGTTGTACCCATTGGGAAATCCACCCTTCCCATTAGGCGATCAACAATGTGGAGCGTAACACTTCTGTTTATATTTTTGTCCAGTATTTCAAACATTCATCCTTGCCTTGTCCATTAGCCTTCATAACTGCAAATCATCAAAATATCATTCACATAGGACATAATTAGGCATTGAGGACACTAATTGCTGAACTAAATAGGTCTCAAATGAGTACAATTTACCACTCATCAACAACCGCAACTTAAACTTTTGCTTGTCCTCAATTAAATCAACACAATTAGTTCAACAAGGGTGTCTACAACAGTTCTCATAAGAGATAACATGCAAGTTCCATTACAAGACTACTCTCAACAACATGTTACACTCAGATATGGTCAAAAAGCTTCAAATGATGACTAGCTAGTATCAAATCAGGCTCAAACTCACTATAGCTTCAACAAATGCATTCAAGTGTCCTTACACCTAGAACGATCCCATGCTCTCACAGAGAAAGTCAAATAATGAAGTATGGAATCAATACAAATCTCATTCTCCCAAAAAAGAAATGTATGCAAGCTTCACCCCATAGGTTTTCCCATATTTTCCAATCATCACACAACCTAGTTCATGCATGATCTCAAGGGTTTTTTAGGCTGGTAATGGGGCTGAGGGTCAAGGTATAGTTAATATGGCTCAGTGACTTCACCTTTTCAAAGCGTTGTTGCAATCATCTCCATCTCTTCTCAATTTCTTTTACTCTAACTTCGATTTGTCGCTCATTTTATTGGAGCCCTTTTTTATTTCACAAACTTTGTTTTTTATTTCACCAAACTTTATTTTTCATTTCAATTTTAAATATTGTTCATCACAATACCACTTATCTCTCTCTCTCTCTATATATATATATATAAGGAGGGGTTCCTTCTTTTTGTAACAACTTCAAAGTTTAGTCTCATCTCATATTCCTTTGCGTTTCACTTGGATTTCATTCCTTCTTCTATTCCACACCCGGAACATAGGCTTTTCAAACATACCAATGCTTTAAAAAGGATTTTGGGTGAGAAGTTAGGGACAATTTGGCTCAAGAGGTTTTAATATGGTTGTCAATAAATGATTTAGGCTTAAATGGTGCCAAAATGGATGCACATCATTACAAGGTAGTCACACAAGGAAAGGGAAATTAGGGTGCACTCTCAAAATTTCTGCCCAAGATCATTTCTTACACTTACCAAGGCTAGACAACTAGACTAACAATACAAATTCTAGGATTCCACAAAATGCTTTCAAGTAAAATCTCACCACACATGACATTTCAGATACAATCATTTATCAGAGCCTAAAAAGATCAAAAGCGTACTTACGATGTTGATTGCAAGACTCCCATAAAATGCAACTAGTCAACACAAAATTCAAAAAGATCACTCAAAAGTACAACCACATTGATTTCTTTCCTGCAACACAAACACTATACACCATGCTCATCATGTTTACTATTCAAGATATCAATATTGAACATAATCGATCCTCAAATTATTATCAATGAAAACTCAAGCATTTCATGATTTTTAAAACACATGGGGTAATTGCAAATTTGAGACAAAACAAAAGAGACAAGTGAGATAAACCAATTGAAACAATATGATATAAACCAGAGCAAAATACTACAATTATCCAAATAAAGGGGAATATTTGCATGTAAGTTCTCACCCTACCAAAATAAAATTGAAGTGTCCTCAATGCAAAGATGAGACTTAAAAGAGCTTAGACTGAGAGACTCCCTGATTCAGAATGAGAATTCTGAGATCGCCGACTAGGTTAGCAGATCACCGAAAGAGGATGAATCACCGACCATGCTTGCAGCGCATGTAAAATTATTGCTTCACTTGGCGAAGTGAAGACTAATCGCCCAAAGAAAGAGGGCGAATCACCAATATATCCAAGGCATCAACGAAGTTGATAGTGCACTCCCTAAATTGGGTAGCCCAATGGGTGAACTGAGTCGGGTTCACCTAACATAATTGACATATCACCAAATAGGGTTGCACCTCGAAAAATATGACAATACGTCTATAAAGTTGAGCTTCCCAATGAGCAAAATTGTTGGAGCATCACCTAGAAGCTTTGGTGAATCGCCGACTTGAGATCTACATTGGCCACGTTTTCAACTCATGTCACGACCCAGGAGTACCCCCTAGACGTAACACGGCGTACTTGACCCAGAGAGGTCTCATACAAGCCTCTATCATAATCATAACATAAGACATAAAAATAATGCGGAAAATTTAAAACTTTTACAATAGAAGTCAAACTTCATTTTTCATAAAGGAAAATCATAAGAATCTATACTTTGTCTCATACACCATCTAAAACAGAGGAGTACAAAGTTTGGGACGTAGACCTTTACATCAATAAAAGTCTCAACATGAGAAGTACAATATAAACTAAGAAATGGATAATCCATCCTCGAACTTGAGGACTCATCACAACTTGGAGATAAGCAATCCAAGTCTTCTTCAAGAAAGGTGAATGTAAGCCACCTAGTCGTAACCTACACTTATCAAAATGTAGGAGAAGAAGGGGTTAGCACAAATATGTACTAAGTATGGAAACATGCATAAAATCCTTGAATTATGATAAAAATGACATTTTAGTTGAAAAGAATGCATTTATCAAGTTTGGAGACCAACATGCATTTTCAATGTCAAAGACAATCTAAAATCACATTTGTACTCATAACATAGTAACATCAATACCTTAGCAACCCCTAAGGAATACTTGTGCAGTGTATGGTTGGCATCCCATAATACCAACCACACTAAGTACTCCCTTGAAGCTACCTTAGTCGTACATATCATCATTAGACCTCATCATAAACATTAGACATCAATAAAGAACTAGTCATGTACATTACTTGAACATAAGAAAAGTCATTCATAGCAAATATCCATTCAACATACGTGCATACATCCATATCTCATCATAACATAAATGAACCATTCCATAACATCCTACTAATCCTACTTATATTTTAAGGCTAGTGATGTTAAGGCTGTGAGAGTAAAGTCTAAAAGAGAATAGAAGTCTAATAGGTTGGATTGTGGTGAAAGAGCTATACTCACCTAATCTTACTTAGGAATGCTTGTGTGCTTATCTAGTGGGTTATTTTGGTGCCTTATGTGTTGCCATGATTTCCTTATATGCATATTCATGCAATTGTCTAGGTCTTGTTGAAATGAATTTTGTGCATTGTTTCCTCATTTTGTGGTGCACTATAGTAGAAAATTCATCTAAGTTTCATGAGTTGAATTATGAGTATGCTTTAGTTTTTGGAATTGAAGTTTTCTTCCTTGATTTTGTGTGCATTTAGAGTTAGTGTATGCATGATCGGCAGAAAGTTGAGAATAATGACTGTATGAAGTGTCATTTGAGGACGAATGTTCCCAAGTGAGGGATAATGTAAAACCCTGTAAAAATATAGTAGGACCTAGCTAAGGCTTGACTAAATCTAATAGGTTGAACTAGAGCCTCACATGTTAGTTTATAGTAGAGAACTTGTTTAAATGATGAAAAATGGCTATGTAAGCTGGTTTGGTGATTTTAGAGGTCAAACGTCAAGAAACGACCATGACGCCCGGAAACTAGTCTAGTGGAACTAGTATGTTGTAAGATCTTATAGTTGAGTTTTGGAGTATGGTATGAAGTTGGACTTGGGTGTAAAGGGCTCCTATACCTAGGTGGACATGTTTAGGGTCCAAACATTCAGGTACGACTCCCCAAGGACCACCCTAAGGGTCCTTGAAGAGGACCCAAATAGTGGCCCTAAAAGTTGTCAAACAGCAGCCCTCCACGAGCCCCATTGACGGGACATCACTGGTGTGACGGGGCGTGGGTGAGGCTCGTGGGTTGAGACTTAGTCTCCCCACCAAAGCTTCCCCAGCACCCCACTCTGAAAGGAACAACGGAGGCACAGCACAGGGTGTGGCTCCACCAAGGGACCGTAGGTGGTGGCCGTTGGTGACTGCTATTTTCGAGTTTTAAGTTTTAAAATTGGGGGTCTTAATTCGAGTTAGTTATTTAGATAGGGGTTTAGGAGGGGTGGTTAGTGAGTTAATTACCTAACTAAACCTAACTATATAACCCCAATCCTTAGACCCCAAATCATTATAACAAATCAACTCCCCTCCAAATATATTTCTCTCTCTAGAATAGAAGAAGAAGAAGAAGAAGAAGAAGAAGAAGAAGAGGGGCAGCATCTAGGTCGTTTCTCCATTGGATTCAAGATTTGTTGGGGATTTGTTTGAAGGTATGTGAAGCTTAATCATCCATGGGTTATTCCACCCATGGAGCCCCCATAGTTTCCCCCAATTGTGAACTCAAAAACCCAATTCTAGCTAGGGTTGTGATTGCATTGTGGGTAGGGCTTGGGTGTGATTCCAATCTAGTGGATATCACTCAATCATGATTGATTTAGATTTGTTTAATTATAATATGATGAATTCATGTGATTTCTATGATGAACCATAATCTAAGTTGATGAAAGTGATTTTTGTGGGTTTATGCCATTAGAGGCAAAGTTGAAGGTTCAAATGTGATCTTCCTAATTCAATGTAGTGTGTTGCAATTGATCAAAGTTAGGATCATATAATCATAAATTGAACTAGACTCCATTGTATATGGTTGATCTTGACTTGTAAAGTTAGAATTGAACCTTTATGATCAATTAAGACTAGAAATCACCTAGTAATGAAAGATGTGACCAAATTACCTTGAAATCTAGGTATAAACAAGAGACTTAGAAAGAAACCTTGAGAGTAAGGTTTGTGATCATGATAGCTTGGGATTTAGGGTGAGGCTAATGTGTTTACCTAGTGATTCTAAGGCTATGAGAGTAAAGTCTAAAAGAAAATAGAAGTCTAATAGGTTGGATTGTGGTGAAAGACCTATACTTACCTAATCTTACTTAGGAATGCTTGCTAGATGAAAGTGATAGAATCACTTGAACATGGATTGGTTGTCAAGGACATCCTTTCATTGGAGATGAGTGTTAAGCAAGGCTTAACAAGTAAACCTTGGGGTGTATGCTTGGCTCCAAGTGGATATTGACAATGAGATGGAGTGTCACACAAGATAGGGCCCGGACTCCAAGAAGAAATGAGAGCCACACCTAGTTGATGTGAGGACTATCCAAGTTAAAGGGGAACGGGTTTTCCCAAAGTTAGGTCTCATGAGATGGGATCCTTCACGTAGTTGAGTTTAGGTTCCTAGTAGAGATCTCCATATCCTATGAACTAAGACATGATTGAGAAGCATCTCATAGTGTTCAAAGCATAATGAACTAAGACCTACTTAATGAAGTAACTCCTAGTGTTCAAGAGTATAGATGGACTTAGACATACTAAAAGTAGTATCTCCTAGGGTTCAACCTAATAATGAACTAAGATGTGCTTGAGAGAGAGTACCTCATAGGGTTCTAAAGATAAAGAGGGGAACTAGGTTCCAAACCAAGAAGAACTAGTAATAGGACCTAAAATTAATACTTAGCATGATTAGTATTATGGGATGCTAAGAGTGCATTGAAAAAGTATGACTTGGGGTCATTTAAGAGAAACCTTGAGATAGGATTGGACTAGAGTTGCCTTTCCTAGTTATAGTTGACTAAAGGTGAGAGATTCCTTAGTTCAGAGAGTGAAGTTAATAAGGAGGCCAAAGTATGGTGGATATGATTAGGAAGACTTCAAGGCTATGCTTAGTGTGAAGGGTAGTATGAGATGCCTTTCATGCGTTACACAAGTGTGTCTTGGGGTTACTTAGAAGTATGGTACCCTTATGGCATAGAGAAGCTTTAGAGTGGACCATGAATATAGACTATGTTAAGATGACATGAAAACCTAGGTCTTGAATATGAAGGTGGACTATGCCCAAGAATGACCAAAGAGAGGTACTTAGATTGGATGGTAGTATGGGATGCTATCCTTGCATTGCACAAGTATACTTGGAGGTGGCTTGCGAAGTAGTTCTCTTGTAATATGAAAGACTTAGGGTTGAGGTGTGTAACCTTTTAGGTCTAAGTAGAGAGACCTTGTCATGAACATGATGTTCTCCTATGCTCATTGATTATGTTTTATGATGACTTGTATTATATGATGCTTATGTTGGAGATTTATGCTTATGCTTATATTATTGTCTCTTATGGTTATGTCTTATGTTGACTAACCATTTGGAGATGCTTTTATGATATTGTGCTAGCTTTCATACTTAGTACCTTTTGTACTAACGCATATTGCCTACATTCTAACCAAATATAGGGTTGGAGGTTTTAGTTGATATTGGAGGCTAGAGTTTCAAGGAGTTAGAAGAGTTGAAGAATTGGTGAGTCCTTATAGCTTCGAGGACAACAACCACATTTCCTTTATGTCTTTGTTTTTATGTTTTAGACTTTGTATGGGCTGCGTCCCAATGAGTTTTATTCTTTAGTTTCAAATAGATAGTTTGAGACAAAGAGTATAAAAAGACTTCCTCTTATTGTTTTTATGAGATAAGACTTCGATTGTAAAGTTTCGAATTTTCCCATATTTTTCTATTATCTTGTGTTAAGAATGTGTTAAGGGCTTGTATGCGACCCCTTCGGGGTTAATTATGCCATGTTACGACTTGGGGGTGCTCTCGATTCGTGACAATATACTACAAACCCATCGGTACCCTCCGGTAAGGTCAACACCGGAGCGGTGGTGAGTCTATTCTTCAATTCTTGGAAGATCTTCTCAAAAGCCTCTGACCACCCAAATTTGGATTTCTTTTGGGTCAAGGCCATTAACGGAGAAGCGATAGATGAGAAGCCCTCAACAAATCTTCTATAATACCCGGCCAAACACAAAAAGCTTAGAATGTCAGTGGGACTTAGGGGTCTAGTCCAACTCTTAACCGCATCGGTTTTGTTAGGATCAACCTCTATGCCCATTCTTGACACTATATGACTGAGGAAAGCAACCAACCTTACCCAAAACTCACACTTGCTAAACTTAGCATACCATTGTTGGTCTTTAAGGACTTGCAATACTATCCTCAAATGCTTCATGTGATCACCCTCACTCTTAGAGTAGATCAAAATATCAACAATAAAAACGATCACAAACGAATCAAGGTATTACCTAAACACCCTATTCATAAGGTCCATGAAAGCCGCCGGGGTGTTGGTCAAACCAAAAGACATTACTAGAAACTCATAGTGACCATATCTTGTTTGGAAGGCAGTTTTAGGAATGTCAACCCCTCTCACACTAAGTTGGTGATAGCCCGACCTTAGGTCAATCTTCGAAAAGTAACTCGCCCCTTGCAGTTGGTCAAACAAATCGTCAATTCTAGGAAGTGGATACTTATTCTTAATAGTGACCTTGTTCAATTGGCGGTAATTAATACATATCCTAAGGGACCCATCTTTTTTCTTCACAAATAACACCGGAGCACCCCATGGAGATATGCTAGGTTGAATAAAACCCTTGTCTAACAAATCTTTGAGTTGCTCCTTCAACTACTTTAATTCGGCCGGAGCCATCTGATAAGGGGGAATGTATATGGGTTGAGTATTCGGCAAAAGATCAATGCTGAAGTCTATTTCCCGTTCTGGAGGAATGCCAGGCAAGTCATCGGGAAAGACTTTCGGAAATTCCCTTACTACGGGGACTGACTCTAAAGGAGGAGTCTCGGACTCAATGTCCTTAACTCTTACAATGTGATAGATAAAACCCTTAGAAATCATTTTACAAGCTTTTAGACATGAAATGAATCGACCTCTAGGGATTGAATTTCCCCCCTTCCATTCCAAAATGGGCTAATTTGGAAATTGAAACTTTACTACTCGAGTTCTACAATCAATGGAAGCAAAACAAGCATGCAACCAATCCATCCCCAAGATTACATCAAAATCAAGCATGTCTAATTCAACCAAATCTACCAAAGTGACTTTATGATACAAAGAAATAGGACAACTCCTACATACTCCTTTAACTACAACTGAGTCACCAATCAGGGTAGAAACCGAAAAAGGCTCTATTAGGGTGTCGAGGAGCACATCAAATTTCATAGAAACAAGGGGTGTAACAAAAGATAAAGTGGCACCGGGGTTTAAAAATGCATAAACATCAATGGAAAAGACTAGCAACATACCCGTTATAACATCCGGGGATCTCTCTTGGTCACCTCTTGATTGAAGATCATAGAAGCGATTCTTCTAAGGAGCATCGGAATTTGAGCCACTTAGAGGAGCTTGACTATTCTCCCTTCCCTTGCCCGCACGGGTTGGACAATCTTTCAATTGATGTCCACTTTTCCCACATCCATAGCACACACCCATACCGGCAAGACAGTTCCCGTCATGCTTTTTACCACATTTGGCACATGTAGGCCTCTCCATGGAAGATCCACCCCTAATGCCTCCTTGAGGCTTAGGGTTAGACACCCTATCTTTGTTGGGTCTTGGAGCATAAGAGGGGCCTTGGTTGTAAAACCTCTTCTTGAACCTTGGTCCACTTTGACCCTCAAACTTACCCTCAGAAGAATTACCACATCATACCTTGCCCTCTTTACCTCTCTATTCTTCTTCCTAAGCCTTGATTCCTCAACTTGTAGAGCAGAGGCCATTAGACGTGAAATGTCCATATTGTCATGAAGCATAGCCGCACGACATTCTTCCTCAATTGAATCAGACACACATCACAAATTGGCTCATCTCATCTCTAGGATTAGACACCAAAGATGGGGCATATTTGGACAACTTAGAAAATTTCAAGGAGAATTCTTGGACACTCATACCTCCTTGTCGAATGTTGATAAATTCCTCCACTTTTGCTTCTCTCTTTTCCCATGGAAAGAACCTATAAAGGAATGCCTTTCGAACACTTCCAACCAATGGGACCCGCTCTGATAGCCCTATTATCCTTCCATTGAGTGTACCATACTTGGGCCACATCTTTCAATTGATACCCGGCTAGTTCGGCTTTCTCAATAGAAGTTACCCCCATAATATCCATTATCTTGTAGACCACTTCCAAAAACTCTTATGGGTCTTCATTCACTTTAGAACCAAAGAACATAGGAGAGTTCATTCGAGTGAAGTCTCTTAACCTTGAAGCCGTGGTGCTCACATTAGGATTCACTCGGGGCTCAACTTCCCTATTTTCTTGAGTCGTTATAGCTTGGGCTTGAGTGGTGACGGCTTGAGTTTGAACCGTCATGAGTTGAGTCAAAGTTTGGAAAGTTTCCCTTATTTCCACATTAATCATGACCCCTTCATCATTAGGAGCTTGAGGAGCTTAGGGAGGAACTCCCTCGTTGATGTTCTCCATTTGCATCCTCATTGCATTCCCTCTTCTTGTATTCATTGAATATAATTAGAAGAGAGAGGTTAGGAAAAAAGACTTCATAGAGTTAGGACTCTAAATCACGACTAAAGAGTAATGGAAGAACTGTAGGTTCCTAAACATCTTATACCCTCTCATTCATAAGTGTGGCGCGCTTCACACTCATGAACAAGACTCTACTAGACGTGGTGCATCAGACATCGACCTAAATATTATTCCCAAAACCTTATGCTCTGATACCAAGTTTATCACGACCCAGGAGTACCCCCTAGACGTAACACGACGTACTTGACCCCGAAGGGGTCTCATAAAAGCCTCTAGCATCATCATAACATAAGACATAGAAATAATGCAGAAAATTTAAAACTTTTACAATAGAAGTCCAACTTCATTTTTCATAAAAGGAAATCATAGAAATCTAGACTTTGTCTCATACACCATCTAAAACATAGGAATACAAAGTTTGGGACTTAGCCCTTCACATCAATAAAAGTCTCAACATGAGAAGTATAATATAAACTAAGAAATGGATAATCCGTCCTCAAACTTGAGGACTCACCACAACTTGGAGATAAGCAATCCAAGTCTTCTTCAAGAAAGGTGAATGTAAGCCACCTAGCCGTAACCTACACTTACCAAAATGTAGGAGAAGACGGGGTTAGCACAAATATGTACTAAGTATGGAAACATGCATAAAATCCTTGAAATATCATAAAAAGGACATTTTAGTTGAAAAGAATGCATTTATAAAGTTTGGAGACCAACATGCATTTTCAATGTCAAAGACAAGCTAAAATCACATTTGTACTCATAACACAGTAACATCAATACCTTAGCAACCCCTAAGGAACACTTGTGCAATGTATGGTTGGGATCCCATAATACCAACCACACTAAGTACTCCCTTGAAGCTAAGTTAGTCATGCATATCATCATTAAACCTCATCATAAATAATAGACATCAATAAAGAACTAGTCATGTACATTACTTGAACATAAGGAAAGTCATTCATAACAACTATCCATTCAACATACATGCATACATCCATATCTCATCATAACATAAATGAACGATTCCATAACATCCTACTAAGCCTACTTGTGCAATGTAAAAGTGAAGTCGCATACCCCCACTCCTACTAAGTAAGACTCACCAAGAAAAAATAGTATAGTACATGTTACATTCATTATCTTATCATTTAGGGAACAGTAGCCATACCCAACATAGACGATGTGAGCTACATGGAATCCGGTATAGTGAAACCCTACACCGAAAGAAGGTGTCCTAGTTGCCTAAGGTAGAAGTAACATGTTTAGCTTTTAGGTGGATCCATTAGCTAAGTCCTATGTTGGCACATAGTTGTGGGATAGGGAGATTGCTTCTAGAAACCCGACCTCTTGCATTGGCAGATGAGCTTCCATATCATGAGTTCACTTAGATGACCCAACATATTGCATTGACGGAAGGGCCTTACCTCATTTTCCATATGCACTCGGTACTAAGCATTATTTCCCAAATTATACATAATTAGTCATTGAATTGTATTTACATGTGTGACGGAGTGCTCTACCCTTCATTCAATACAACTCATAAAATAGCTCATAGACTCATTTAGGTGAGAACTAACTTTCAACCTTAGAATCATCATTAACATGTGAGTAAACCTTTCACATTTTTGTTCATAGTGTTTTCATGAGAATTAGCCTTTTATTCAACACAACAACATCAAGATTATCCTAGACAAGTCATATATGATCATGTGTAAAGGGTAAGGGGAGAATTGACCTTTCAACAACACCTCAATTCAAACAGTAGTCATAGGATCATTACCTTTCAATTGAATCATAAGTTCACATAGAACTTTCATCAATCATGAACAAACCTGCACAATTTACCCCCTTCAAGGGTCATGAACCAACTCTCTCAATCACACTTAAAAATACTACTTTAAGCATGAATAAAAAACAAGATTCAATAGCTAGATTCACATAGACACAATTCATGAAATTGGGGTTATGGGGGAGTACATCGGTTTATGGGGAGTTTCACTACAAAAATCACCATTAAACGTCAAATCATCCATAATATAAATCAAATAACATAATGAAATAATTTTTAAGAAGAACCCATGGCTAAAATGAAAACCCTAGTTTTTGAACAATACCCAATTTTCGAAATTAGAGTTGGAAGGGCTTCATGGAGGAAAGTGTTCCATGAATCAAGGTTCCCATACCTTACTTGAAGCTTTGCCCACGAATTGGAGTTGAGAGGATTAATTCGTGAGCCCTAATCTTCAAGTTCTTGGTGTTCTTCAATGGAGGAACTATAGAGAGAGAAATATTGAGAGGAGAGGGTTTTGGGGAAATATTTAGGTGTTATGACTTAATGAGTAAGTCTTGTGAATTTTGACTTAAAACCAATATATATTTTACCCCTAAAATACCCAAAACACCCACACTTTAATTGGACTAAAAAGGAATAGACTTAAAAAGTCCTTATTTAATGGTCCCCGTCCAGGTCTCACGAACACCTCCACAAGCCGTGGTGTGGACCACGACCCGTGGTCCTCCTTGTGGAGTTGGGGCAGTGACCATCACTTTGGAGCAGAAGTCTCCTTTGGCCAAGGCACCTTTACAGTCCGTGAAGTGGACCACGACTCGTGGTCCTGCCCGTGAAAGGGTGAGGTAGCTACTCATGCCCAAGTATCCTTCACAGAGGGCTCCACGAGCCATGGTCCCTTCCATGAAGTTGAGGCAGTGGCTAGGGAAAAGGGTGGCCACCTTTTCATGGCCAAGACAAGAGCACTCCCCTCTTCACGAGCCGTGGTATGGACCACGACTCGTGGCCCTTCTCGTGAGGGTTGGGCAGTGTGCTCCTAAATAGGGGCTGCCTTGGCCTTTGGCCTTGGCTTGACCCCTTTGCCTTGGCACTAGCCCCTTGGTCTAAACTCAATAGACCCCATTTCCACAATATATGAGTTGTTAACATTCGGAGATTCATTCTACGAATTTTAACATTACGTTCAGGCTCTAGTTAAACCTATCATTTTCCATAGTGTTACAACTCATTCTTCACAAGTGACTCACATTATTGAAAACAACTAAAACTTGGGTTGCCTCCCAAAAAGTGCTTGTTTTAACATCGCGAGACAACGTGGATATGCTTTTCATACGCCCAAATGACACCTTCCTAAAGAAGTATAAGAGGACATTTTCAAATAAAGAACCTAAGTGAATTTAGGATCGATCCCACGAGGAATATGGTCTACAATTAGGATAATTTATAGTTACTTGTACTTTTAGTCAAATTTACTTCCGTAAAAATGGGGGAATTGTAGATAAAGTAATAGTTGATTGATTTATAGTAACAAGTAAGCATAATTCGCAATTTGTAATATCAATATAAGATGAAACTAGGGCAAATGTTTTTCCCACAAGTTGTTAACACTGTAATCCTAATAATAGTAACTCTTTCCTTGTGTTAACATGTAATAAGTTAGGTATCTCCTAAGTTATTGGTCGTTCAAGTAGGGAATTTCACCACACAACTTGGTCAGTCTACAAGTGTATGCTTTACTAACCCTTACCCTTAACCCTAGATAATCCCTTGCGGTAGGTGGGTAGGCTATTAGATAGCAGATTATCACGCTAAATCTCCATTGTTCAATCTCTTTATCATTCATTACTTCCTTGATTGGGCAAGTAGAAATTAGGCGAGTTCTAACACTGCGCACCATTAAAAAGCATTCAGAATGAAGAGATTAACCATACATACATAAACACAATTTCAGAATTACTTAATTATTAGTTTCACGTTGTTAATTACTAATGGTTCCCACAACCCTAGTTGTGGATTTTGGTATTCATGCTTGAGTTATCATAATTCATAATAGGGTTAATAATTTAAATCATTAACTTACAGTTATTATAGATGAAATCTGGAATCTTGAATTTAAGAACAAATGCTAATTTCATAAACCAAACTTTAAGAATTAAATTCTCTCAAAATGTTTGCAATATAATTCTCAAAGCTAAAAACAAAGTATCACAAAAAGTCTAACAATCCAAAAACGAAATTTACAACTAATATTTATAGAAAACAAGTCCTAAACCAAGTAGGAAAAGAAAACCTAACATAATCTAGTTCTGGGCAGTGTCCCCAACAGAAGGCCACCTACTGCTTGTCGAAGAAACGATGACTCGTAGGTGCCTTCGCCATTTAGTAGTTGGTCAATATCTAGTGGGTGTCAATGGCAGGCTGAATTAAGGTATGTAAGTCAATCGACGACCCATCCTGTTAAATCATCGTTCATGGATTGGAACTCATCTTCTTTGAAGTTATCGACAAATTATCTTCGGCTTCTAGTAGGACACACGGCTCGTCAGTCGCCTTCATTGTTCAACAGTAAGTTCATTTTCCTGAGGACTGCACCAAGGACTTCTACCTATGGCTCGTCAAAGGAACGATGGCTCGTAGCTGTACTCATTTGTCACCAAATTCCCGTTGTTTCATACTTTAATCATCAACTGCTCTAAAACCTATTTCCTTAAAAATAAGACCAACATACCATCACATCTAATAACAAAATGCCTAAAACTCATGCAAAACTCTAAATTTAATGCATCAAAAATATCATAATCTACAGTACATCGACATCGTCAACTTAGAATCGTTGCTTGTCCTCAAGTGACACAATATACTCTAAATGACACTTATGTAGAAGCAACCCACAAACTCAAGCAATTACATAGAATTTAATTTTCTAAACAATCACCCTCTTTATCTATTTTCAGCACAGTGCAAATCTTTTATCAGATTCAACAAGTTAATTAATGCCGATCAACATGACATACACATATCAATAGACACATTCACATACACAGACAACAATCACCAAGATACTAACTCTTCAACAATGTAACTTGTGCCCTTACTGCAAAGAAATCCTTTTTTCACACAAAGTTTGACTTTTTAGTTAGGGACTCAGTATACACTCATACTCAGAAGTGAATTCAAATACATTTTGTGCTCAATACCACAGGATTGACCTTATTTTCTATGCTTTGACTTTCCAAACTGGTTACTTAGGATCACTATAAGACTTTTTTAGCTGGTAACATAGGCTCAGACGTGGTATATTTGGATATTAAGTGACTTTTCTATCCAGCTTGACATTACATTGGCTATTTTACCTCTTTTACAACCAATTCTGGCACCATCTTGCTTTTTGCTCTTCTCCTTATGATTTATTTAAGTGCGGGTGTGACTTTGACTTGACATTCTTGTATGTTTAATCTTTTCTTCATCTCTTTATTCAAGCTTTCTCATTCTTTTTTTTTCTTTTTGTTTAGTCACACCAGTTTCTACATTTTTGCTCATTTTTTTCTCTACATATGACTCTTTTCATAATCTATCTTTCTTGTTTTTCTTTATAGTAACCACCCTTTGTATGGGTTGAGGTGCACGATGTCCTAGGGAGGACCAGGACCAAAATCAAGGCAAACTTCTGAAGTAGCCACCCTCAACTTAGGCTTTTAGCCTGAGTTGAGGTTCATAATGTCCAAGGAGGGACCAGGGACTAGGGCCATCACAGAGTTTCACATATTTTCTAGGGAAGGTGACTCGGGCGTATTGGTAGAAATGGTATTCGCTACACTCAAACATTTGGATTGAAGGGAGCAATTTATTTCTTTTGTTTGGTTAGTTTTAGGCTTAAGTAGACTCATTTTCATCAGTGTCCTATGATGATTTCCCAATTCGCAGTCTAAATCATCTTAGAAAGACAAACGGGGCAAGTTCTATTTTGGCACGTACTATATGAATATACAAACAACCTCATATACACATGGCACCTTGTTTCACTATCAAATCATTAATGTAACTGGTTCATGTTATATCTTAAGTCATATATTCTAATCAATTCCTATCATGTCATACAAAGATCCGACACATTCAAATCATCAAGCACACAGATATATCACATATCAAAACTTTGAGGGGTATCACTTTTCATGCTCTTTTGCCATCATGCTTTCATTTTAGTCTACTTCTACACTTATACTTATCCTAAACATGCCAGTTCAACAGAAATTAAACAGTTCCTTTAGGGAAAAGAACATAGGCAAGAAAACCCCAAGGAAGGATTATGAGTTTGGCTATTCAGAATTGACCCTAACATTCACAATACATTCACCCCACCCCCACAAAAAAATATGGTGCAATGCCCCCGATGCATAAAAATGTAAAACATAGGATAAGACAAACCTGTGGTGCATAAGTGCCGAAGACCCATCGAGAAACGGGTGGGTCCGGTCGGCCCGAACCTGCTGGATTACTATCAGTAACTCCCTTAACTAGAATAGGGGGAACACCATTAGTAGTGCCCCTCAAAGTGGATGAACTCGCAGCCAGCTCCTGCTCTCTACGCTGTCGCATCTCCTCATCAAGTAATGACTGTTTCCGTGTCTCGTCAACCTTCTACCTCTCTCTCTTTCTGTCCCTTCTCTCCTCCTCCATATTAGTACTGGACCCAAAACTGTGTGTGTGATTTCCATCCACACGAGGGAGGGGTTAAGAGAAGGTGCGTGTTTGCCCAATATTGCATTTAGCACCACATCACCGACATCCTCCTCTAGGGCAGGCTATGGGACAACTTCCTCTAGGGATGTCAAGGCATTAATATCAGTCCAGAGTTTGGCAAATTCCATCTAAAAAGAAGCAACATCATTAGTAGACCCAGGCTGAGGCCTCTCAAACATCATAAGCTCAAATGCATCAATCCTTTGATGCACCGCCTAGATCTTCACTTAAAATGCCTTCTTAGTCTGTGCCTTTGATTATCCGACCGACTTCCTCATCCAATGCAAAATATGCTACAATAGAGTGGTCATTTGAGTCACCAATTTTTTGACACTGGCAAAGGTCAGCATGGATAGCCTAAAAGGGGCAGGAGCACGTGCTGTGCTCATAGCCTGTCCGGATAAAGTGGAAGGTGGACATGCAGATTAGGCTCTGTAGTGATGGCAAGAATTGTGTCCTCATCTACCATATCAGTAGCAAGGTCTTTTACCATAGGCGGCAAGTAAATCTGGATACCCTTTTGTGGAGCCGCTAGGTTTGCATCATATCGGATCCGCCCTACATCAACTTTCTTGGTCACCTCGATCAACCTATAACATCACCACACCAAAACAATAGCCTCACTATAAAGGCGAAAGATGAGACAGGGAAATGGCAATGTGGTCGTCTTCCAGAAGGCCTTTTCATGTATCTCTACTACCAAGATCTCGGATAAATCAATCTCGTGCCTTGTCATCAGTGAAGCAAGCATAACAGCAAGGTCCCAAGTCCTTATAGTTTCTGCTAGTGTGGGGACAATCGAACCCGGATAATGGACTACCAGAACTTGGCTGCAAAATTGAGGGTCCTCTTTCTGATAGGTTGTGTCATGTAATGAGCCCATTCAATTCTCTCCTCCTCATCGACAATATGTCGAGCCATTAAACATAGAAATATATCCCGATGCTCAGTATCATGCATAGTATCCCTATTTTGCACCACCCCATCTGGTAGTCATACTCAGCTGTATTAATAGGCTAAGAATGTGTTAGGTCGTAAATAAAATGGTGTATGGTGGTCTCTAATAAGTCTACAGGGATACACTGCACAAAGTTATCAATAGTGGGGGCTGGGCTAGTGACTTAGAATGTGGTGGCATCGTACTCTGTACAGTGGCTGCATAAGAAGCATAGAACTCCCTCACTATCTCCGAGATGTACCTCCCAAGATTCTCTACCATCCACTCATATACATGCCGCTTGAACAACTTATGAACCTTTGACACTGTGTGGAGGATGCCTGTAAGTACCCGTCTCTCCTCAGTAATAGTTTGGGCCATTTTCTACTATTCGCTAACAAACAGCCCGTCTATGTATATTTGGAACATCCCTCGAATGCACCATATGTTCGGCTTAGTGGACACATATATCATTTCATATCTCATACTGGGAGGGTCATGATCCAATCTAGTACTAGTAGCATCAGAAGTCAAGGCGGCAACTGAATTCGAGCAAGAGCCAGAATGTGACTCCCTCTTTTCAGTATTCGAGGTCTTGGACCCTCCTCAGACTGGGGGGCATCATCACGACTAGAGGATTGTTCCTCCTCCGAAACAATCTGTCTAGACTATTGCCTCATAGTCTGGGGTGCCATAGAAGAGTCTCTACTCATCCCTGGATAAAATTCTGACTCACTGGAATCTTTAATCATTTGGTGCGAGGGTACCATAGACTTGGAGTTCCCTTTATGTTGATAAGTATGCACTTTCATACATGTGGAAGACTACTTAGTACGCAAATTATAGAAAACAAACCCATCAAAAGATGCAAAATAAATTACGAAACTAATTTATTTTTTTGAAAACTGTCTTATGGGACGGACCGTTGGTACCAACTGTAGGTCAGGAGGTCACATTTCAGACCGTCATTCACAACTTAGGCTACTGGATTATGCTTCTAACTAATGGGAAAGTCCGTAGGTTGCCCCACGAGCAGTAGGTCATGGTCGTCGGCCCGTACTGGTTCATATCACAATTTCAACTTTTATCTAACATCACAATTTCATCATTTAGACTACCAAAGAACTTATAGAACATGCATTTCAACATTTTTTATGTTATTCTATCGTTCCTAGGGTTTCAAACATGCTATTAGAAATACAAACAACAATTAAACTTAAAACCGTAAGTGAAGAACATAACTAGATGCCAATAAATCACATTTTTGCATCAAAACTCGACAACACTCACAATACTATTGTCCCAAGGGCACTTTTTAACTATTAGAGTCAATTTTTTAACAAGCAATTTATACCCAACGTCAAGTAACAGCTTTTGATATCAATCTACAAATTGAATAGTTTAAGTTTGAAATTTGTACCTTTCATAGAAGTACTAAGTTGTGTGAGTGTGTTCCTTAGCCTTTTGACGACCAATTTTCTTGACTCCGAACCCTGTGACCTTTGATTTTAGAAAAATAAAATTTGGGGGAGAAATGGGAGAAAAAGGATGAAAATGAGGAAGGGGAAGGAAAATGAATATATATGTGATTATGGGAGATTAAAGGATGTGAAGGGGTAGGAATGTGGTTGATTAGTTGGTATTGAAAGGTTTGTAATGGTTGGAGGAAAGAGGGAAATGAGGGATGTTTTAAAATATGAAGGGTTTTATTGAAATAGGTTGTGGGTCGGGTTGACTCTCTAAACTGATTAAGACCGATGATTCCCCGACGATGGTTCGTAGTTAGAACTACGGTCCATTGATGGGTATCGTTGTTACCCTTTATACTTAGTGAAATTTAGAATACATACCTGGGATATACGATACCATCTATGGAAACTGTAGACCCTCTGCACTAGAATTTTTTTTAGATTCTTCTTTGCTCTCCTGCACACATAGAAAATATTAGGACTTCTTTCTTACATTCTGTTGACTCTTTTTGGAAACAGACCCTATACTACGCTAATCTAGCCAATACGAAGACTCAATAAAACATAAAATTCAATAGAAAATCCTTAAAAATCACTAAAAATTCCTTAAATTGACTAGATTTTACATCTTGGGTTGCCCCCCAAGTAGCCATTGATTTAACGTTGTGGCACGATGCAGACCCCTTGATTACTCAGACTTTATTAGGATCCCATTCTTTTATTACCTTTTCAACTCTTCTATTTGACCCAAGTAGATTTTTATCCATTGAATATTTACATAGAATCTCGTTCCTTAATTATTCTCAAGTTCAACGGGTCTGCGTGAAAACACTTGTACCACATTGAATGGCCCCGTCAACTTGGACTTGAGCTTTCCATGATACAAACACAACCTTGAATTGAAAGAAATACCAAATCACCGGGAACAATTTCACACTTTTAAATATTTTAATCATGGTATCGCTTCATCTTCTTTCTATACAAGAATGAACTTTCATATGCTTTTAGGCGAAACTCATTGAGCTCATTCAACTCATTTAATCTTTGACTTGATACGGCACCCCAATACAATTCATCTTCTTGAGTGGCCACATCGCTTTGTGCTCTTACTCTATAGGCAAGTGACAAGACTTTTCCAAAACAAGTTGGTAGGGAGACATACCTACTTCATTGTTTGAAAGTGCAACAACTACCACCCATTTAGAGACATAGTCAACCGCAACAAGTATGTACTTCATTCCATTCGAGCTCACAAACGGACCCACAAAGTCAAGAGCCCAAACATCAAACAACTCAATCACCAGTATAAGAGTCATTGGGAGTTCTTTCTTCCTCGAAATAACTCTTTATCTTAGGCAGTGATCACAAGACTTGGTGAAATCATGAGCATCTTGGTGAATAGTAGGCCAACAGTACCTACACTACACAGTGACTTTAGTGCCAATGAAATGGGATCTAAACTTCTCAAACGTGAAGACTACAACAGGTAATTCCTATTCAGTTACCGTATAATTCTTTTAAGCAACATTCAAAGCTTTGCTCGCATAGTATATCTGATGAATAATCTTCTCTCACCTCTGCCCCAATACTACGCCAAGTGCTACCCCACTCTCATCACATATAACTTTAGACGGTTGTCCCCAATTCGGTGAATTAATGATCGGTGCAGAAGTCAACTATTCTTTCAGCCCCTCAAATTCTTTGAGACAAGCATCATCAAACCCAAATTTTGTCTCCTCTTTGAGTAACTTGCACAATGGGTTTGCAATTTTCAAGAAATCCTTTATGAACCTCCTATACAAACCTCCATGCCATAGAAAACTTCCAATGCCCTTCATAGAGATGGGGGTGGCAACTTTTCAATCACCTCAACCTTTGCTCTATCAACCTCAATGCCCTTTTATGAGATTCTATGACGTAAAACTATACCCTCTTTCACCATACACTGAAATTTCTTCCAGTTGAACACAAGATTGCATTCTTTACTGGTTTTAGCACTTCTCTTAAATGTACCAAGCAATCCTTAAACGAGTCACAAACCACCGAGAAATCATCCATAAATACCTCTATTGTGTTCTCCACCATATAAGAAAATATAGACATCATGCAACATTGAAAAGTTGCTGGTGCATTACACAACCCGAATGTCATCCTTTTGAAAGAAAATGTCCCATAAGGACAAGTAAAAGTAGTCTTCTCTTGGTCTTTCAGAGTTATATAGATCTGATTGATCCCGAATACCCATCTAGAAAATAGTACCAACCCTTTCAGCAAGACGATCTATCATTTGGTCCATGAACGACATTGAGAAGTGATATTTCTTGGTCTACACATTCAACTTGCGATAATCCATACAAACTCTCCAACCAGTAGTATGCCTCATTTGAACGAGCTCATTCTTTACATTGGTAACCGTATTGATTTCTCCCTTCTTTGACACACATAGAACAGGACACACCCAACTACTATCAATAATAAGATAGACTACCCCAATGTCTAACCACTTTATAATCTCCTTCTTCACAACCTTTTGCATCAAGAAATTCAATCTTATTTGGTGTTAAATATTTGGCCTACTATCCGGCATAAGTTGAATCTTCTAAGAATAGACCATGTGGAATTCCAATAATGTCTGCAATTGTCAATCCTATAGCCCCTTTGAACTACTTCAAAATTCATATCAACGCCTCTACTTGCCCTTCATTCAAGTCAGCAACAATAATAACCGAAAAAGTACTATTTTGGCCCAAGAATACATACCATAAATGAGATGGAAGAGCCTTAAGCTTTAATTTCGGAGGCACATCAATACATGGTTTTGCACGCAGAGTGTCTCGATTCTTCAAACCCATATCCAGTTTCTTGGATTTACGACGAGAAAAATTTACCCCATCCAGTGCAACAACTAACTCATCACATTTATCGATACCATCTCCATCAAAGTTCATAATCATCATAGTTAGCGCTTCAACACCTTATCTCTCCTCAATAGACATCTTTGGTTCTTCCTCCACAATATGATTCACCATCGCCACTGGCTTAAGATCACTTTCATGCTTCATTAATCTACATATATTAAAGGTTACCACTACATTATTCAATCAGAACTTCATCTGCCCTCTTTTCATATCAACTAAAGCATGCCCTGTAGCAAGAAATGGTCTCCCCAAAATGATGGGTACTTTAAAGTCAACCTCACAGTCTAGTTTCACAAAGTCTGCCAGGAAGTTGAATGCTTCAACTTTCACAAGGACTTCTTGAAACACCCCAATCGGTTTATTCACAGTTCGATCAGCCATAAGTAGCCAAATTTTAGTAGGTTGGTGGCCTCATAAGTCTAACTTTTTGTATATCGATAGTGGCATCATATTAATGCTAGCACCCAAGTCACATAGGTCCTTTGCAAAATGCAGCATACCAATAGTACATGGAATGGTAAATGCTCCAAGATCCATTTTTTTCTGCACTATTGATCTAGTAGCAACAACGCTACAATGTTGCAATTTATCATCACCTTCAAAATTGACAACCCTGTTTTAGTCACTAAATCCTTCATGAACTTCACATAACCCAAAATTTGTTCAAGTGCCTCAGTTAAAAGATCATTTATTGATAACTCTTTCAGCATAGCTATGAACCTTTTGATACTTTCCTTCTTTCACTTTCTTAACCAAGCTTTGTGGGAAGGGAGGTGGAGGTCTTGACATAGGGATGATTTTTTGCGTCACCTCTGCCTCATTCTTATTCTGATCTTTTGGCTCCTAACCTACCTTAACTTCATCCTCTTCTTGCTCTTTATATCTTTCCACTCCAGTCAGCATATGAGGGTCAATAGTCTGCTTTCCAACCTAGTAGTAACTGCCATACAATGCCCATCATTCTTTGTATTCTAAATAGTATTACTCGGAAGTGTTCCTTGTTGACGTGGATTGGCACTTGTGAATAACTTACTCAGCTACTCCTCAATCTATATAATTGACACGGCATGTGACTCAACTTTATGACCAATACCCGATAAGGCATTACACATTTCTTTCACATTGTCATCAGCTTAATAAAACCTTTGCATCATCTTGTTCATCACATCATCAATGCAATTCCTATTGGATCCTTCATCTCATTTCCATGGTGGAACATACGGTCCACTCTTATCATTCATGTTTCCATACCTATTTCTTTTATAGTTTTTATCATGATTATAGTTCCCATCATAGACATAGTTCCCTTCGCGATTGTAGTTAGTGTAGTCCCGACCTTGATTTCCTTGACTTTGGTCCCAATTATCCTGGTTGGATGCTTGGGCGTTATTCAGGAAACTCCCCATCTGATCATTTGCAATATTCTCATCTTTCTCATAAATATAATCATAAGGCGGTGGTGCTCTAGTTTGATAGTTCACTGCATTCACTTTCTCAGCATGTTTACTCACATGTTTGAACACCAAACCAACCTCTGTTCTCAAAAGAGACATCTCCTCATTAATATCATCATTAAACTGATTTGGGGTTGCATGTATAAAACTGTGCTCTTTGTTGTAGCCGAAGTTCTAGTGCTCTATTCCTTGTTATTCTTGGAGATGTTTCAAGTTTCTCAGCGATCTCCTAAAATGTATTCGCCCAATATGAACCTCTAGCAACAGTGTCCAACACAGCTTTCCCATTTTCCTCTAGGCCTTTGTAGAAATACTCCTTTAACAACTCATCATCAATGCGATGGTTTCACACACTTCTCATAAACCCTGTATATCTATCCAAAGAGTTACTAACTGACTCTCCATATAGGCCTACAAAGTTTTTGAGTTTAACTTTTAGCTTCAACTTCTTTGATGATGAAATCTTTATCAAAGAATATTTTGTGCAGCCCTTCCCAAGTGGTGATTGTGTTATATGGAAACTCACACAACCATATAGTAGCATCACTTGTCAACGAAAGTGGAAACACCCGTAAGTCGATTGCATCCATGTCTAAATCTATTTATCCCGCACTACTCATGCAGACATTCTTCACATTGCTCAGATGAGCGTATGGATTATCCAAAGGTAACTAGACAAACAACCCTCTAGATGTAAGCATGCACATCAAATTACTGGTCACCACGAATGTATGTCCATGAGGTACTGGAGGAACAAATATAGCAACAGTCGACCGCACATCATGCACATAAGATTGAAGGCTGATATTGTTGGCCTCCAGCGTGATGTGGATGAGTTGAAGTGTATCGACATCTCGATATTGTAGGGAATTGTGGAGGTTTCCCAGGGCTACAGTTCAGATATGTTAGCTACTTCTAAGATCCCTCTGATTACTACGACCAAAGATGCTGTTGTAGCTGATAATGGTGATGAGTCAGATATGCCCGAGACTGATGATGAGGAGTTATCAGTGCCTGAGGATACGGTGTACGAGGATTTGGAGGACCTTAAGAGTGAGATGTCTGGATGGTTATACAGACTTCCTTGCACGACACATCGATGCAAGGTTCTAGTAGGTCTCAGGCCACGGAGGAGGTCGCTGTGCAGCCATCCAGTGCTGGAGGGGAGCCAGGAATTGATGCCCAGATTGAGCTATCCCTATACCGAGTTCACCTGAGGCTTAGCCTGACAGGTGGATCTTTACTCTCCTCCATTTTTATTCCTGCTTTAATACATTCAATTTTTCCTTCACATTAAGGACATTTTTTAGTTATTTTGGTGGGGCAAAGGTATCTTGATACCTATCCTCTTGGTTGCATTTTGTTTTGTTTTGGTTGTTTGGTTATTTTTACTATTTTTGTCCGAACTTCTCCTTGGTGCTTGAATGTGAATGAATGTTGGTCTTATTTCTTTTATATCTCTTTTGTAATTGCGTGATTCTATGTGATTGTTTTTCTCTTGTACATTCGAGTGTCGATTGCGATCAATACTGATGACTTGAATAGTGCTCTTGATGAACGATATGCTTGTGCAAGTCCAACGAGGTGAATTTGAGTGGTATAAGTCATGTGTGAACTCTTGGTATCTCATTGTGAAAAGTCGATTATCAAAGTTAGTCTTGTAAAGATCGTTGCACGGGAGCTTTACTTGTAGAGTCATGATCAATGATTGTTTTGGATACCTTTTGTGTTGAGGCTTACTTGAAATATGTGCATGGTGATATCTAGAACTTGCCCCATTTGTCCAATTGACTACTTTTGGTGAATGAAGGAAATAATCTTAGGCATTAATCTTTGAGAGTGAACCTAATTGCTATAGCTTTTGTGTCACCACTTTGTGTGTGTAAATCTAGCTTGGCACCATTTGAGCCTAACCTTTTCTTTGGATTAAACATGAACACAAATGGCCTTTTCATCCCCACCTAAAACCTTCGTGAATCATTGATTTGTTTGAATAACAAACTTAGGCCAAAAGCCTAAGATAGGGGTGTTGTAAGAATGAGGAAAGAAATCAAGCAAGAAGTTCATGAAATCCATCCTTGAAAACTTGTGTTCAAGAAACTGATGGAACCCCTCCATATAAAAAAAATTAAAAAAAGATAAAAATTGTGCATTGTGGAAATGAAAAGAAAATGAAAACTTGTATTAATTGTGCATTGTGGAAATAAAAGGGGTGTCCGATGAGCTATACCAAAATTTTTGTGTGCTTTGAATATGCCAAGGATGGGTTGTGAAGATAAAAAGAATGAAAGAAAAGGAGAAGAAGTGAAATTTGAGCCATGCTTCATGAAAATAGAAGTCACTATGCCAAAATGATCATACCTTTACCCTCAGCCCAGTTACAAGCCTTGAAAGACCTTTTTGATCTTGCATGAGCCAAGTTGGAAAATACGAGCAAGCCTATGGGTTAAATCATGCATGTTTTTCTCATTGAGAGTGTGAGAGTTGATTTTGATTCCTTAAATTGACATCTTTGATTGGATTTGAAGTGAGCATTGTGAGCTTGAACTGTATTTGATGATGGATAGTAATAGTTTGAAACTTTTAGTGCACAATTGAATATTGTATATGTAGAGTTAACCTTGTGTGCATTAATATTGAGTCTCAAGTAGCACTATTTGTAGACATCCATGTTGGCCTTATTGATCTTGTGTTTTACTTGAGGACAAGAAAAAGTTTAAGTTGGGGGGTGTTGTTGATGAGTCAGGAATTTTGACTAATTTAGGGCTTATTATTCAATGATTTAGTGTCCTTAATGCAAATTTTCAGCTCGTAATTGATGTTAATCTGTTGATATACAACAATGAAGGCTTAAGAGTGGGGCAAGGACATTATGATGCAAAAAATAGCGAAAAAGTTGGAAAAGCTAAAGAAAAAAGAAGTTGGAGTTTGCAGAAGCTACTCAGCAACTCGCCAAGTGAGCCTCCAACACGCCTAAAGTTCCAGCAAAGTAGTCCATGAACCAAACCAACTTGAAGAGAAAAAAAGGTGATTCGGTGACGCCCCGAATGGATCAGCAACAACGATCAAGCTCGCCAAAAGGTCTAAAACAATTTGATGGAGAAGCCAATCGAAAAGGCAAGATGAAGAGAAATTCGGTGGATCACCGAATGAGTCGGCGATCCCGACTAACTTTGCCGAGTTAGAAAAACAATTTAATAGGAACATATTAATTCAATTTTTGAAGTAGGAAAAAGAGTTCCCACACTATTTATTCCTGTTTTTTGAGAGTTTTTACATTGTTTAACATTCTTAGTGGTGTTTGGGATTTAGATTTCAAGATTGTATGATTTTAGCTTCGATTTCAACATTTGGGTATTGCAGATCGTTAGAAATTCAGATGGAAAACTTTGTTGGTAACGATTTCTTGCTTTTCACTATGCTTAGCTAAAACACCTCATCTTAAGGGTGTGATTATGTAGTTGAATATATTAATAAGCTAATGGGTGTTATTATTTGTTGATTTTAATGTTGTTTTGAAGTGGATTCAATTATTTTGTTCATGTTTTAATTGATGAATTGAAGTTGCTAATTCAATTCTAGTTTAGCTCTTTATGCTTGCTTGAGAAAGAGGTAATAGAGTAGATTGATTGATTGGTAGTTGTATTGATTGCATCTTTAAAATCTAGCTTGAGAAAGAGGGTTTGATTGCGTCTTTACAAACCCAGCTTGAAAGAGTGGGTTGATTAGGGAATTGGGTTGTTTAGTCATGATAAGCTTGTTAAGATTCGAGATTACTCACTTGGAACACAATATTTAATCGAGAGATTCTATTGTACTCAAAACCTAGCCTATCCATTAAGATTCAACAATTTTAAGAAACTAGTAACTACCCATTATGTGAAATTAGCATTCTACTGTTCACATTCCTAAAGCCCGATCTCTAAATGTCTACTTCCCTTGTTACGTATTCTTTGCCATAAATTGGTTACTTATCCCCCCCCCCACACCATTTGCTATTAATTATTTAAACTTTGTGATTTGTTTTCTTGTTACAAAATCTTTACTTCTACAATAATTTGGACACATTTTTACTTCTTAATTAAATTCTTTTCCGTATCACTCCGTGTGGGATCGACCCCAACTCTTAGTTGGATTTATACTTGTTAGAGACCGCCTACACTTAGAATTGGACGAAAGTGTAGTTTAGCGTTATCAGCCACCTTAATCCCTTAATCAAGCACATGGTACCAGTTCAAATCCATGATTACAAGATATTAAATAAAGCAATTCAACATACCGACTAAGTTAAATCAACACACAATCCCATAATTACACCCCTAGAGATTGGAGTTTTAGCCACTTGTCACAAAGTGTAAAAAAAATATACCTTGCATGAAAGCATCCATGGGTAATATGAAATTATGAAATTAAGAAATTACAAGCAAACCCATTTTAAATTAAACTTCAATTTATCAAAATTTTAGATAAAAGTTAAAAAACCCAAAAGACAAAAAATGTTCTTCACAAAGTAGAAAATGTTTCTCCCTCTAGAATATTCAGAACTCTCTCACAATTTTCGGATCCCCTTTTTCTATCTCTTTTGGGCTATTTAGAGTTTCTCAAAATTTGGCCCAAAACTCAATGCGTGACTCAAGTAGTGATGTTAGTCGGGATTGCCTATCTCATTGGGTGAATCACCAATCGCTCATTAGTTCACCCTTCTCTTTCTTTAGGCTTTAGGTGTTTAAAAACCTCAGTTGACAATCTCATTCGAGTCTGCCTTTCACATTAGGTGCACTGACATTCACCACCTTTGTTCACCTTTTAAGCCTTCAATTTTTTTCGGAGTACTGTCATATTCAGCAATCACCTTATTGGTCTTTTGCATTCAGGGAGTCACCTATTTTCTTCGAGTTAGCCGATCTCCCTCTATTAATTCTATCATTGCACTTTCAACTTACGTGAGGTCTTACCCCTGGGCAATCCACCCTTCCTATTAGGTGATCAACAATGTGGACCTTACACTTCTTTTTATGTTTTTGGCCAGTCTCACAAACAATCATTCTTGCCTTGTCCATTAGCCTTGAAAGATGCAAATCATTGAAATATCATTAGCATAGGACATAAATAGGCATTGAGGACATAAATTGTTGAACTACATAGTCCTCAAATGAGTGCATATCTACCAGTCATCCGTTGCTCAACTCTGTAACTAGGTGCATCAGCTCTCGGCTATGAAAGAGGGGTAAATTCATTCACATCGGGCAGGGTAATATCACCCTACAACATGGAAATATTAATGGACCTCCCACATCATCCCTAAGGGTTGATTTGTCTCCCCTCAACTCAGTTAACTTAGAGGGGCTTTTCCTACACTTTTCTCTTGCCTTAACTCTCGTGGTGAAGTTGTCCAATCTCTCCCCGTATAATTCTAGAGTGGAAAAGTGTACTACAACCTCAGCCCTAACTGGGAACATCTATGTGTTGATAGCCCTCTCAACAAGACTAGGTATCTCTCTCTTAATCCTAGACGTCCTAACATCTGCAGAAAGTGCAAGGTTGTCCATCTGATAAATAAATGCCTAGGTCAAGGGTCACCGAGATGTCAATGCCTAGGTCAAGGGTCACCAAGATGCAGGGGTAGGTGCAGTTGGACTAAATGGTACCAAAGAATTAGAAGGCATAACTAAGGGTGGAGTGATACATGAGGGCTCTACAGTAGGAGTGAGACGAGCAGCATTAGAATCCAAGGTAGTGTAATCTACTACCAGAGTTGTGTCAGGTTGTGGAGACTTCCTTCTAGTCGCATCATCTCTCAAATAATCGGCCTCTATCCTCCGGATGTTATTGGAAGAGGTTGGGGTAACTCTGAAATCTCTCCATTCTCAGTATGGCACTCATGCAGCCTCACACAATTGTGAGATTAAGACTGGAAATGCGACCAATGTCTGCTTGGGGCCTGTTGTCATCAACATCTCCTCAATAATACCACCGACATGGATATCTACCTGGCTAATAATGCTGAAAACCAATACAACCTTCGGGTGTCGAAGGATAAATTAATTTTGGGATAGCATGGGTTGCTGCTAATTAACCCAAACTAATACTAGGAAGCGATGTTCATGTTTTTCTTTTCTATCTTCACTCCGTCAGCCATCCACGGAAGAATATTATAAATAAAATTTGAGGCCCCAACCACCCCTTAAGTACATCCAAGCTTTGCTTTATTCTATTGGTCACTTAAATTTGTGACTAAGACAGTGGTGGATGCAGTTTGCGGTAAATATTTCATGAGGAAGTCCTTCTCTGAAATGATGGTTATCATGGATGAGGTATTGAAGAATAACAAAGTTTGGCATACAAGAGATGCATAAATCGAGAATCATGGGTTCTCACTTGAGGTTTCAGCCCAGTAGAGAAAGAGCGGAAGAATAACACCAAGACATGGCTCACATGAAAACTTGGATGTATATACAAACAAAGCATCTAATAGGTGGTCCGCAAAATGTAAATGCACTAGGTGCTGCAGGTAGGTATGAAGACCATAAGTTTGATTTTTATGAGGAAGACAAATACTTGAACAACATGGGGGTTTCCGGAATTACAAGTCAGGAACCAAAGGCTATAATTCTAGAATGAAGGTAGAAACTATTAGCGGGATGGTCAATATGACAGACCTGGAAATAGAGGCCAAGATAATTGGCAAACCTAAGATGGGTTCAAAAATGATCGAAGTGATGTGTACGTGCCTCCAAGAACAGAGATAGAAAATGTAATAGGTCTAGTGGGTCCATGTTGGAAGATATGTTGGTAAAGGTGTTGAAGAAGGTTGAATCTACTAATGTGGGAGTAAAAGAGTTGAAGACCAATTTGTCCAACATGAGTCATCTTGTGTATTCACACTTAACGTCTATTAAGAAATTAGAATGACAATTGGGGAAACTCTCAGCCTCATTGAACCAAAGAAAAAATGGGACACTGCCAGTGACACTATTCAGAATCAAAAGATGATTGGTGTTGCATTACTATCGCCACTAGGAGTGGTAGATCGTTGCAAGAATTTGTACATCCAAATATTGAGCAGAAAACAAGTATGGATCTAGATGTAAAAAATAAGGCAAACATATGAGGTTTAGAAGAATCAGATGCAACTAAAGAGGTAGAGATATCTCCAGGAGCAGCGGAAACTATAGGAAAAGAGAAAGAGCCTGCTGTAAAGGCACCACAACCTTTATAATATATTCCAAAACTCCTCTTCCATTCCTGCAAAGGCTCAAGGAGAAATTTGAAAATAGAAAGTTCTTGAATTTTATCTCCATGCTTCATCAGCTATCAGTAAATATTCCATTAGTAGAAAAGTTTGGAATAAATGTTAGGCAACGCAAGTTCATGAAGAACTGAGTGACAAAGAAGAGACCACTAAGTTTCGAACCTATATATAATGTTCACCATTGTAGTGTATTGCTACAATGTCCTGGGTACTGAATAACGAGGATTAAGGTGCATTTACAATACCTTACACAATTGGTGCATTCTATTTCGCCAAAGCTCTGTGTGATTTGGGGATAGTATCAAACTCATGCCGCTGGCAGTATACAAACAACTGGACTTAGGAACTCGAAAACCTACTGCAATGAGACTAATATGTCAGTTAAAAGTCCCATGGCATTCTCTGTGATGTATTGGTCAAAGATGTGAGATTCATCTTTCTGGCAGTCATTGTGATTTTGGAATGTGATGTGGATTTCAAATTTCCCATTATTTTGGGGAGGCCATTTCTTGCCACTGGTAGATAATTGGTTTATGTGGAAAGCGGTGAGTTAAAGTTTAGGCTGAATAATCAAGAGGTTAAATTCAAGGTGTGCAAAACAATAAAGAAAGCACAACATCGGTGTGTGCCTAAAGTTGAGATGTTGAGTATTCTTGAAGCTTGTCTCTCCTCTCCAGTTTGTGCACACCATGGAGGAGCTCACACTACCCACAAATTTTTTCAAAGTGGTTACAACCGGCCCACAATTCATCAAGTTATATTTGATTTGGTAAAAGCCTTTGATACGTCCCAAAGGCACGGAGCTATATCTCGTTCTCATGAGCTGCATGTGACCCGTATCTTGGAGGTAGAGTTGCTTGATGTGTGGGATATCAACTTTATGGGATCATTTTTGAGTTCTTATGTGCAAAAGCACATCTTGGTGGAAGTAGACTATGTCTACAAATGGGCAGAAACAGTTGCATTGGCGGAGATAGATGGAAAGAGTGTTGCTAGTTACTTAAAGAAGAATAGTTTCTCTAAGTTTGACATACCTAGAGAGATTAAAAGTAATGGGGGTTCACACTTTTGTACCAAAGTGTTTAGCACACTATTGGCTAAATATGGTATGAGATAGCATAAAGTAGCTACCCCATACCATCCACAGATGGGTGGACAAGTTGAGATTTCTTATCGAAAAATAAAGTCCATACTGGATAAGAATGTGAATGCCAATACGAGTGATTGGGAAAGGAAGTTAGATGATGCATTAAGGGCATACTAGATTACTTTCAAAATACCCATTAGTATGTCACCGTACCAGTTAGTATTTGGAAATGCATGTCATTTGCTTGTAGAATTAGAGCATAGGGCATTGTGGGCGCTAAAAAACTAAATTTGAGTCAGAGTGAAGTGACAAACTTGAGGTTGGAGCATATAAATGAGATGGATGAGTTTTGCTAAGGGCTTATGAGATCTGTTCTTTACAAAGAGAGGATAAAGTTGTACCATGATAAATGCATTGAAAAAGGACCTTCAGTCCTTGGGACTTGGTACTACTTTTCAACTCAAGTCTTAGAGTGTTTCCTAGAAAGTTTAGGGTCCAAGTGGTCAGGACCATTTAAAGTGACGCAAGTATTTTTTGTCTAGTGCCATAGAACTTTAAAATATAATGGGTGAACGGTTTATAGAAAATGGACAATGACTGAAGTTGTACATGGGGTTTCTAGAAAATGTTAAGATATTTGAGGAACTCCAACTTCAAGAAGTCTAAGTAATAGAGTATCCTGCATCGCACCGTGACTTTAAATTGTGTGCTACTTGGGACGCAACCCAAGATGTAATTGTGATAAGTAGTTAATTTTCTTGCTTTTTTCTAATTTTATAGATCCACTTTGTGTTGAATGGTTGCAGGAAGTAATGAGGGTTGAAGAACTTCACCACGGGATGGTAAAGGGCATGTGAAGACCTATCGAGTCCTTGGAAAGGGGGCGGCCTAGTCATTTAAACATTAGCCCCAATGTCTGGCAAGTGGTTACGTAATGGTTTATGGTTGGTTCAGTCTTTGACGGACCGTTTAGCCACTTATGAAAATCTAGGTAAGTTTTCTTAATTTTCACTAAAGGTAGCACCACATGTGGGTTAATAGACCATGCAACTCTTTATGAGTCAGTTCATAGTCCGTGAAAACCAGGTTGACTAAAGTCAAATTGACCCAACCTAGTCTGACCATAACCCTAGCCCCCTATATATAACTTTATCAGTCCATAAGAAACAATTTATTCCCCATTTTTTATTAATACAGTCACTACCCAAGGCAATCTCCTAGATATGACAAGCCGTACTTGACCCCGAATGGGTCTCATACAAGCCTACAACAACAGATTCTATCGCAACGGTTTGAAAAATATTACAATAGATGTATATAGCAACGGTTATAGGCGTTGCATATGGTCCACGATGATATCTGTATATGATACCTTGAAAACCGTTGCAATAAAGCGACAACCGTTGCAAAATATTTGGTATTGCAACGGTTTTTGTAACAATTGGTCGTATATAGCAACGGTTTTTCGTTGCAATTGGTCGTATATAACAACGGGTAACGTTCACACATTGTGGGCACTATATTTCCCTCCTTATTTTTCCTTAAATATTTTCACTAAAGCGCCAAAAGTATATTATACAATTAATTATTTTTTCTTTTCCAAAAAATAACAAAACATATAAAATTTCAATTTTCTCTCGAAGCCTATTTTCATCGTCGTCGATTTCTAGTTCGAAAATCCCTAATCATCGCCGGTACTCCAGTTCACCCAAATAGTCATCAGTGTTGCTGTCTTAGGTTCTAATCGGTGTTGGTTGTGAGTGTATTTTGTTGTGTTGTGCTGCGCTCAACTCACAACAAGATCGTTATTTCTGAAATCGTTGTCTCCAGTTCTGAAATTGTTGTTGGGTGGTGCTTCTCTAACTCACACCACAGCTCCCAAATTTGCTGCACAAAGTTCATTCTCAACTTCTCAAAGCTCTAATTCTAGGTTATATTCTCTATTTTCTCATGCCTATTTTGGACTTATTTTCTAATTTTAGGTTATTCTCTCTGAATTATAAAGTCACTTGGGTTGATTATTTGAACTGTAGATTGTTATAGTGTTGAAGAAGAAAGAAATCAACGAGAGCAGCTGAAGAAAATAATATGCTAAGATTCACTGTTGGTTCACCCGGAGATAGGGCTGCTCTTCAACTAATCAATCGTCCATCTGTTGGCTGTAACAATCAAGGTTAGTTTTTTTATTTCTTCTTCTTATATTTTATCTTGAACAACTCGATCATGATTCGTGCGCACCACTGTTTATTGCTTGCTAGTTAGAACTAGCAAGATTGGCCGAAATGCCTAAATATTGAGAAGACATGATCATTTTCTTGCATATCCACCTGAGTATTTAATTGATTTATTGCTTGAGTATTGACCTGCCAAAGTATTGAATTGTTTCATGAGTAGTAAACTGATTTGTTGCCCGATTATTGACCTGCCTATTGAATTGTTGTGCAAGTATTGACCAGCCAGACTATTAAACTGTTGCCTGAGTATTGAATTGTTTCCTGAGTAGTAAACTGATTTGTTGCCCGAGTATTGACCTTCCTGAGTATTGAACTGTTCCACAAACATTGACTTGCCTGAATATTAAATTGTTGCCTGACTATTGAATTGCTAAATGAGTAGTAAACTGATTTGTTGCCCGAGTATCGACCTACCTGAGTATTGAATTTATGCGCAAGTATTGACCTTCCTTACTTTTAAACTGTTGCTTGAGTATTGAATTGTTTCCTGAGTAGTAAACTAATTTGTTGCCTGAGTATTGACCATCTTGAGTATTGAATTGTTGCGCAAGTATTGACCTGCCTGACTATTAAATTGTTGCCTGAGTATTGAATTGTTGGAGTATTGAACTGTTGCCTAAGCACCTGAACTACCTCTTGTTATACATTCTGAGAAGGGCCTGCATTTTGGTTTGGATACATCAGTTTCCACAAGAATTCTAGCATAGGATATTCTATCCATCGAAGCAGTAAAACTATTACTGTATAAAGGTCAGCCAATGGCACAAGCAACCTTACTCAGTGCTTCTCCCAACCAATATCCCACTGGCAGACCTGGGAAGGTAACTCACAGAGGTATTGTCGTGATACAATCATGGTTAAATTTAAAATCTATAACCCAACATTTTGGCGTAAGTAGGTGTTTGGATATACAGGCTAACATTCAACTTATTCCTTCTACCATCTTATCCTAGTTTATATTGTCTCTTAAATTCCTTCATTTATTGAGTAGCATGGTTTTGGATGAAAAAGTTTTCTGCAATGCTTCCTTTTTGAATTATCTGCAATGCTTAAGTAATAAATAGATAAGTCTGTTAGAATTATCTGCAATGCTTCTTTTATGAATAAAGTTTTGGACAAATCCCTCGAGTTACAGAAGCGTGGTTTTGGATGAAAAACTATGGAGAATTAATGGACATCATGAAATCTTTTATTATTTGGAAGGGTGATTTTTAAATAGTTAAACACATAGATATTTTGTTTTAAGAAAGTTCTTTATCCTCTCGTTAAATCACTTATTATCAAACAGATATAACTTTATGCAAATTCTTTTTTTATAGGTATCAAAAATGAAGAAAGGGGAGAAGATCATAGCAATGAAGATGATCTTGACCCTACTTGAGAAGATTTTTGAATTTCTGATATTAGATAGTTCTAATATTTGTTGTGATATCAAACATTTAAAAACTTATATTGTAACTCATTAGTACTGATGAAATACCTAACGAATCATTTGGGTTTGAACATATGTTTTGCTTTTAGGGATATATTATGATCTCTTGTTAGATATTTTGAATTGTGAATGTTTATAAATCTTTTTGGAATGACGACTAATTATATATGTATATTGTATTATAATTTATTTTATATATATATATTGATAGTGTCTTACAACTAGGATTTCTATTTCATATAGATCATTGCAATATGTTGTTAATTAATTAGAACTGTACGTAGGTTGAATAGATAAAATAAGCAATTGCAATAGAATAGAAAACCGTTGCAATAGGTTAAACAACCGTTGCAATAGAACTGGAAATCGTTGATTTATTATAAAAATAACCGTTGTTATAAAGAAAATAATTGTTGCAATATATATTCTACAGCAACGCTTATAAACCGTTGCATTTACCAACTATATTCTATGGCATAATTGTTGCTATAAGAGTGTCTATGGCAACACAAAGTTACAACCGTTGCAATAACCATCGCCATAGCTCTATGACCACTCGAGCTGATGTAACGTATGGAAACCCATTGCACTAGATATATGGCAACGACTTGTCTACCTATTGCAACGGTTTTCTCTGCGTTGCCACAAGCCTATTTTCCAGTACTGTGCAATGAGACTGATATGTCAGTAAAAAGTCCCATAGGCATTCTCTGTGATGTATTGGTCAAAGAGGTGAGTTTCATCTTTCCGGTTGACTTTGTGATTTTGGATTGTGATGTGGATTTCAAAGTTCCCATTATTTTGAGGAGGCCATTTCTTGCCACTGGTAGAGAATTGGTTGATGCGGAAAGTGGTGAGTTAAGGTTTAGGCTGAATAATCAAGAGGTTAAATTCAAGGTGTGCAAAACAATAAAGAAAGCACAAGATATGAGTTTTGTGTACGTGATTGATGCAATTGATGACGGGGTTATTGAAGCATATATAGAAGAAAGGTTCACTGTGAAAACACTAGCCGCGGTAATTATGAACTTCGATGAGGTTTTAAGAGTAGATTATGTGGAGACCTTAAATGCATTGTTGGGCATGGGTTCACATTCATATTCTCATAAAATGTTAGACCTGGATCAGAAGAACATGTCGAGTCCTCCAGCAAATCCATCAATTGAGAAGCCATATGTGTTTGAATAGAACAACTACTTGGCCATCTGAGGTATGTGTTTGTAGATGAAAATAACATTTTGCCAGTTATTGTGGTTGCAGATCTGTGTGTTGAAAAAGTGCAAGCATTAGTGAAAGTATCGAAAAGGTTCAATAAATCAATTAGTTGAACCATAGCTGGCATCATTGGTATATTCCTGGTATTTTCACTCACAAAATCCAATTGGAGGAGCATTGCAACCTAAGTATAGAGCATCAAGGGAGGTCGGATCCACCTATACAAGAGTTGGTAATGAGGGAGATCATTAAATGGTTAAATGTAGGTGTGGTGTACCTTATTTGTTTTATAGTAATTAGGTAAGACCAATACAATGTGTACCCAAAAAGGGCGGAATGACAGTGGTGGCAAACACTAAAAATGATTTTATCCCACAAAGGCCAGTCATAGGTTGTCGAGTCTGCATGGACTATCGAAAGTTTAACAAATCGACCATGAAAGAACATTTTCCAATGCCTTACATGACAATATGTTAGATAGGTTGGACAGGAAATGCTGGTATTGTTTCTTGGATGGGTACTCTGATTACAACTTGATTTCAGTTGCTCCTAAATATCAGGAGAAAATGACTTTTACATACCTATATGACAACCTCACGTTAAAACACATGCCATTTGGATGATGCAAGGCTCTTTTGACTTTCCAACGATATATGATGTCCATTTTCTTAGACATGGTTGAAAACACTTTGGAGGTATTTATGGATGAATTCTTTGTGGTAGGTGGTACTCTTTATTATTGTTTGTCAATCTTATCAGGGCTCTAAATAGATGTGAAGATGCAAACCTGATTCTGAATTGGGAAAAGGTCCATTTTATGTTCAAAAGGGGCATTATATGGGGCCACAAAGTATCTGAGAAAGGTTTGGAGGTAGACATGGTAAAGAGCGAACTCATTGAGAAGTTTCCTTCACCTATTTTTGTTAAGGAAATCCATAGTTTCTTAGGACATGTAAGGTTCTACAAGAGGTCATTAAAGAATTCTCTAAGATTGCACATCTTTTGTCTAAATTGTTAGAAAGGGAGATAAAGTTCAGCTTTGATGAAGCATGCACCAAAGCATTTGAATGTCTTATGGAGAAATTAACTTCAACTCCAGTTATCATTGCTCCAGATCGATCTGAACCATCTGAGGTAATGTATGATGTGAGTGGTGTTGCTATGCGAGAAACACAACAAGATATTTTACCCAATATATTATGCACAAGCAAAGCATTAAATGGAGCCCAAAAGAATTATACCGTCATCGAGTAAGAATTTCTTGCAATCGTTTATGCTTTTGAGAAGTTTAGAACGTACCTGCTAGGCACAAAGTGATAGTGTACACTGACCATACAATATTGAGATATCTGATGGCAAAGAAAGATGCTAATCTAAGGTTGATAAGATTAGTGCTCTTACTACAAGAACTTGACTTTGAGGTTAAAGACAGAAAAAGGTGTTAAAACCAAGTAGAGGACAATTTGTCTAGGTTAGAAGGAAAAAATAAGGGGGAAGTTGAGCTTCACATTGATGACTCATTTCCAAATGAGCAGGTATTACCCGTTACTGTTGATCTTATTCCTTGGTTTGCTGCTTTTACAAGATATCTTGTCAGTGTTTTGATATCTGAGAACACGACCTTTCAACAAAAAAAGAAGTTATTGCATGATGTGGGAACATACTTTTGGGGCTAACCTTACTTGTACAGGGTTTGTGCTGATAATATAATCAGGCGATGTGTGCCTAAAGTTGAGATGTTGAGTACTCTTGAAGCTTGTCTCTCCTCTCCAGTTTGTGCACACCATGGAGGAGCTCACACTATCCACAAATTGTTTCAAAGTGGTTACTACCGGCCCACAATTCATCAAGATACATTTGATTTGGTAAAAACCTTTGATACGTGCCAAAGGCACGGAGCTATATCTCGTTCTCATGAGCTTCCTGTGACCCGTATCTTGGAGGTAAAGTTGTTTGATGTGTGGGAAATCAACTTTATGGGATCATTTGTGAGTTCTTATGTGCGAAAGCACATCTTGGTGGCACTAGACTATGACTACAAATGGGAAAAAGCAGTTGCATTGGCAAAGATAGATGGCAAGAGTGTTGCTAGTTTCTTGAAGAAGAATATTTTCTCTAAGTTTGACATACCTAGAGAGATTAATAGTGATGGGGGTTCACACTTCTGTACCAAAGTGTTTAGCACACTATTGGCTAGATATGGTATGAAATAAAATAGAGTAGCTACCCCATACCATCCATAGATGGGTGGAAAAGTTGAGGTTTCTTATCGAAAAATAAAGTCCATACTGGATAAGACTGTGAATGCCAATAAAAGTGATTGGGAAAGGAAGTTAGATGATGCATTAAGGGCATACTAGACTGCTTTCAAAATACCCATTAGTATGTCACCGTACCAGTTTGTATTTGGAAATGCATGTCATTTGCTTGTGGAATTAGAGCATAGGGCATTGTGGGCGCTAAAAAACTAAATTTGAGTCAGAGTGAAGCAACAAACTTGAGGTTGGAGCATATAAATGAGATGGATGAGTTTGTCTAAGCGCTTATGAGATCTGCTCTTTACAAAGAGAGGATGAAGTTGTACCATGATAAACGCATTGAAAAAGGACCTTCAGTCCTTAGGACTTGGTACTACTTTTCAACTCATGTCTTAGAGTGTTTCCTAGAAAGTTGAGGGTCCAAGTGGTCAGGACCATTTAAAGTGACACAAATATTTTAGTCTAGAGCCATAGAACTTTAAAATATAAAGGGTGAACGGTTCAAAGAAAATGGACAATGACTGAAGTTATACATGGGGTTTCTAAAAGAGGTTATGATAGTTGAGGAACTCCAACTTCATGAAGTCTAAGTAATAGCGTATCCTGCATCGCACCGCGCCTTTAAATTGTGCGCTGATGCACCCCAAGATGTAATTGTAATAAGTAGTTAATTTTCTTGCATTTTTCTAATTTTATAGATCCAGTTTTTGTTGAATGGTTGCAGGAAGTAATGAGGGTTGAAGAACTTCACCACGGGATGGTAAGGGGCATGTGAAGACCTAGCCGGTCCATGGAAAAGGGGGCTTCCTAGTCATTTAAACATTAGCCCTAATGTCTGGAAAGTGTTTACGGTTGGTTCAGTCTTTGACGGACCGTTTAGCCTCTTATGAAAATCTAAGTAAGTTTTCTTAATTTTGACTAAAGGTAGCACCACATGTGGGTTAATGGACCATACAACTCTTTATGAGTCAGTTCATAGTCCATGAAAACCAGGTTGACTAAAGTCAATTTGACCTAACCCAGTCTGGCCATAACCCTAGCGCCCTATATATAGCTTTATCAGTCCATAAGAAACAATTTATTCCCCACTTCTTTTGAATACTGCCAAGACCCAAGGCTAGCTCCTAGATGCGACACGGCGTACTTGACCCCTAATGGGTCTCATATAGCATTTCATTGCATTCGATAGTAGGAAATAGTACGGAATTAAAGCTTTATTTAAACCCATATAATCAAAAAGTCATTTAAAACTTATGAAAAACAACAGAAGTTTATTGTCTCACATGGCCATCTAAACACAACATCCGAAATATAAGTAGGGACATGACCCTTTACAATCGAAAAGTCTAACAATAGTCTTTTACATGAAATAAATGGAAACATCAAGTACTTATATTCGATCTATGAGGACATACCACTAAGTGTCTTGGAGAATCTCAAATCCAAGTCCTTGATCTAGAGAAAGCAACTCACATGTTGGAACCTACACTTGTAGTAAAACATGAAGAAGACTGGGTTAGCGCAATTAAGTACTAAGTATGATAGCCATGCAAAATCATGCTTAACAAAATTCATTATATTTGAAAGTCATGCTTTTAAGCCATTTTGATAAAACTTAATGAACATAGTAAAAGAGGCATAATATTCAAACATAAACAACATACAAGTCATTTAACCACATTAGAACATAATCAACATGTAATCCTATACCTTCACATTTAGCCTTCACCTCAAGTAACCCTCAAGCTATACTTTGTGCAATGTATGGATAGCGTCCCATATCACCATCCACACTAAAGTACCACCTTAAGGTCACCAAAAGTGAACTTACCATTCAACCTTCCCATCTTCACACAATACTCGTACATAAGAGACATAAACCTTTCATAAGTCATATCATCACCTAAGGACCATAAACTAAGTCAACTCTAAGTCATACTTGTGCAATGTGCAAGTAGCATCCCATACTACTACTCACACTAAGTACTCCTTTGAAGTCACCATAGACAAGGCACATTCACATACAATAAGTCATAGAGAGGAAGTAACTCATACTACAATCCAAGTATAACATGCATATTTACATTTAAGCACATTCACATACAACATTCTTCATTAACTTCATTTAGGACACATTCATACATTAGCCAATAAGACTTAGAAAACTCACTACGACCCTCTCAAAGCCTACTCGTGCAATGCATGGATGGCATCCCATACTACCACCCACACTTCATAGAACTCATCAAGAAACCGTAATGCACATCTCATATGATGGTAATAGGCATTAACTGACATAGACCATGAGAGATAAATCATGGAATCCGCTGTCTACTTGCCTAATGTAGGACCGATAACATTTTAATTTGGATGGAATCCACAAGCTAATATCCTATGTGGGCACATAATTATGTGACAAGAAAGATGTTCATTAAAATTCGGACTAATGTAGGGAGAACTTCCATCTAATGATATCCTCTCGGTGCTTGGCCTCCATTCCCATTGAGTAGTTGATTTTCATTAACATCATTGAACTTGAGAGGGCCACCAACATTAGGCCTACCGACCCAAGGTACATTACACAAGAAAGGGCCACCACCATTAGGTCTACCGATTCAAGGTACATTAAGGATATCTCATTGACTTTCCAAGAAGGGTGCCATAAACATAGGATTTACCGATACAAGGTCATTATTTCATACATGAAAGGGCCACCAACATTAGGTCTACTGATCCAAGGTTTAGCCTAGAATACTTCATCATTCATTCATGAAAGGCTACCAACATTAGGTCTACCAATTCAAGACAATAAGACATTAAGTCAAGATACGCTCATTATACAAGAAAGGATGTCTAATCCTACCAATTCGAGATATCACAATCACCTTTACATTCATTTATACAGCAATAGGATGCATAAGTCTACCAATTCGAGATATACAATTCATAGAAGAAAACCCTTCATATTTCATCATCATCAGTCAATTGTGTTAATTGAGAATATGCTTTTAATCAATAACACAATTACATTCTAAACATGATCATTATACATTCATTGAAATCACACACATATACTTTACATCACAATCATATATATATCCTTCATATATAGAGGTACAAGGACGATATCCATCAATTCAATACCACAATATACATAGTAGGTAAATACCTACACCTTCAAGTGGATCAATAGATCAAGCACAATTCTACTTCAATATGTAATTTGATCATAACTTGCCCTTCAAGGGTCATGGATCACATTCACCCACACACCTTAGATCAATACAATTTGGCAAGAGAAATAACATGATTTCAACCTTCTATATCCATATACTCATAAACAATTCACATACTTCATAATCAATCAAATTCCAATCACAAATCGTAATTTAAGAATTTGGGGGAAAACATGGGTTATAGGAAGAAATCATCATAATTCATCTTTAAATCCGCAATTCATTCATCAATCAATGCAATAAAGCCTTTTGAAATCATTTATAATCAAACCCATGCACAGATTGAAATCTAGGGTTTTTGGGTAAACATTGGAGACTTGGAATCACTTTTGAAATTGGCTCCTTGAAAGATAATAAGTCAAGGATGACGACCACCATACCTTTAATGGAAGAATCCCACGAAAATCCCTTGAAAAACTTGAATATTTGACCTTGGAAGCTTGAAGTCTTTCACCTCCAATGGAGGTTTCTAGAGAGAGAACTTTTGTAAAGAGAGATGGGTTCTATTTTGTGATTTTGAATAATTAATTGAAAAATAGAGTTTAATACTTTTAATACTCTTAAAATACTTTAAATAACCAAAAATAACCGTCCCCCAACTTAACTCAACTTAAAAAGATTTTACCAAAAGACCCTCACCTTGGCCAAACCAAACCAGCAACACAGGTGGGGACTCACGACACCAAACCACGGACCGTGGTTTGGGTCACACCCCATCTTGGTCAAGTGTAGTTTGGGGATGTGGCTTGGTTTTGGGGTCCAAGACCTATGGAGGCCATCCACGGGGCGGGGATGTACCTACGGTGTGTGGTCCTCTTCCGTAGATCACCACGTTTTTGGGTAGTTTTTGGTTTGAAGGGGTCTTGGGGGTTAGGCTTAGGGTCCTCCTCAAGGACTCCTACAGTGGTCCTTGGGGAGTCGTACCTTGACATTTACCCCCTAAAGCCCTCAACAATAGCTCAGGACAACATTATACACCCTCAAACCTCACATCAACTCAAAGACACACATGTTAGGCTCTAGTTTCACTTATTCATTTTACGGGTCGTTACATTATCCTCCACTTAGGAACATTCGTCCTCGAATGACACTTTAAACACATTAAGGGATTAACGACTCAAGAGTAGAAGCCCATCATGCATGCAACATTATAACCAATGCACAAAAATAGGAGGAAACATCAACTCCACTTCAAAAATCTCAACGCAATGCAAGAAAGTAAGAACTACATCTACAAACTCATTATGCATCAAAACTTCAGATTTCTCATTACATTGGAGGAATTACCTTCTCCAACACATATCATGCTCACCATAACATCATTAAGCACATTATGCATTTTCTTCATAAAAGCACATTTAGGCATGTTCAACATTTATCCTCATGAAGCATGTAAACAACTCGTAGTAAATGCACATTATCATGAGAAACATAATTCATGAAAACTCATTTTCTCATATAAACAAGAATTTTACTAGATCATGCATAATAGAAGGAGACCATGGAAACACATATTCACAAATGACTCCAAACACATGAAACAAGCTAGAAGGAACTCTTGGTCTTAAGCTTGAATAAGAATAGAAGGAAAGAGATAAGGATATAAAAACTCTCAACAACCTTACTATTCAACATACCATCCCCCACTTAGGAGAAAACACAACTAAGGCTAATCATTAAAAACAACATAGGAACCTCATCACAACATCACAACTATAAGGAACTATCACTTACTGATACCTTTATCCGGATCAGCTCCTTTGTCCTTGTTAGCTTGAAGAGCATAGAAACGATTCCTCTTGGGAGCATCAAGATCCGGGCCAGTAAGAGAAGCTTGTTTGGCCTCCCTTTCTCTAGCTAGAACAGTAGGACAATCCTTCACTTGGTGATCATTCTTTCCACAACCATAGCACCCACTAGTACCGACTAAGCACTTCCCATGATGCTTCTTCCCACAATTGTGGCAAGTAGGTTTAGCAAATGGAGGTCCACTACCACTCTCTTGGTTAACCTTAGGGGTGCTTGAAGAATCTTAGTTTGGAGCTCTCTTCTTAAATCTAGGTTGATCTTGCTCATCGAATCTACCTCTCTTCAACTCCCTATTCTTCTTTTTGAGTTTGAACTCCTCAGTAGATTGAGCATACACCATGAGTCTAGAATTATTCATATCATCATGGAGCATCTCCGTATGACACTATTCCTCAACTAGGTCGGATATCCCTGTAACAAACCTACTCATCTCATCTCTAGGGTTAGACACCAAAGATGGAGCATACTTAGACAATAGGGTAAATTTCAAGGAATACT
>NW_006239011.1:728029-761103 GCF_000226075.1 Solanum tuberosum | reverse complement strand
CTAGAAATGTTCATATCATCATGGAGCATCGCCGTACGGAACTCTTCCTCAACTAGGTCGGAAACACCCATAACAAAATGACACATAGCATCCCTACGGTTTGACACCAAAGATGGAGCATACTTAGACAATTGGGTAAATTTCAAGGAGTACTCTTGAACATTCATGTTACCTTCCCTAAGGTTGATAAACTCCTCTACCTTAACCACCCTCTTCTCACGGGGAAAGTATCTACCAAGGAATCCTTCCTTAAACAACTCCCATTCTATGGGACCCGCTCCAACCGGACTATTGGCCTTCCATTGAGTTAACCAAAGTTGGGAAACATCCTTCAATTGATGGGTGACAAGTTCCGCTTTTTCAATAGAAGTCACTCCGATAGAATTGACTATCTTATACACCTCATCCAAATACTCTTGGGGATCCTCTCCCACCTTAGAACCTAGAAATATTAGAGGATTCATCCTTACAAAGTCTCTCAACCTAGAAGCCATAGTACTCACATTGGGGTTCACATTAGTCTCAACACCCCTAGTAGCTTGAGTCGTCATGGCTTGAGCTTGAGTAGTTATGGCTTGAGCAATCATCAAAAGAGCCGACCTAACTTCCTCATTGGTCATAGCCGGGGGATCCATCGGAAATTGATTTCCTTGATTGCCTAGAGGAACTTGGTCACCTTGAGGACCTTGGGGAGGAACTCCCTTATTCACAATCTCCTATTCCATCCTTCTTCGGTTAGCCCTTGTATTCATATCCTATAAACACAAGAGAAGGGTTAGGAAAAGGACACTTATATATCTAAACTCTAAGGCACAACTTCAAGAATATGAAAGAAGTGTAACTTCCTAACGTCCTATAGCCTCTCGCTCATAGATGTGTCGCGACTCACATCAATGAACAAGACTCTACTAGACGTGGCTTGTGAGACATCAATCCTAAAAACGATTTCCAAAATCTTATGCTCTGATACCATGTCTGTCATCAAGACCCAAGGCTAGCCCCTAGATGCGACATGACATACTTGACCCCGAAGGGGTCTCATACAAGCCTCATAGCAATTCATTGCATTCGATAATGGAAAAAAGTACGGAATTAAAACTCTAATTAAGCCCATAAAATAAAAAAGTCATTTAAAACTATTGAAAAATAACGGAAGTCTATTGTCTCACATGGCCCATATAAACACAACATCTAAAACATAAGTAGGGACACGGCCCTTTACAATCGAAAAGTCTAACAATAGTCTTTTACATGAAAGAAATGGAAACATCCAGTACTTGTCCTCGATCTATGAGGACATACCACTAAGTCTTGGAAAATCCCAAATTCAAGTCCTTGATCTAGAGAAAGCGACTCACTTGTCGGAACCTACATTTATAGTAAAACATGAAGAAGAATGGGTTAGCACAATTAAGTACTAAGTATGATAGCCATGGTAAAACATGCTTAAAACAGACATTTTATTTGAAAGTGATGCTTTTATGCCATTGTGATAAAACTTCATGAACATAGTAAAAGAGGCATACTATTCAAACATAACCAACAAGTCTTTTAACCACATTAGAACATTATCAACAAGTAACCCTTTACCGTCACATTTAGCCTTCACCTCAAGAAACCCTCAAGCTATACTTTGTGCAATATATTGATAGCGTCCCATACCACCATCCACATTAAAGTACCATATTAAGGTCACCAAAAATGAACCTACCATTCAACCTTCCCATCTTCACACAATACTTGTACATAAGATACATAAACCTTTCATATGTCATTTCATCACCTAAGGACCATCACCTACGACAACTCTAAGTCATACTTGTGCAATGTGCAAGTAGCATCCCATACTACTACTCACACTAAGTAGTTATTTGAACTTAGCATAGACAAGGCACATTCATATACAATAAGTCATAACAAGGAAGTAACTCATAATACAATCCAAGTATAGCATGCGTCTTTACATTTAAGCACATAAGACTCAACATTGTTCATTAACTTCATTTAGGACACATTCATACATTAGCCATTAAGACTTAGAGAACTCACTATGACCCTTTCAAAGCCTACTCGTGCAATGCATGGATGGCATCCCATACTACCACCCATATTTCAGAGAACTCATCAAGAAACCATAATGTACATCTCACATGACGGGAATAGGCATTAACCGACATAGACCATGAGAGCTAAATCATGGAATCTGGTGTCATATAGCCCCACACCGTAAAGATGTGGTCTACTTTCCTAAGGTAGGACCGGCAACATTTTAGCTTGGATGGAATCCACTAGCTAATATCATATGTGGGCACATAGTTATGGGATAGGAAAGATGTTCATTGAAATCCGGCCTAGCGTAGGGACAACTTCCATCTAATAATATCCTCTCGGTGCTTAGCCTCCATTCCCATAGAGTAGTTCATTTTCATTAACATTATTGTACTTGAGAGGGTCACAAACATTAGGCATACTGGCCCAAGGTACAATACACAAGAAAGGGCCACCACCATTAGGTTAACCGATTCAAGGTACATTAAGGATAGCCCATTGACTTTCTAAGAAAGGAGCCATAAACATAGGGTCAACTGATATAAGGTCATCATTTCACACATGAAAGGGCCACCAACATTAGGTCTACCGTTTCAAGGTTTTAACATTGCATTAGTTCCTAGAATCATCATGAAGGGCCACCAACATCAGGTCTATCGATGCTAGGTTTAACTGAGAATACTTCATCATTCATTCATTCATTCATGAAGGGCTACCAACATTAGGTCTACCAATTCAAGACATTAGGACATTAAGTCAAGATACGCTCATTATAAAAGAAAGGAGGCCTAAGCCTACCAATTCGAGATATCATAGTCACCTTTACATTCATTTAAACAAGAAAAGGATATATAAGCCTACCAATACAAGATATAAAATTCATACAAGAAAACCCTTCACATTCCATCATCATCATTCATGTGTGTTAATTGAGAATATGATTTCAATCAATAGCACAATTACATTCTAAACATGATTATTATACATTCATTGAAATCTCACGCATATACTTTACATCATGATCATACATAGATCCTTCATATATATAGGTACAAGGAAGATATCCATCAATTCAATACCACAATATTCATAGTAAGTAAACACCTCCACCTTTCAAGTGGATCAATAGCTAGATCAAGCACTATTCTACTTCAATATGTAATTTGATCATAACTTGCCCTTCAAGGGCGATGGATCACATTCACCCACACACCTTAGATCAATTCAATTTGTCAAGATGATCTCAACCTTCTATATCCATATACTTATAAACAATTCACATACTTCATAATCAATCATATCCCAATCACAAATCACAAATCACAACTTAAGAATTTGGGGAAAAACATGGGTTCTAGGAAGAAATCATCATAATTCATATTTAAATCCACTATTCATTCATAAATCAATGCAATAAATCCTTTTGAAATCATTTAGAATCGAACCCATTCATAGATTGAAATCTAGGGTTTTTGGGTAAACAAAGGAAACTTGAAATCACTTTTTAAATTGGCTCCTTGAAAGATAATAAGTCAAGGACGAAGACCACCATACCTTTAGTGGAATAATCCCACGAAAATCCCTTGACAAACTTGAATATTTGACCTTGGAAGCTTGAAGTCGTGACCTCCAATGGAGGTTTCTAGAGAGAGAACTTTTGAGAAGAGAGGTGGGTTCTATTTTGTGATTTTGAATAATGAGTTGAAAAATATAGTTTAATACTTTTAATACTCTTAAAACACTTTAATTCACCTAAAATAACTGTCCCCCAACTTAACACAACTTAAAATGATTTTACCAAAAGACCCTCACATTGGCCGAACTAAACCAACAACACAGGTGGGGACTCACGACACCAAACCACGGACCATGGTCTTGGTCACACCCCATTTTGATAAAGCGTGGTTTGGGGTTGTGGCTTGGTTTTGGGGATAATGACCTACGGAGGTCATCCACGGGGCGTGGATAGACCTACGGGGCATGGTTCCCTTCCTTAGGTCACCAACTTTTGGGGGATTTTTTTTTCCAAGGGGTCTTGGGAGATAGTCTTAGGGTCCTTCTCAAGGACCCCTAGGGTGGTCCTTGGGGAGTCGTACCATGATGTTTAACCCCCTAAGCCCCTCAACGATAGCTCGGGACAACATTATACACCCTCAAACCTCACATCAACTCAAAGATACACATGTTAGGCTATTGTTTCTCTTATTCATTTTACGAGTTGCTACAAATAAAAACTGTTCGAAGCATACAATGAGCCATTTTCACTCATCTCTACCAAAGAGTCGATAAATAAAAGTGTTCTATGAAGTGATTTCTATCAAAAACTCACCCCTCATATTGGTTTTGAAGTTATTTGAAGTAAGTGTTCAATTCCTATCGATTTTAACTTGACCTTTTGAAATTAGTACTTGAAAATTGGTGATTATTGATGACGTTGGATATATGCTTGTTAATATCTGATTGTTTCTGCTCGTATGTTGATGTGTAGGGTTTGGGACTCAATCAATCGCATAATCAGGGCTTGAAATAGATAAACTAATTGATGGGGTTTTGTTGCAAAATGTATCTATGTATATGGAATGCTTGGGGTAGTCATTTATGTGTTCCATATATGTATAATGTCAAAATTAAGGGTTGGATTTATAGAATAGGGAAAATTGCATCGATGTGTAAGTCCATAAGAGGCTTGACGGTTCGTGTACATCTTCATAGAATATTAAAACTCTCATGAACAACACTTATATTGTATTCTCCTGCAACATCCATTCACGAAATCTTGTACGGGCCGTGAAACCTTTTAGGACCATATAGCCTCCCGTTTAAAAAATAAAAATAAAAAAATAAAATAAAAAAGATTTTATGTTTCTTTGTAGATTGAGTGGCCTTTTCCAATGATAGATTGAGTAACGACATTATTAAGGGAAATCGTCACTTTGTATAATTACATATGTGAAGTTTGAGAACTAGTTAGTGTAGTACTTTTCAACTGTAATTTAATTCTAACCCCTCGTTTCACAAGTACAATGGAAAAGATAGGGCGCAAAATGACACAATTGCATCTCTCACCCCCTTCTTCTCCAGAGTCAAATTCAAACAATGAAGCATCCAGTAATTCAGAAGTCCAGGTCGATATTACAATTAAATAACATTCACTCAAGTAACTCGAAGGTGAGTTCTGGGCCTTCGAAGAAGATACATCCAAAGCATGGGGGTGAGGAGGAAACAAGAGATTGTGCGGAGGACAATGACAATAGTGACAGTGATGATATTGTTGAGAATTTTTTCCGAGAAGGGGAAGTTAATCTAGTGGTCCAGCAGCATCTTATTGATGTTATCTTAAATACCTGGGCAATCCACGATTCAAGAGCTATATTTGACTCTAGCATATCTACAAAGTCCAGTGGCATAGGAAAGAGACCAATGGTGCCTGAAAGTAGAATTGTAGGCTATCTTGGAGATTCACAACCTATTCAAGAAGCATAAATTTGAGTGGATGACAAAAAATTATGGGACATTTTGGGAGGCATTTAACCCGAGAATTCTACTCATCATATGTTGCCTGATTACTAAATTGTGTAACCTCTGAAGGATAAAAAAGGTGGAAGAAAGAAGCAGCGCTAAAAATACCACCATTAGATGAAGTGCATGTTTGTGGTGTAATGGTGGATATTTTGGAAGCAATGATAAATAGGTTTCTACATGGTCCAGACTACACTGCACATACTTTTGTGGGACTATAATAGAATCGTCATTATTATGTGACAAGTGAGTATGAAATGAATGACCATGTGTCGCATGAAAGCATTATGAAGTGGATTGTTAGGCTTATTGCAACTGACAGCGAGGTAACGCTATGGGTGACAAACTCAAAGATGCACATCACAGAAGAATGTTTAACCTTTCCAACTAAATTCTAGTAGGCAGTGGTTCATGCACAGTTGAGGTCAATGGTCAATGATAACACCCTCTGTCAAGTATAAGCATCTTTAATAGCTTGTATTATAACGAGTTATGCACTTATTATGGGTCAATTGATTGCGACAGAAATGGGGAATCGTGCTCTGAATGAAAAAATAGGTCTTCCCTTTCTTTGTCTAATGAGGAGACTGCGCCAGCATGCCCAGATACCGGATAATAAGTTAGTGGAGCAGTTCTTCGATGCCACTAAACTCACATATGCAGTTTCGATAAAAAATGTGGTCAACCCACTGTACAAAACAAGAGCAGGTCCAGCAGCACCATTGGTTATAATGCTAAATTTACCATGTGATCCAACAAAGGTTGAGGGAGCAGCTGGTGAGTCCACAGAAGGGATAACATAGGTAGCTCTGGGAATCCATCCATCAGTAGCACCAGCCTCTTCAGCCAAAGGTACAATTTTCATAATATATGTGCCATTTTTTGAGAAACATATAGTTGAGCAACGACAAAATTGAGCGATACTTGATAAGGTAGTTTAAAAACTACCACAGGTGATCCAAGGACAGGTGCAAAGTGCTTAGTATATGTTGTGGGATGAGCTCAGAAGAGAGATTTCTATAATAAGGAATCGAGTTTACACTCTATAGACACATTTAACCGGCTAAATAGATTATTTAAGCTCTACAGATGCTGAGTCTCTACAGGCTCAACTTGATGTAATGAAGGCTGACAATGAGAAACTTGTTGATAAGACAGTTGAAATGTTACCCACATTGGTGCCAAATTCACTGATGGATCTGTTCAGGATGCCTCCAACAACACAGGTAGCTGTGGATATTTGGGGTGATCTTACAAGGCCCGAGACAGGCAAAGATAAGTGGAAGAATAGAAGTCATAAGTCTTCCCCTTGATAATTCCCCTCGGGAGGCAGCAAAAAAACTTAAGAAAGTGAGAAAATAATCTTGGAAAGCATCTGGAGAGAAAGAAACACTGGAGAAGCAACAGCATGAGACATTGTAGTCTGGTGTTTCTGCTAGTCACATTCCCAGGACTATGACCAGTAGAAGTCTAGCTAACCTTCTTGTCACTATTGAGGGTCGCAATCCAGGGAGTGAGCCTGTATATGGGAAGGCACCAGTTGATGCGGTGCAACTATCACTCCGACTACTAACGCCTAGTAGTGTGTAGTGTGTTGGTTAGTTATGTTGTAGTGTGTTAGTGTACATGTACTTTGAAACCATTGAAGTATGTACAGATGCATTAAGATTTTGTGTTGAATCTGATAAACCACTCTCTGATTTGATAGTTGACTATTAGGCTCTTTGTGTGACATTTCACATACTTGTGTGTTAATCATTGTTAACAAGAACATGAATTTGTTGACTGAATGCTAAAAAGTTTAAGCATGTACAGTGAGTGTGTAAGTGTTTGTGTGAATTCTAAATTTGTAGGTATAAGTTATAACTTGCGCGAGTAGTCTTGCCAAGATTGTTAATTAACTGGATAGACATGGATCATAGCCCATTTTTGTATATAGTCCAGTTTAGCCAAACACCTACCAAATGAAATCATGAACCCTGTTTGACCCTTGAAATTGTTGTCTATCATTATTACTATTTATTTCTCAACACAATTGGTTACTCAGTGTAACACTCCAGAAACTAGTAGGATAAACTAAAGCTTAACATATGGATTAAAGTCGTAAACGTACCTCCTCATACCTAATAATATAAGGTTTCTTGTTAGAACGTCAAGGTACGACCCCCAAGGAACAACCATGGGTCCTTGAGGGAAAACCTTAAGAGGCTGCCTGGTAGTGACCCACGGAGGTGACCTACATCTCGTGGGTTAGTCCACACCCCGTGGGTGAGGGTCGTGAGTCAAGCCTGCAAAAATAGATCTCTCAACCTCCACCCATGTTTCACTAGCACGCCACGTGGGTCCATCCATGGACCGTGGTCGCGTGGTTGTGGGTGAGGGCTGAAACTGCCATTTGGTAGTTACACTTAGGGGAATTATGGGGCTTTCCGGTTTTCATTAATACTAAGTGACATCATTTTATCCTAATTTAGAATAACTATATATAGGTTTTAAGACCCCCAAATTAAGTCATCTTCCTTATAATTCCAAATCTTAAAAGAAAGACCCATACCCTCTCCAAAAATTCAAACTCTCTAGAACTCAAGGGAAGAAGAAGAAAGAAGGTGAAGCTATGATTGAAAGAGCAAGGTTTTCTACTAAATTTCATTGGAATTCATTTCTAAGGTATGGTAGTCCTATAGCCATGGATAGAATCATCCATGGAGTCAATCCAAAACTCAATTACAAAGATAGAAATTTCCTAAAAAGCTAGGGTTTGACTCCAAGTCACAGATTCCTTTCAAAAATGATTCTATTGCTTTAATTACTCTATATTATGATTGAATTGATGATTTGTTATGGTTTTATGATGAAATCTCCCAAGAATCCATGTAATCCCATATTCTCAATTTATGGCCTTGTGATGTGGGTGAATTGTAGAAAGAAAAGTATTATGAGATTATGCTTATAGTAATTGAACTAATTGAATTATGTTATTATCCATGTATAGTGTAGTAATTCAAGATGTGTTGATTGAATATGATATATGGTCATTGAAGGGCAACGTATGAGAATTATGCATGATTATGATGGTTATGTATATGCTTTAAGTACACTTTGAGAGTAAAGTGAATATGATTCTGATCTAGTTGTTGTGTTATTATAGGTTATCCTCATGTACACACTTATGTATGAATATGATATGATGTGAATGGTTTTCTCACAATATGATGATTTTAAGGTTCAAAGGCTATTCCCACCTAATGAATCTATGAGCTATAGTATGAGTTAGGTTGGATTGAGTGTCAAGACATTCTTCCATAAATATGAACTTAAGTCAAGACTTAATATGAACTCAATAGCAATTATGCTTAGCAACGAGTGGATATGAAAATGAGATGGAAGCTTATACGATAGCTAAGTCTGACATCCCAATGAAAGATTTTACAGTAGTTGAGTCCGACTTTCCAAATGGGTTCCTTCTACCTTTGTTGAGTGCGGGTTCCCAAAGTATGTATCTCATGAGATAGAAACCTTCTACCTTAGTTGAGTCCGGGTTTCTAGTAGCAATCTCCTTATCCCATAAACTATGTGCCCACATAGGTAGTTAGCTAGTAGATCCACCTAAGCTAAGAGTATGGTTCTACTTTAGGCAAGTAGAACAACCCATTTTTCGGTGTGGGGTAGACACTGAATTCCATGTTAAGCTCACATGGTCTATGTCGGTTAAGACTTATTTCCCCATTATGATAGTATGAACAAGAAGATGAATTATGAACTATAGTTACTCAAGAAGCTTTACTTAGTATGGGTGGGATTATGGGATCTTATCCATCCATTGCACAAGTATGCTTTGAGGATATGTATGATATGTTCCTCTTATGTTATGATTATCTATGAGTTAATTATGTTTATGACTTATGATTTTCCACTATCTTCAAAATGATGCTTTAACTTAGTAAATTGCATGCATTCCACTAAAATGTCCCTTTTAGCATGTTTTCATGATTTTATGCATGGCTATCATACTTAGTGCATTTTTGTACTAACTCATATTTTCCTACATTTTTCCCAAGTGTAGGGTCCGATTCTCAAGGTGGTCCCCATTATGGCTAGAGCTTGGATTGACTCATTTCTCCTTGCTTGTTCGTGAGTCCTCATGATTCGAGGACGAATATTTTCACTTAGTAGTTTCATTCTTGTATTTACATTCTAGATTATGGTTGATGGGTTGTGACCCTATTTGATTCAAGTATTGTAATAGATGGCTAATTGAGACACGTCTAGATTTCCACTTTCCTTTATGAAAAATTTGGACTCAAAATGCGTTTTTACTCTTATTGTTCTATTACTTATGTGATGATATGCTAAGTGGCTTACATAGTGCCTTTCGGGGTTCTATGTGCCTTGTTACGTCTAGGTGATACTCTTGGGTCGTGACAAACTTGGTATAAGAGAACATGGTTTAGAATGATTCTAGGATGATGTCTCATAAGCCATGTCTAGTAGATTCTTGTTCATGAGTGTGAAGCCTGCCACATTTATGAATAAGAGGCTATAAGATGATTAGGAAACTACACTTCTTTCATTCCTCTTAAGTCGTGCCTTAGAGTTTAACTGTATAAAGTCCCTCTCCTAATCCTTCTCTCGTGTCTTCAAGAAATGAATACACGAAGGGCTAATACACGAAGAATGAAGGGTAACAATGTGAAGGAAGGAGCTCCTCCTCAAGTTAATCAAGTTCTGGTTCGTCATGTGGTTGAGAATGTGACCCATGCTGAGTTTAGGTCTACTATCCAAAAGTTGGCTAAAGTCCTGACGACTCAAGACAATAGAGAATTTGTAGCTCTGGTGAATCCAAATGTGAATTCAGCTGCTTCTAGGGTTAGGAATTTTTCTAGAATGAACCCTCCCGGATTTTATGGCTCTAAAGTGGAAGAGGATCCCCAAAGGTTTATCGATGAAGTTTATAATGTTCTTGCTATTATGGGGCTGTCTTCGGAAGAGAAGGCAGAGTTCTCTTCCTACCAACTAAAGGATGTTGCTCAAGTATGGTATGATCTATGAAAGAGGGTAAGACCCGTATGAGCGGGACCGGTTGAATGGGAAACATTTAAATGGACATTTCTTGATAGATTCTTTCCCCGAGAGTTGAGGGAAGCTAAGGTGGAGGAATTCATTAACCTTCGTGAAGGAAGTATGAGTGTTAAGGAGTATACCTTTAAATTTACCCAACTATGAAAATATCATCCATCTACAGTGGCGGATTCGAGGGATGAGATAAGTAGGTTTTTGACGGGTGTGTCCAACTTGGTTGAGGAAGAATCCCGTACGACAGCGCTCTATCATGACATGGATATCTCAAGGCCTATGGTGTATGCTCAACAAATGTAGGAGTCAAAACTGAAAAAAAAGAATAGAGGTGAAAAGAGTTAGAACCAGTGATGGGAACTTCTCCAATGCTAGGTCTGATGGACAAGGTCTACCAAGGTTTAGACAAAGGTTATCCAACCAAGGCTCCTCTAGTGATCCAAGGGCCAACAAGGATAGGGTTTCCAACCCTAAACCTTAAGGAGGTAATAGTTATGGTTCTTATGATGCTAGGCCTAATTGTGCAAAATGTGGAAGAAAGCATGATGGCAAGTGCCTTGTTGGTATCGATGGGTGTTTAGTTGTGGGAAGGTTGGCCACAAGATGAGAGATTGTCCAATGCTCAAGGTTAAGGGAAGGGAAGCTCCTCCAATCGGTTCAAATTCCAATGCCCAAAAGAAAAACCACTTTTATGCTCTTTAATCCCGAGGTGACCAAGAGAGCTCCCTGGATGTGGTGACTGGTATATCAAATGTCTTTTCTATAGATGTATATGCCTTTTTAGATTCTGGTGATACTTTGTCCTTTGTGACCCCTTTTGTGGCCATGAAGTTCGAAATATTCCCCGAAGTGTAAGTGGAACCTTTTTTGGTCTCTACCCCGGTTGGTGACTCGGTGGTGGCTAAAAGAGTATATAGAAGTTATCCCATTTCCTTGTTACATAGATTTACTTTGGTGGATTTGGTAGTGTTAGATATGTTAGACTTTGATGTTATTTTGGGTATTGATTGGTTGCATGCATGTTATGCCTCTATTGGTTGTAGTACTCGGGTGGTTAGATTCCAATTTCCAAATGAGCCTATCTTAGAGTGGAAGGGGGGAAATTTTATCCCTAGAGGTCAATTTGTATCTTGTCTTAAAGCTAGGAAGATGATCTCCAAAGGGTGTATTTACTATCTTGTTAGGGTGAAGGATGTTGAATCTGAAACCCCTTCTCTAGAGTCAGTTCCGGTAGTAAATGATTTTCCGAAAGTTTTCCCCGATGATTTTCCCAGTATTCCTCCCGAGAGAAATAGATTTTGGTATTGATCTTTTACCGAATACACAACTTATCTCCATTCCTCCTTATATAATGTCTCCGACGGAGTTAAAAGAGTTGAAAGAGCAATTAAAAGATTTGCTAGATAAGGGTTTTATTCGACCGAGTATCTGTCCATGGGGTTCTCCAGTATTGTTTCTTAGGGAAAATGATAGGACTCTTTAAATTTGCATTGATTATTGTCAATTGAATAAAGTGACAAGCAATAACAAACTTCAAGGGGGTAATTATTTCTCTAAGATTGAGCTTCATTCGGGTTATCACCAATTAAGGGTGAGAGGGGTTGATAGTCCAAAGACGGCCTTTAGAACATGGTATGGTCATTATGAGTTTGTGGTAATGTCATTTGGATTGACTAATGTTCCGGCGGCGTTTATGGACTTGATGAATAGAGTGTTTAGTCAATACCTAGACATGTCTTTGATTATGTTAATCGATGATATCTTTATCTATTCAAGCAGTGAGAATGAACATACGGACCATTTGAGAATTGTGTTGCAAGTTCTTAAGGACCAACAACTTCTTGCAAAGTTTAGCAAGTGTGAATTTTGGTTAAGGTCCGTAGCTTTCCTTGGTCATATTGTGTCAAGCAAGTGTATTGATGTAGATCCTAAGAAGACGGATGCGGTCAAGAGTTGGCCTAGACCTCTAACTCCATCCAACATTAGAAGTTTTTTGGGTATGTCCGGTTACTATAGGAGGTTTGTTGAGGGGTTTTCCTCCATTGCTTCTCCGTTGATGACTTTGAGTAAAAAAAAGCAAAGTTTTAGTGGTCGGAGGTTTGTGAGAAAAGCTTCCAAGAGTTGAAAGATAGACTTACATCCACTCCAGTATTTACCTTACCGGAGGGTACAAATGGTTTTGTTGTATATTGTGACGCCTCTAGAATGGGGTTGGGATGTGTCCTCATGCAATACGGTAAAGTGATTGCCTATGCTTCAAGACAACCTAAAGTACATGAGAAGAATTATCCTACCCATGATCTGGAATTAGCGGCGGTGCTATTTGCCTTGAAAATATGGAGACATTACCTGTATGAAGTCCGTATGGATGTTTTCACCGATCACAAGAATCTTCAATACGTGTTTAGTTAAAAGGGCTTGAATCTTCGTCAATGAAGGTGACTAGAGTTATTAAAGGATTATGACATGAGTGTCCTTTATCATCTTGGCAAATCTAATGTTGTAGCAGATGCACTTAATAGACTGTCAATGGGTAGTGTGGTTCATGTATAGGATAAAAAGAAAGAATTGGTTCGTGAGGTGCATAGATTGGCCCGACTAGGTGTCAAACTAGTGGATTCCATCAAGGGTGGTGTCATGGTCCATAATGGGTGTGAATCGTTCTTTGTAGTGGCTGTGAAGTCTAAGAAAGATCTTGATACTTTATTAGTTGAGTTGAAAGAGTATGTACTCAAGAAGTCCGTTGAGGCTTTCTCACAAAGGGGAGATGGGGTACTTAGGTACCAAGGTAGATTATGTTTTCCAGATGTTGATGGTTTGAGGAAACACATTTTACAGGAAGCTGATAGTTCTTGATATTCTATTCATCCGAGAGACACCAAGATGTACCGTGATCTATGCAAAGTCTATTGGTGGAATGGCATGAGTAGAGATATTGAGGGATTTGTAGACAAATGACCTAATTGTAAACAAGTTAAGATTGAGCATCAAAGGCCGGGAGGCTTGTCCCAAGATATAAGTATTTCCACTTGGAAGTGGGAAGATGTGAATATGGACTTTATTGTGGGTTAGCCTCGCACTCAAAGACAACATGATTCTTTTTAGGTCATTATAGATCGGATGACAAAATCAGCCCACTTTACTCCCGTCAAGGTTTCTCATTCGGCGGAAGACTATGCCAAGTTGTATAAAAGAGAGATAATGAAGTTGCATGGGGTCCCTTTATCTATTATTTCGGATCGAGGTACTCAATTTACTTCACACTTTTGGAAGTCATTCCAAAAAGGGCTTGGTACTAAGGTTAAGCTTACTGTAACGACCCTCAAAATGAAGTAGGATAAAGTAGAGCCCCACATGGGTTTTATATATTAATAACTTGCTAAAATAATGAAGAATAGCCTTTTAAGTCAGTTTAAAGAGTTTGGAAGTCAAACGTCGAGGGACGACCAAGACATTCGTAAAATAAGTCTTTTACGTGTTGGTGTGTTCTAGTATGTTGTTCATGTTTTTATGTGTTGTTTGGAGTCTAAAATCAGTGGAGGTGACCCTAGTTTCTTAATAAATATTTTTAGGGTCGAAACGTTTGGATACGACTCCCCAGGGAACACCCTAAGGGTTCTCGAGGAGGACCCCAACCTTGGTCAAGCAAGCTGCCATGGCAGCTTGAAGTTGTGCTTGGAAGGAGCATGTCCGCGTCGCGGACTAGCTCCACCAAGGGCCAAAAGTTTGGTCCGCGTCGCGGACATGTTGAGGACTCTACTGTCTCGAATTTAATTTCCATAAAACTTGTGGGAACTCCTCCGCGTCGTGAACTTGTTTCCCGACAAAATATGCAAAAATAAAACTCAAGTTTGACTTATTTAAAATGTCCAACTAAGTAAGGGGTAGTTTGGGTACTTTGGGGAATTATTATAAATGGTTATTCTACCTATTTTAGGGTATTTTAAGTTGGTTAAAACCTCAAAACCTAAAATTAGACCCCATTCTTCAATTGACCCTTCCCTCTAAACATAGATTCTCTCAAAAACCCCATTGAAGACCTTGATGAAGCTCAAGCTAGAAGTTGGGTTTTCAACTGATTTCTTCTTCAATTTTCATGGGGTCTTCAATAATTAAGGTATGGTGACTCTTGATTGTTGAATAACCTCTCATTCAAGGAGTTCTATCAAAGATTTCAAAAGTGATTCAAAGACCAAAATTCCCAATTTTAATCTAAACATGGGTTCCTTGTCAAACAATTTTCTAAATCATTCTATTGATGAATTGATGTGGAATTAAGGTTTTTAAAACTGTTTTCAAAGGAATTCTTGAAGAACCCATGATCCCCAAATTCTCAAAAATTGGCCTATGATGTGGATCTTTGTGAATATGATCTCTGTTGGTGAAATTATGTTTAGATTAGATTGTATTGATGTTTATTATGATTATATATACTTCATCATGGTGGATTGTTGGTATATTGATTAATTGAGGATTATGGCCTTATGGGAAAAGTTTATGGGTTGATCCTTTGTTATGGAAATGTACCTAGACTATGTTTATGATATTGAATTACATTGTTGATTCCTATTGCTACCTATGTCAATTGATTATGAATTGTTGAGGATTGATCTGTTGTTCTCTCAAAATAGATTCTCTCAAAAACTCCATTGAAGACCTTGATGAAGCTCAAGCTAGAAGATGGGTTTTCAACTGATTTCTTCTTCAATTTCATGGGTCTTCAATAATTAAGGTATGGTAACTCTTGATTCTTGAATAACCTCTCATTCAAGGATTTCTATCAAAGATTTTCAAAAGTGATTCAAAGACCAAAATTCCCAATTTTCAATCTAAACATGGGTTCCTTGTCAAACGATTTTCTAAATCATTCTATTGATGAATTGATGTGGAATTAAGGTTTTTAAAACTGTTTTCAAAGGAATTCTTGAAGAACCCATGATCCCCAAATTCTCAAATATTGGCCTATGATGTGGGTCTTTGTGAATATGATCTCTATTGGTAAAATTATATTTAGATTAGATTGTATTGATGCTTTTTATGATTATCTATACTTATTCATGTTGAATTGTTGGTATATTGATGAGTTGAGCATTATGGCCTTATTGGCAAAGTTATGGGTTGATCCCTTTGTTTATGGAATTGTACTTAGACTATGTTTATGATATTGAATTACATTGTTGATTCCTATTGCTATCTATGTCAATTGATTATGAATTGTTGAGGATTGATCCATGGTGATCATGGCTTGGAGAATTGGTAAGTTGACCTAACTTCTAGTCTATAGTATGAGAATTGATGTGTAGTTTGATCCACTTATGGTGGAGGTGTTCTCTTCCTGTCTATCGATGCATGTTGAGATCATGGCCTTGAAGGTAATAGATGTGAAGTGAATTGATGATTATGATGTATATGTTTATGAAGTTGTGCTATGAAGGTTATGTATGAAATCCTTAATGCTAGCATGATGTTTAAAGTGTGTTGATGATGAGGAGTATAATGTTAATGATAATATTAGGGATAAGGTGTGGTCTACATGATTGATTATGGTAGGTACTATTGTCCTTTCAAGAGCATGTTTTGCATGGTTATGATAGTTAGTGCATTCTTGGCTTATTATTCCCAAGTTCGTGTGTGTCCTTAAAGATTCAAGGGCCTTTACGTTAAAGAGTTTCCTTAAGTTCTATTTACTAGATAGTAGTTTCTTTTGTATTGTAATGGTTGTGTCCCTCTTGTGTTGTAGTCATATTTTAAGATGGCTACCTTGAGATGTAGTACTCCAATTTTTGTTTTAAAGGTTTAATGAGGTGACTTTAATGTCTTGTATTATATTATGAAAAAGTTTTAAATTTTCCGCTATTTTTCTATGATAAATGCTATGACGAATGCTAGGGTCTTGTATAAGACCTCCGAGAGGTCGAATACGCCGGTAACGACTAGGGGGTGCTCTCGGGTCGTTACACTTACCACGACTTTTCATCCCCAAACCGATGGGCAAACGGAGCGTATGATGTTTGCGTAATCACGACACAACTTCCGATGCAAGTGTCTACGATCGTCCAATAGTTTAGTAACCTTGCCAAGGGTTGGGATCGTTCCCAAGAGAGTGGTTTTGAGAATTAATAGAAAAATAAAATTTAGTTCTAACTAGTCGTAGATAAAGACATTAACAATTAAAAACATTGTAAATTAAAGGGCGGCACAAGAGTGTCAATTAACAAAGGAGGGTTTTGTCACTAGTGAGTAAAATCATCAAAATAAACAACGATTTCTAAGTAATGAGAGGGGATCTTTGGGATGTGACGGGAATACGGGTTAAACTAGATTGTTGGGTACATGCTTTCGGTAGAAGATTCATAGAGTAATTGTGACTAGGCTAAACTATAAGGGGGATAAGCTATCTCTCGAACAACTTACCCCGTTTCAAATGCGTTTCTCTCGGACACCCACTTGCTTCATGAAGACCAGCCTACGCCTTAACCCACTCACTCTCTCGAGCTAAGTGTGTTGACATAGTACTAGTTGTCACTCTCTCGAGCTGAACCTTATGTCGACCCACTCACACTGGCCATCAATCTAGTGGTCTTAGTTTTACGACCTCTCTCTCGAGTAAGCTGAAAACACATAAATAAACTTGTATTTGCAACTACAAATTTATTAAATTCATCCACAACCACTAAACGAAATCATATTTAAAATAGGAATAGACTATCAGCAAGCAAGACCCAACAATTATCTTAACCCATATTCGCTAAATCACACCCCAAAAATTGGGGTTTTCAGCCACACTTGTATAAGAGATAGAAATTTATACCAAATTGAACTTGCATTCAACTGGGTATGAAGATTTAAGTCTTGATACAGGATAGGATTGAAGAATCCAAGAGACCCAAATCCAAATCTTGAAAATGAAACCCTCTGGAACTTCAAGTCTTCAAAACCCTCTCAAACTTAGAGCAAAAATATCAAAAAGTACTATTCTATACGAAAATTATAATAATTGTTCGACACTTAAAACTATAACACTAATTAGTATTTACAGTTTTTACAGATTTGTGTTGCAGCGGATCATTCGGCCTCGTTAGTCGGAATCGCCAATCAACTCGGCGATTCGCCATTTGTTGTAATTCATTGTCGTCTTGCACCAGCCTTTAGCATCGTCGTGCTCTGGGTCATTGGGCGACATGGTACTGCTTCACGGAACTTCTCGGCGATGCGCCGATTGCTCCCTTTTTCCACCGACTTGATCCTTTCCTTCAGGGCTCAGCACACTGGAACAAAAGGTGAAGTGAGACCCTTCGGCGACTCGCCAAGTGGACTCTGCAATCCTCAGGCCTTCATTTCTTCGTTCTTTTAAGCCTTTTCATTCATTTTGGCGATGTAGTGTCCATGCTTTCCTTCAAACTTCAAATACCTGAAACTTAAGGGTTTTCATCAGATATTGAGATAAAATAAGCATTTGAGGACACAATTCCTATGAAAACATAGCCCTAAATGGGTCCAATTTGTGGACTCATCAACACCCCCAACTTTAACGTTTGCTTGTCCTCAAGCAAACTCAAGTTCAGCCATTCAAAAATGGTGTCTCGAACAGTGCTACACAAGACTCAATCATGAATGCACACAACAATACTCAATTTATTTATGCAAGGATCAATTGTGTACTCAAAGATTCAAGTTGTGACACACAATTGCCAAAGAGCCTCATGCTCACAATACTTGCTTCAAATGCAAGTTCAAGCTCAACGAAAGTGTTCAAATGCCCTTACACAAGGAATGATTCCATATTCACACAATGGTTTACAGTTTAAAGCTTCGAAATCAGATACAACGTTCACACTCACAAAGATGAATACAATGCATGCTTTCACCCATAGGTTTGCCCGTATTTTCCAATAACATTTATTTCAGCTCACTCAAGATAAAAAAGGTATTTCCAAGGCTTGTAATGGGGTTGAGTGCAAAGGTATGATCATTTAGGCTCAGTGAATTTTATACTCATGAAATGTGGTTCTCACAACACTTCCTTTATTTTTCGTTCATCATTCTCTTTAGTGCTCATAAGTCATCCTATTATTCACTTCCCATGGATTGTTTGGGAACCCCATCGCTTTTGTACTTTATTCCACAACTTTCTTTTTCATTCTTTTTTTTCTTTCTTTTTTTCTCTTTTTTTTTTATATATGGAAGGGTTCAATTTTACTCAACAACATGGGTTAAAGGAGACTTTCCTTGCACTTCTTGACTTGCCCTTATCTTTTCACCACACCCCCAACTTAGGCTTTTGGCCTAAGTTGGCTATTCAACTAACCACAATTCAAGAGGATTATAGGTAATGGATTAAGAAAGGTCTAGTTTTCATCAAGTTTCTTCCAAAGAAGGGTAAGGCTCAAGGGGTGTCAAAAGCGGTTCACACACTCACAAGGTAGGTCACAAAAGAGGTATATGTCACATTGGCTCACACTCTTAGAAGTTGCCTAAGATCATATCAAGAGATATCATCACTTAGTTGATCGGACCAATGGGGAAAATTCTAGGATCTATCATGCATAATTCAAGGTAAGCTCATCACACTAGGCATTGGCACTACAGTCAAACAAGACTCCACGCTTTCGCTAGTGTGCAATGATCATCACAAGAAAATCGATTTGATAAATGGCTAATCGCAATGAGATGCAAAGAGTTCACATATTTTCTATGCAACTTTATTTGGCCTCATCGTAGCCGTACATTCATGTTCGTTCGATTGTAAGCACTATTTAAGTCATCGGTATTGATCGAACCGAGACTTAAATTTTGCAAAAGAACAGCCACATTCAATACATGAGAGGTGGCAAAATTTTTCGAACGGGCCAAAAACCATTTTGCAATTTAAAACAAAAGGGAGCCATAAGCTCAAACATCCACAAAAATGCAGTATAAACGCAATTTTAAACAGAACAGCCCAAAATATATCAACAAAACACGAACACGAGTAGCACACAAAGGTGGACCACACCCCACCATAAATAAAAACATTTGTCCTCAAATACATATAACAAAATATCCAGAATGTAAATTAAAGGAAGATAGAGAGGGGGGTAAAGAGGGGATCCTGTCGAAGTAGTCGCTCCATCTGTCCGAGCATCAGTGCCCGATGTGTCACTCTAAATCTGGGCATTAGTGCCCGAAGTCGCCTCGGGGGAACGACAACAATGTAATCCAAGTCTGAGCACAATTCAACAACTAAAATTCTCTAAAAGTGCAAGAAATATAGAATGGGTGCAGGTGTGAGTTTGGACAGATAAAAAGTGAGGGAAAGTGAATGAAGTTGAAACTTTTAAACCTTTGGCTTGCAAAACCATCCAGTTTTTGCCCACTCAGCGACATTAGTCAAACTCGCCTACTTTCCACCGACTGTTTAGTTTCTTTGCCGAAATTTATAGAACCTCTAGTTTACGAATGGGTCCAAACGACGGGTTCCATCGTAACAATTTCCAAAGCTCACCAAGTTTTATAGACTCCAATGCAAGATGGTCTGGATTCTAACAACAGTCTACTTTAGAGTCGTCGAATCGTTCGACAATTCGCTGATTGAACCTGTTGCTCGCCAACCTGCAATTTTCGTTCACTCTCCACATTTCCATCTGCACAATCAAAACACCATTATTTTATCAAAGCAAAAGAAATCAATAAATGGTTTTGGGTTTCTTCCTAAACAGCGCCTTAGTTAACATCGTGGCACGACGCAACAGTGCCTTCAGACGTCTTCCAAATACACGACTTCAACCAAAGAAATCTCTTGACAATCCCCAAAATATAATTTTAGACTTTAAACGTTTAATTTAAATGAAGGTCCTTCCTGATCTTCAACTTCTATGGCACTATTGGTGAACACTTGCGTTACTCTACAATGTCTAGACCATTTGGATTTGAGCTTTCCGAGAAACAGTCTTGGTCGAGAATTGTATAACAAAACCGAATCTCATACCTTGAAGTCCCGCTTGAGTATCCGAGCATCATGCCATTTCTTCATTTTTTCTTTGTAGATGGCTGAACTTTCATATGATCTGAGTTTAAATTTATCTAGTTTGTTCAACTGCTCTACCCTCTCCCTTGAAGTTTTTGACCAGTCCAAATTTAAAGCTTTCAATGCCCATAATGCTTTGTGTTCTAGCTCGACGGGAAAATGACAAGACTTACCATAAACCAACTGATATGGAGATATACCGACAGGTGTTTTGTAAGCGGTCCGATATGCCCATAGTGAATCATCGAGTTTCCTAGATTAGTCAGTTCTGTTGGCATTTACTGTCTTTGCCAGGATGCTTTTGATTTCCCAATTTGACACTTCGACTTGGCCACTTGTTTGGGGATGATATGGGGTTGCTACCTTGTGTTTCACCCCATATTTGCTTATTGCCATTGAAAACCACCTATTGCTAAAGTGGGACCCCCCATTACTAATGATTGCCCTAGAAGTGCCAAATCTTGCGAAGATGTAGCGTTTTAGAAATCGGACAACACTTTTTCCTTCGTTGTTTGGAAGTGCGATGGCTTCCACCCATTTGGAGACATGATCTACAGCCACCAAGATGTATTTATTTCCAAATGAGCTAACAAATGGGCCCATGAAATCGATTCCCCATACATCGAATAGCTCGACTTCCAAAATAGGAGTGAGAGGCAACTCATGCCTTCTAGACACTCCGCCTTGCTGCTGACGTTGAGAGCATTTCTTCGCAAATTCATGTGCATCCTTGTATAGGGACGGCAAGTAATAACCACTTTGGAAAACTTTAGCGGCAGTGCGAATACCACTATGGTGACACTCCACTGGAGATGCATGGCAAGCATGGAGAATTTCTACCACTTCTTTTTCTGGAACACACCTCCTAATAACATGGTCTCGAAAAAAGTATGGTTAATCCCAAAAGTACTTTTTAACGTCGAACATGAATCTCTTTTGTTGGTAAAAGGTCAGCTCATCCGGCATCGATCCACTCACAATGTAATTTGCAAAATTTGCATACCATGGTGTAGGTTTGAGAAATATGGCAAACACCTGTTCGTCGGGGAATGAGTCATCTATATCGACCTCACGCTCGGCATCTTCCCTTCCTTTCAACCTTGATAATTAGTCGGCCGCTTGATTTTCACAGCCTTTTTGATCTTTTACCTCAAAATCGAATTCTTGTAATAGTAGCACCCACCTTATAAATCTTGGTTTTGCATCTTTCTTCGCCATCAAGTAGCGGAGTGCAGCATGAACAATGTGTACTATTACTTTGGTGCCTGGCAAATATGCCCGAAACTTTTCAAATGCATAGACCACTGCGAGCAACTCTTGTTCAGTGACTGTATGATTTCGCTGGGCACTATTCAACATTTTTCTTGCGTAATAAATTGGGTGGAATAGTTTGTTCTGCTTTTTCCCCAACACTAATGCCAATGCCATACCACTAGCATCACATATTACTTCGAAAGGTTCAGACCAATCAGGACTGACGATAATCGGGGTGGATACAAATTTTTCTTTCAAACACTTAAATGCAGTCATACAAGCATCATCAAAATAGAACTTCACTTCCTTCTCTAAGAGTTTGCATAGTGGATGTGCAATCTTCGAGAAGTCTTTAATGAACCTTCTGTAGAAACCTACATGCCCCAAGAAGCTGCGAATACCCTTTACTGAAATTGGCGGGGGTAGTTTCTCAATTTTTGACTTATCAACTTCTAGCCCTTGTTGCGACACCTTGTGTCCTAGAACAATACCTTCATTCACCATGAAATGACATTTCTCCCAATTTAGAACCAGGTTCATTTCCACGCATCTTTGAAGCACTTGCCCTAAGTGCATTAAGCACTCTTCAAACGTATCTCCTACGACTAAAAATTCATCTATAAATAATTCCATAGAGTCTTTGACTATATCCGCAAAGATAGACAACATGCAACATTGAAATGTGGCTGGGGCATTACATAGTCCGATTGGCATTTTTTTGAATGCAAATATTCCATAAAGGCAAGTGAAAGTGGTTTTTTCTTGGTCTTCTGGCGCAACAGATATTTGTTTGTAACACGAGTACCCATCAAAAAAAAATACCACCCTCATTCTGATAATCGATCAAGCATCTGGTCCTTAAAAGGCATTGAAAAATTGTCTTTCTCGGTCCATGAGTTAAGCTTTCGATAGTCCATGCATACTCCCCACCCAACTACTGGTCTTGTCGACACAAGTTCTCATTTTGCATTTGGGACTATGGTTATACCTCCTTTTTTCGGTACACATTGCACCAGACTTACCCACTTACTATCTACAATAGGGTAGATCACTCCCGCATCTGTGTTTATTTACTGGAAGTTTTTTCTTTTTTTGTTGTTTTAAGTGTTGGTTCGGGAGGAGGGCAGCCACTTCCTCTTTCCGGGGCCCTTTCCAACCCATCAAACTCCTCCTCGGAAGATTCATCCGCGCTCCAGGTCCTGTTGGAGTCTTGGCCCGTGACTCACAATTCAGGTTTTGAATCTTCGCTCCGAAATAGGATTAATACGCTGGAAAATTAAAATAGCCCTTTTTTGCTTTCTAAAGAGAGGGGGGAGCCACTTGATAATTTCCTTTTTCACCACCTCTTGCATTGGAGGGTTCAATCTCCGTTGATGCTCCACACTAGGTTTACATTCACTGTCGAACCTAATCTTGTGAGTACAGATGCCAGGAGGAATTCCTACTATATCGGCTATTGTCCATCCAATAGCTTTTATATGCTTCCGCAGTACTTCAATGAGCAATTTCACCTGCCTTTCAAGAAAATTAGCTGCGATAATTATTGGTAAAGTATTATTGGCTCCTAAGAAAGCATATTTGAGATGAGAGGGTAAGGCTTTTAACTCCAGATTTTGTGGTTCTTCCGTTGATTACTTTACATGAGGACTTTCTTTGTTTTTCAGGTCGATATCCAACTTGATTTGATTCGTTGAATATACTCCTAAACCTGATAAGGCAGCTACCACTTCCTCATAGCCTTGAACTTTAGATTCATCATAATTGTCAAGTTCAGATTCAAGGGGTTCATTGTTGCGCATTAAATGGCTCACACTTGCCATTGCCTCATCTATAACATCCTCAGTAGACATCACATGGATATTACGTGGTTTCTTCATGGATTTACAAATATTGAAGGTCACCTCATCATCGTTCACATGGAACTTCAATTTCCCGCTGTTGACATCCACCAATGTTCTCCCGATAGCTAAAAATGGCCTTTCCAAAATAATGGGGATTTCAGCATCGATCTCACAATCTTGAATCACAAAATCAGCCGAAAAGATGAACTGATATACTTTTACTAATATGTCATAGAGTATCCCCACTGGGTGCTGGATTGATCGATAAGCCATAAGGAGTCTCATTGTGGTTGCCTTTGGTTCACCCAAACCAAGTTGCTTGTATATTGCATATGGCATCAAGTTAATACTTGATCCTAAATCGCACAAAGATTTAGCGAATTGGAGCATGCCAATTGTGCACGGGATTGGGAATGCCCCAGGATCTTCTCTCTTAGTGATTGACTCATTTGTCATAATTGCGCTACAACTATGGGGTACCTCAATTTTTTCATACTCCAAGCTCCTTTTCATTGTAACCAGCTCTTTCATGAATTTGGCATATCTCGACATTTCTAACAATGCTTTCACCAGAGGAAGGTTAATTGATAAGTTATTGAATACTGACAATTTTTTTGAACTTCTCACCTTCATTCTTGTTTTTCAAACGTTGATGAAATGGTGGAGGTATTTTGGGTAAAGGGTGCATGACTTTTGGAACTTGAACATGTTGCTCTGCATCCTCTTGTGGTTCTTTGGCAAGGTTTTATGGAATAGGCAATTCTCGTTCCTCTATACCCTGTCTCTATTCCTGCATTCGAGGGTCCTCATCCTCCATCACATTACCTTTTGCCATCTTTCCACTATGGGTAGCTATAGCCAGCCCTCTTTCATTAACTTCCATCAGTGTCCTGGATGTTAATTGAGCTGATAATAGACTCAATTGACCTTCTAGCTTTTTGATGGCATCAACATGAGAATTCACTTTACTGTTTAATGATGAAAAGTCATATCTCATCCCTTTTAGCAAATCATCAGAGCCCTCAACTTTATCAAGTATGCGTGACAATAGATCATTTACCCGAGGACTACTTGCACTCCCTTTTGATTTCGGGCTTTCACTCAATTGAGTATGGTCTTCCTCATGGTGATCTTGCTCAGCCCAATCGTGGCATAATCTCCCTGGTTCTTCACTCCTATAATGGTTCCAACCTTGATTTCCGCCCCACTGTTGATAACGTGGGTGGAAACCCTTCTTATATATTCTGGAATTCCAACCTAGATTCTCCCCCGATCTTAAGTAACCGAATGAAGAATCCCCATCAACTCTTTTAGAGTTCCAACCTTGATTCTCCCCTGGTCTTAAGTAACCAGAAGAAGAACCCTTCTTAAATCGAAATACTTCATACGTCCCCCTTCATGTGCTCTTATATCACTTCCATTTGAGACAACATCTTTTTGATGTTTTCATCCCTCTCCCTTTTCTTTATCGAGTTGTTTTTGTGTTAATCTAAAGCACAGTGGGGAAACTTGGTCATCTTTTGTGTACCATGCTTGATTTACTCTAGTCGTGCCATCGAGGAGGAATTAGGCTACTTCAAATGATTGTAACATTATTCCTTCATGAAACAGCTGATCAATTATCCCTTTATTAACCGAATCCAGACTACGGTAAAAGTATTGGAGCAATAACTCACTTGGCAGTCCATGCGTTGGACAGTTTTGCAAAAATCTCTTAAATCTTGTCCATGATTCGTGAATTGGTTCGCCCTCCTTTTGATTAAAATTTTGAATGTCGTCTCTCAGTTTCATCATCTTTGATGGAGGGAAGAATATCTCATGAAAAGTCGTAACCAGCTCCTCCCATGACTTGATGGAGTTCTTTGGAAGCTCGACCAACCAATTAGTGGCTCCCCTGGTTAATGATAATTGAAATAAGTGAAGCCTTATGAACTCTTGTGATAGATTCTTGAATGACAGAGGGGTGCACACTTCTATGATACTTTGTGTATGTTCATAAAAATTTTCATGCTCTAACCCTCCATATAAACCTCTTGAATGTATGAGATGGAGTGTTGTGCTAGTAACTTCAAATGTTGCACCTCCATCTGCTTGTGGCATGCAGATTGCACCCATCTCACCCACTTGGGTTGTGTTGTACACACTATTAATATCATCAATATCGTCTCGATGAAAAGCATAACCCGTTGGATGGCCTACTTGGCAGCTATTTTCGCCATTCACACTCATATGTCTGTTAAAACACACAAACACTCAAAACAAATTTGAAAATTAGGTAAGTAGACTACAACTAAGAAGAAAAAGAATTCTAATAATTTAAGAATTCTCAAATAACACCAATCCCTGGCAGCGGTGCCATTTTGATGTTTGCGTAATAAAGACACAACTTCTTATGCAAGTGTCTATGATCGTACAATAGTTTAGTAACCCAACCAAGGGCTGGCATCGTTCCCAAGAGATTGGTTTTGAAAATTAATAGAAAAATAAAATTTAGTTCTAACTAGTCGTAGCTAAATACATTAAGGATTAAAAACATTGTAAATTAAAAGGGGGACACAAGAGTGTCAATTAACAATAGGTTTTTTGTCACAAGTAAGTAAAAACAGTAAAATAAACAACGATTTCTATGTAATGAGAGGGGATCCTTGGGATGTGACGGGAATACGGGTTAAGCTAGATTATTTGGTACATGCTTACGATAGAAGATTCATAGAATAATTGTGACTAGGATAAACTTTAAGGGGGATAAGCTTTCTCTCGAGCAACTTACCCCGTTTCAAATGCATTTCTCTCGGACACCCACTTGCCGCATGAAGACCAGCCTACGCCTTAACCCACTCACTCTATCGAGCTGAGTGTGTGGGAATGAGACTAGGATTCACTCTCTCGAGTTGAACCTCATGTCGACCCACTCCCACCAGCCATCAATTTAGTAGTTTTAGTTTTACGACCTCTCTCTCTCGAACAAGTCGAAAACACATAAATAAACTTATATTCGCAACTACAAAGTCATTAAACTCATCCACAACTACTAAACAAAATCACAATTAAACTATGATTAAACTATCAACAAGCAAGACCCAACAATTATCTTAACTTATATTCGCTAAATAACCCCCCAAGAATTGGGGGTTTTAGCCACACATGTATAAGAGTTAGAAATTTATACCAAATTGAACTTGCATTCAACTGGGTATGAAGATTTAAGTCTTGAAACAGGCCAAGATTGAAGAATCCAAGAGACCCAAATCCAAATCTGGAAGATGAAACCCTCTGGAACTTCAAGTCTTCAAAACCCTCTCAAACATAGAGAAAAAATATCAAAAAGTACTATTTTATGCGAAAATTATAATAATTTTTTGATACTTAAAACTATAACTCTAACTGGTATTTATAGTTTTTACAGATTTGTGCTGCATCGGATCATTCGGCGTCGTTAGTCGTTATCGCCGATCAACTCAACAATTCGCCCTTTGTTGTATTCATCTCCATGTTGCACCAGCCTTCAGCATCGTCGTGCTCTGGGCCATTGGGCGACATGGTACTATTTCGTATAACTTCTCGGTGATCTATCTACCACTCCCTTTTCCCGTCCACTTGATCCTTTCCTTTAGGGCTCAGCATACTGGAACAAAAGGCGTAGTGAGACCCTTCGGTGACTCGCCAAGGGGACTCGGCGATCCTCAGGCCTTCATTTCTTCGTTCTTTTCAGCCTTTTCGTTCCTGTTTGCTCCTTTTTGCGACGTAGTATCCATGCTTTCCTTCAAACTTCAAATACCTGAAACTTAAGGGTTTTCATCAGATATTGAGATAAAATAAGCATTTGAGAACACAATTTCAATTAAAACATAGCCCTAAATGAGTCCAATTTGTGGACTCATCAGCGTACCATCCAAACATTAAAAGTTGTGTTGAGGGCATCTGTTATAGATTTCAAGGGTAATTGGGATGACCATTTGCCATTAATAGAGTTTGCCTACAATAATAGTTATCACTCAAGTATCAGTATGGCTCCCTTTGAATCCTTGTATGGTTAGGAGATGTAGGTCTCCGGTTGGTTGGTTTGAGGTAGTTGAAATTGTTTTTATTGGTCCCGAATTGGTTTATTAAGATATTGAGAGAGTTCGGCTCATTAGAGAGAGGTTGAAAATGGCTCAAAGTAGAAAAAAGTCTTCTGCCGATGTGAGAAGAAGGGATCTAGAATTTGAAGTTAATGATTGGGTCTATTTGAAAATCTCACCCATGAAGGGTGTGATGAGATTTGGCAAGACATGAAAACTTAGTCCCGGTATGTAGGCCCATATCAAATTTTAAAACGTATTGGGAAAGTTGCCTATGAGTTGGATTTGCCAAATGTGTTGGCTCTGGTTCATCCAGTATTCCATGTTTCTATGCTTAAGAAATTTATTGGAGATCTAGTTTCCATTATTCCCTTAGAAGGATTGGAAGTTGACGAAAGTCTTTCATATGAAGAGGCTCCGGTAGAGATCTTAGACCAACAAGTCAAGAGATTGAGAAACAAGGAAATAAATTCCCTGAAGGTTTTACAAAGATATTATTAAGTTGAGAGAGGCCGAGACCGAAATGAAGTCCCGATATCCTCATCTCTTTCCTTCTACTCCTATTCAAGCTTGAGGTAAGTAGTTCCTCTTGAGTTTTAGTGTTTTCGGAGTCATGTGTGTATAGGTGTTTTTTTACCATGAATTCCTTATGTTATGCATGTTCTTGGTGAAATTCATGTTTCGTAAGAAAACGAGTTGTTATGATTGATTTTCCTCATGTTGTTCTGCATTTAGTATGAGTTTCCTATTTGACTTCATGAGAAGAGTTGAACATGCTTTAGTATGGTTTTGAGAGTAATTGCATATAGGCTCTATGGTATTGTGTTGAGCATGCTTTTAATGGAGAAGGTAGTTCCTCCTATGAATATGAGAAATATTGAGTTTCATGCATAACGGATTGTTAGATGCAGTTCTTACTTTCTTGTGTTACATTGATATGTTTTAAATGGAGTTGAAGTTTCTTCCTTTGAATTGTGCATTATCTTGATGTTTCAAGCATGTTGAGCTGCTAATTTTGAGTCTTTAATTCTGTAAGGTGTCTAGATCATCATTCGAGGACGAATGATCCCAAATGGGAGATATTGTAACACTTTGGAAACTAGTAGGCTAAACTATAGCTTAACATGAGGGTAAGAGTCATAAATGTACCTCCTCATACCTAAAAATATAAGGTTTCATGTTAGAACGTCAAGGTACGACCCCCAAGGACCAACCACCGATTCTTGAGGGAAAACCATAGGAGGCTGGTTGACAGTGACCCACGGAGGTGACCCATGCCTTATGGGTCAGCCCACGCCTCATGGGTGAGGGGTCGTGGGTCAAACCTGCAAAAACAAGTCTCTGAACCTCTACCCACATGTCACCAGCATGCCATGTGGGTCCATCCACGGACCGTGGTCGTGTGGTCGTGGGTGTGGCTTGAAACTGCCATTTTGCAGTTACACTTAGGGGCATTATGGGGTTTTCTAGTTTTTATTATATTAAGTGACGTTGTTTTATACTAATTTAGACTAACTATATATGGGTTTTAAGACACCCAAATTAAGTCATCTTCCTCATAATTCCAAATCCCAAAAGAAAGACCTATACCCTCTCCAAAAATTCAAACTCTCTAGAACTCCAAGGAAGAAGAAGAAGGAAGGTGAAGGTAGGATGGAAGGAGAAAGGTTTTATACTCAATTACATTGGAATTCATTTGTAAGGTATGGTAGTCCTTCATCCATGGATAGAATCATTCTTGGAGTCCCTCCAAAACTCAAATTTCAAAGATATAAATTTCCCAAAATGCTAGGGTTTGACTCCAAGTAATGGATTCTTTTAAAAAACAATTCTATTGATTTAATTACTTTATATTGTGATTGAATTGATGATTTTTTATGGTTTTATGATGAAACCTCCTAAGAATCCATGAAATCCCCATATTCCCATTTTATGACCTTGTGATGTGGTTGAATTGTAGAAAGAAGAGTATTATGAGATTATGATTTCTGTGATTGAACTAATTGAATTATGTTATTATCCATGTCTAATGTAGTAATTCTAGATGTTTTGATTGCATATGATATATTGTCCTTGAATTGAAAAGTAAGAGCATTATGCATGGTTATGAGGGTTATGTATATGCTTTAAGAACACTTTGAGAGTAAAGTGAATATGATTCTGATCTAGTTGTTGTGTTATTGGAGGTTATCCTCATGTACACACTTATGAATATGATATAATGTGAAAGGTCATCTCACAATATGATGAATCTAAGGTTGAAAGGCTATTCTCACCTAATGAATCTATGAGCTATAGTATGAGTTATGTTGAATTGAGTGTCAAGACATTCTTCCATAAATATGAACTTAAGTCAAGACTTAATATGAACTCAATGGGAATTATTCTTAGCACCGAGTCGATATGAATATGAGATGGAAGCTTATACGATAGTTGAGACTGATTTCCAAATGAAAGCTTTTACAATAGTTGAGTCTATCTTTCCAAATGGGTTCGTTCTACATTAGTTCAGTGCGGGTTCCCAAAGTATGTATCTCATGAGATGGAAACCTTCTACCTTAGTTGAGTCCGGGTTTCTAGTAGAAATCTTATTATCCCATAAACTATGTGCCCACATAGATAGTTAGCTAGTGGATCCACCTAAGCTAAGAGTATGGTTCTACCTTAGGCAAATAGGACAACCCGTTTTCAGTGTGGGGTAGACCTGAATTCCATGTTAAGCTCACATGGTCTATGTCGGTTAAGGCTTATTTCCCCATTATGATAGTATGCACAAAAAGATGAATTATGAACTATAGTTACTCAAGAATCTTTACTTAGTATGGGTGGGATTATGGGATCTTATCCATGCATTGCACAAGTATACTTTGAGGGTATGTATGATATGTTCCTCTTATGATATGATGATCTATGAGTTGATTATGTTTATGACTTATGCTTTTCCACTATCTTCAAAATGATGCTTTAACTTAGTAAATTGCATGCATTCAACTAAAATGTCTCTTTTAGCATGTTTTCATGATTTTATACATGACTATTATACTTAGTGCATTTTTGTACTAACCCATTTTTCCTACATTTTCCCAAAGTGTAGGGTCCGGTTCTTAAGGTGGTCCCCATTGTGGCTAGAACTTGGATTTACTCATTTCTCCTTACTTGTTGGTGAGTCCTCATGATTCGAGGATGGATATTTTCACTCAGTAGTTTCATTCTTGTATTCCCATTCTGGATTATGTTGTATGGACTGTGACCCTATTTGATTCAAGTATTGTAATAGATGGCTAATTGAGACAACTCTAGACTTTCACTTTTCTTTATGAAAAAAATGGACTTCAAATGTGTTTTTACTCTTATTATTCTATTGCTTATCTGATGATATGCTAAGTGGCTTACACAGTGCCTTTCGGGGTTCTATATGCCTTGTTACGTCTAGGGAGTACCCTTGGGTCGTGACACTCAGATATTCAAACAAACCTACTATTTACTTTATGCAAATATAATTTTTAGGAATATCAACCTCAACTGAACATAAGAATTAGTAGGCTTATTTTACTATAATTCGTTGTGGGATCGACCTTAATTCTTCTTGAGTTCTGTAATTGACATCGACTGTTTATACTTCTTCATTGAAGTGTAAGTTTGGACATATCAAAGAGCCTCTCCTCAATTATGGTCCATTCTCCTTATCCTTTGAGCCTATTAAGGGCTCTTGGAGTATGATTTGGAGAACTCTAGAGGTATGTGATTGTAGTTTTTGTGGCAACTTAGATCGGGTGTCCGTTCTCTTCTTGGCCACCACTTTCTTAGGTGCTTTAGTCACCCGCGTAAAGGTGTACCGAGTGGACCATTGTTGGTCAAAGTGTTTATTGATTAAAATCACCTTGTTTCTTTTAGGAGGCGGTGGATGAGGAGAATCATGCTCGGAATTAGATGATACCACTTTCTTGCCTTTAGATTTACCAATCTAATGCACTACACAACAATTGAAAACATTGATTGGGTGAAGGTTAGTTGAAAAGCTTTCAGAAATCATTGTAGATAAAATCATGTTCTAAGGCTTACCGACTATAATGGCGATTTGCATAACAGGTTGGGCGAGCTCACCGAAGTTGAAAGAACAAAATTATTCTTTAAGCAGGCATGAAATGCGGTATCAACTCCAACTCGGCGATTCATCGAGTTGGTTTTAGCGGGCTAAGACAACTCTTTTGAATGTCAGAGTGCAACAAGAATTAGGACCAAGCATATGAGTGATGTCAGCTCCAATCGGTGATCCGCTGAATTGGTTTTGGCAAGCTAAGAAAATCCCGCTAAATATAAATGTACCCAGTCACAAAATCAAACTTAGAAGTTGATTAGGGCTTACTCGCTGATTCACCTTATTACCTTGACAAGCAAAGACAAGCCCTTCGAAGAGGTAATTACAGCCAAATGCCTATTTTTAAAATTTGAAGAATGACATGCAACACTACCCAATACCCAATCAATTTCACGAGTTACCTACCCTCTAAAATACCCATAGGTACTGAGACTTCCCCAAAAATTCATAAAGCATTTCCAAAGAAATGATTTGTCTATAAGAAAGACGTCACTGATGAGTCCACAAATTGAACTCATTTAGGGCATTATTTTGATAGAAATAGTGTCCTCAGATGCTTAATTTGTCTCAATATCTGATGAAAACTTTTAAGTTTCAGGTATTTGAATTTTTAGTGGAAGCATGGATACTTAGGCGTAAAAAGGAACAAAAAGGCTGAAAAGAATGAAGAAGCTGAAGTCTGAGCATCGCCAAGCAGACTTGACAATTCGTCGAAGGGACGCACTCCGCCCTTTGTTCCAGTACACGAAGACCATAAAGAGCAGGATCAAAAAGGCAATGAAAGGAGAAGTCAGTGTTTTGCCGAATAGTTCCGTGAAACAGTACTATGTCACTCAATGACACAGAGCACGACGATGTTGAAGGCTAGTGCAAGATGGCGATGACTACACCAAAGGATGAATCACCGAGTTAATCGGTGATTCCGACTAACCCCGTCGAGGAACCTGCCAGCACTATTTTCAGAAGTCTATAAATACTAAACTCTTTATTAATTTTCAAGAGTCAAAACATTATTATAATTTACACAATAGAATAGTACTTTTTTGGATATTTTCTCTCAAGTTTGAAGAGGGTTTTTTTAGGAGACTTGAAGAAAGAAGGATTTCATCTTCCCCAAGTTAAAAGTGAGTCTTCTCCATTCTTCTTCCTTTGCTTAAATCAAGGTTTAATTC
>NW_006239011.1:727705-727935 GCF_000226075.1 Solanum tuberosum | reverse complement strand
CCATTCTTGGGGTGTGATTTAGCAAATATGTGTTGATATTGTTGTTGGGTCTTGCTTGCTGATAGGTTAGATGTATTTTAATCATGATTTCACCTAGTGGTTCTGGTTTAATTTAATGGGTTTGTAGTTCCAAATATAAAACCACACATGTGTTTTAGGCTTGCCCGAGAGGGAAGTCGCGAAACCAAGACTGCTAGACTGATGGCCTAAGGAGTGGGTTGACATGAGGT
>NW_006239011.1:727627-727700 GCF_000226075.1 Solanum tuberosum | reverse complement strand
CGAGAGGGTGAGCCCTAGTCCCATATCCTAACACTCAGCTCGAGAGAGTGAGTAGGGTAAGTCGTAGGCTGGC
>NW_006239011.1:680125-727532 GCF_000226075.1 Solanum tuberosum | reverse complement strand
CTTGCAAATTTCCTATTGAAAGCATGTACCCAACGATTTATCTCAACTTGTATTGCGGCCACAGCCCAAGAACTTTTCCCCATACTTGATCTTCCTGTTATTTTTGTTGTTTTTTTACTACTTGTGACAAAACCCCCAATTGATATCTCACACTTTTATGTCACCCCCTTTAATTTACTATGTGTTTACTCATTAATGTCTTTTTCTACGACTAGTTAGAACTAAATATTATTTTTCTATAAATTCTCAAAACCAGTCCCTTGGGACACGACCCCAACCTTTAGTTGGGTTACTATATTATCGACAATCGTAGACACTCGTACCGTAGGATAGTGTCGTTGGTCATGATAAGCATCAGTCACCCTATCTATCATTGGGCAAATACAAGTTGGTAGAACAACACTAGGCTAATCAGACTTCACCCATATCAAATTCACTTAAAACCCATTCAATTTTACAATTCAAGTCCAACATTTAACCTTTAAAATCAATTTTAACAAGTTCAGGCATACAATTAACTATCTTAGTCAATGGATACTATTCAATGGACAACATTAACTCAACCCATATAAATTAAACAACACAACAATGATACTAACGCAAATCCCAGTTCAAAATGTCCCAATTTAAAGCAAAGGCAATAAAAATAAGCTTGAAAACCAACCTTAGAAAAACACAAATATCACACAACAAGGGAGGTAGGGTTTAAGGTCGATCATCTCACACAAATACGCACTCTATGTAAGTAAATTTACTCATAATCAGGATTCACTAGTATTTAATTAGTGATTTAGAGTTTAGTGAGTGGACATGATAAATTTACTCATAATCAGGATTCACACACCAACTCTTGGGGTGTGATTATGGGTTGATTTAGCTTCTGGGTATTGTTAATTGATAGTCTAAACATTGTTTAAAAGTGATTTCGTTCAGTAATTGTGGTTGAAATTAATGGGTTATAGTTGCAAATACAATCCTAACTTCGTGCTTTTTGCTTGCTCGAGAGAGAGAGGTTTTAAAACCAAATTTTTTGAATCTATGGTCTGTGGGTATTGGGTTGTCATGGGTTCAGCTCGAGAGAGTAAACCCCAAACCCTTTTCCACACATTCAGCTCGAGAGAGTGAATGGACTAAAGCATAAGTTGTTCTTAATTGCTACTTATTGGTGTTCGAGAGAAACCAATTTGATTCGGGTTAAATTGTTCGAGAGAAAGTTTATCCCCACAAAAGTCTAGCTTATTCACTGATTTACAGCTAATCACTATTGATTGCAATTACCCGATTGTCCACCTTAGCCCATAATACAATCACATCCCAAGAACCCGTCTCTATACTTGCTATTTTCTTGTTATTTGATGTTGTAGTTGATAATACAAACAAATCCCCATGATATTTGACACTTGTGTAACCTTTAATTTGAACCATGTTTTTATTCGTAAATGTCTTTAGTTATAATTGACTTGAGCATATTCTTACTTGCCTATTGATTCTCATCTACGTACCACTCCCTTGGGACTCAACCCCAACTCACATAGTTAGGTTATATTACTATTGAATGATCATTCACACTTAGTATTGGATGAAGTGTCCTAATACGTAAAATCAGATTTTAGGCCCTAAGATTCAAGATTCAGGGTTTAGGGTTTATGATTTGTGGTTGAGGGGTTAGGCCCTAAGGTTTAGGGTTTATGGTTTATTGTTTAAGCTTTAAAGCTTTAGCCCTAAGCTTTAGGGTTTACTCTTTAGGGCTTTTTAGTGTTTAGGGATTTTAGGGGTTTTTACAATTTTTAGGGTTGTTTAGGTTTTAAGGATAAGGGGGTTTAGGGTTTTTGGTTAAGGGTTTTTAGGTTTTGGGTTGTTTTGATGTTTTTGGGTTTAGGTTTTAAGGCTTAGGCTTTTTTATAATTTTAGGGATTTGTAAAGGTGTTTAGGGTATAGGATTTCTTATGGTTTTGGGTTTACGGTTTAGGTTTCTTAGAGTTTCTTAGGTTTTCTTAGAGTTTAGGGTTTCTTAGGGTTTAGGGTTTCTAAGGCTTTAGGTTTTAGGTTCTTTTAGGGTTTCTTAGGGTGAAGGGTTTAGGGTTTCTTAAGGTTTAGATTTTCTTAGGGTTTGGTGTTTCTTAGGGTATTTTATGATTTAGGGTTTAGACCATAAGGTTTAGGGTTTAGTGATTAAAGTTTAGGCCCCAAGGTTTAGGTCTATGATTTAGGATTTAGGCCCTAACTTTTAGAGTTTATTGCTTATTGTTTATGGTCTATGGCTTAGGGTTTAGGGTTTAAGACCTAAGTCTTAGTGTTAATGATTTAGGGTTTAGGGCTGAGGTTCTAGGTTTAGGACCTAAGGCTTAGGGATTTGGGGTTATTGTTTAGGGTTTAGCCCCTAAGATTTAGGGTTTAGGGTTTAGTGTTTAGCCCTAAGATTTAGGGTTTAGGGTTTAGTGTTTATGGTTTAGAGTTTTCCCCAAGGTTTAGGTTTCCCCCTAAAGTTTAGGATTTAGCCCTTAGATTTATGGTTTATGCCCTAAGGTTTATGGTGTAGGGTTTACCGTTTAGGCCCAAAGGTTTATGGTGTAGGGTTTAGGGTTTAGGGTTTAGGCCCAAAGGTTTAGGTTTTAGGATTTAAGGTATAGAGTTTATAGTTTAAGGTTTAGAGTTAAGGGTTTATGGTTTTTTTTCCAGGGTTTAGACCCTAAGGTTTAGATCTATGGTTTTAGGGTTTGAACCTAAGGCTTAGGGTTTAGCTTTAAGGGTTTAGGTTCGAAGGTTTAGGATTTAGGGTTTAAGATTTCTCGTTTAAGGTTTTGATAACGCTCAAATTTCCTCTTTAAAACCAATTAAAAGGGACATTGGTCGTAGTCAATAAAAATACCTAACGAGGAGTCAAGGTCGAATCCCACAGGGAATGGTATATCGTAGAGAATTCATATCAAGAAATTTTGATTGTAAAATTGATCCTTTGTAATAGTAAAAACAAGTGTGTGGTTGATTCCACCAATTTGATAAAAAGATTTTGTTATCAATTGTTACAATTAAACTAAAATCACAAAAATATTAAGAAGAAACAAGCAATGTACGAGTGCGAGGATTGGAAATCAATGTCACATAGGGTAATTGTACTGCTCTATAATGATGAACATTCATGAATAGGCTAACTCATCTTCAATGACGCTAATCTTCTTTTCGATCTCATAGCATCCTTGATTAGAATCTCTTTGCGGTCTCATCTATATGTCAATCTAAACAACCCAATACATTACTCTATTCTCTCTTTAGATGTAGAAAATAGGGTAGATAGATCCAACCCATAACCTTTATTTTCAAGCAAGTTTCAGACATCAAACCTAAATTTCTAGCGTTTGACTAATTACCCAGTCCAATAAATCTCTTTCCAGCATTGACCGGAGATCGGAAATTGGAATTAAGTTTGCAACCTAGACCCATAAATTAATCCCATACTAATTAACCCAGATTTCTGTATAAACAACATCAAAAATAGAGTATAACACAATACCCACTACATTATATCAACACCCAACCCCATAATTACACCTCTAAATCTTGAGGTTTTAGCCACTCATCAGAAAAAGTAAAGAAATTATACCTTCCATGAAATCAGCCATGGGTAACATGAAATTAAGAAATTACAATCAAACCCACTTTGGATTCAACTTCAATTTGTCTAATTCAAGAGCAAAGTTAAAAAACCTCAAAAGCTAGAAAATGTTCTTCACAAGGTGAAAGTGTTACTCTCTAACCTATTCTCAAAGAAAGAACTTTTTCCCTTCATTCTTTGGACTCTTTTTCTCTCTCCCTTGGGATATTTATAGTTTAAAAAAATTTGGCACAAAAACTCAATGCACGTCTCACTCGGCAACATTAGTCGGGTTAGCCAAACTCCTTTGGTGAATCACCAATTGAGCTTAAGCTCTACTTTAAAGGCTCTAGGCTGCAGCTGCATGTGTTCGAACCTTAGTCGGTGATCTCGTTTCAATGTACCTTTTACGTTAGGTGTATCTCCGAGTATCACCTTAGTTTGCCTTTTGAGGCTTCAATTTTGCTCATTGCGCTGTTGCTTTCGGCGATGATCAGTAAGGTTGCCTTTCTCATCTAATGAGTAACCTTTTCATTTGGAGTTTGCCGACCTGTCCCGATAGACACAAGTAATGTGCACTATCACTTTAGGTGAGGTCATGCTCACTAGGTGATCTACCATTCTTATTAGGCGATCATCAATGCCAGTTTTCACTTGTTTTTGTATTTTTGTCATTCTTTGAAACATTCATCCTAGCCTTGTCCACGAGCCTTTATAGTTGCAAATCATCAACATATCATCAGAATAAGACAAATTTACACATTGAGGAAACTAATTATTGAGATAAATAGACCTTAAATTAGTGAAAATCTACCACTTATCGACACTCCAACTTAAACTTTTGCTTGTCCTCAAGTAAATCAAGAACACAATTAGCCCAATAAGGGTGTCTACAATAGTATTCAATGAGAGCTAATATGCCAATGCCATTACAAGATTACTCTGAACAACATGCTACACCCAATCATTATCAAAAAGCTTCAAATGATGACTAGCCGATTTCAACAAAAGCTCAACCTCACTTTAGCTTTCTTTCTATGCAAGAGCATGCTTCAATAAATGCATTCAAGTTCTCTCAAATCAAGAATGATTTCATGCTCTTACAATGCAAACCAACACTAAAATAAGGGATTAATGTAACTCTAACTCTCCCAAAAGAGAAACACATGCAAGCTTCATCCCATAGGTTTGCCCATATTTTCCAATCATTACAAAATCTAGTTTATGCAAGATTAGGGATGGCAATAGAGTGAGGCAGGGCGGTTGAGGGGTAAACCTACATAAATCCGTGGAGAGTTTAATCCCATCATTGACTAATTTACTACTTTCAACCCACCCCACCCTGCTCCACATTAACCCACCCCGCATAAACTCTCCCCTCATAAGATTTCTTACTATTTTTTTTCACTTTGTTACTTAGTTGTAACATTCAACTATAATTATTTTTGAATATTCAATTTATAAATTCTAATTATGAAATACAATTAAAAAATATTAACATAAGCAGCTGCTTAGATTCAAATTTAACAAAAAGGTAAAAGAAAAATTATAAATAATATCAATAGTTACACCGTGAAGTAGAAGGTTAAAGCTTAACATTAGGCTATAGCATCAACAATTACATTGTAAACCCACACCCACCCTGCCTCATGAAGAATTGGAAAAAAATTATTTCAACCTGCCCTGCATCCGCCCTGCACCCGCCATCATGTCCCCCCGCCCCTCCCCGCATAAGCCTTAACCCACTCCTTTCCACATTCGCCTCGCCCCATTTCCATCCCTATGCAAGATTTCAAGGGTCTTTTAGGCTTGTAATGGGGCTAGGGGTTAAGGTATGGTAAATTTTGCTCACCCCTTTATTTCGTCCACTTTTATTTTTTTTCCTTTTCCAAAATATTTTCCTCACATTGACTCTTTTTTATAAAAATGGGATTCCATATTATTCTAACAAACTTCAACATTGAGTCTCATTTCATATTTCTTTGCCTTTCACTTGGATTTCATTCTTCATTCCTCTTCACACCCCAACATAGGCTTTTAGCCTAAGTAGGATATTCAAACATAACAATGCTTCAAAAAAGATTTTAGGGGAGAAGGTATGGACATTATGGCTCAAAAGGGTTTATTTGGTTTTGCCAACAAATGGGTTAGGCTCAAATGGTGCCAAAATGGGTGTACACCTTCACAATTTCTCTGTTGAATTGTTGTTCAAGATCATGCCTCACATTTACCAAGATTTGGACAATGAGACTTACAAGGTAAATTCTAGGACTCCACATACATGCTTTCAAGTAAGACCTTACCACACATGGAACTTTAAAATACACTCACTTAGCATATCTTGAAAAGATCAAAAGCGTACGTGTGATATTCATTGCAGGCTCACATCAAAATGCAGGTAGTCAACAAACATTCAAAGAGATTGCTCAAAAGTGCAACCCCATCAATTTCATTCTCAAAACATCATAAGTACTATTCAAGACATCAACATTGAATACAATCGATCCTCGAATCATTATCAATGAAAACTTCAAGCATTTCATGATTTTCAAAACTCATGGGGGGTAGAAAAATTGAGAGAGAACGAAAAACACAAAAGAGATGCCACTAAACCAAATGAAACACTATAATATAAACAAAAGTAAACCAATACAATTATCCAAAACTAAAAGTAAAACAATACAAAGCAAAAAGGGGAATATTGGATCAAAGGCCCTCACCCCACTAAAATGAAATATGTAGGGTCCTTAATGCAAGGATAACAAAAAGTATAGGAGGTTAAGTAAGAAGGTCCCCCGACAGGCTAAGCACATGGAGAACTCTTATCTGGAGTCTCAGGTGGGGAAACATCACCCGGGGCATCAATGCCCGACAATAGAATCACTAGAGGAAGTAGGGCAGTATAACTGGGGCATCAGTGCCCGCAACCACACTTGGAGGAATGGTGGAGTTTGAAGAGACTCCACTAGTACCAACCGTTGATGTCTCCCTAAGGGATATCTCTAGGGTCGCCTGAATGATCACATCCTTAGTCTCATACAACTCTATGAGAGTCTGTGCAATCTCATTCTCATCCTTCTCACTCCTCAGCTCCTCCTCATTGGTCTTCTCAGCCAAATCATCGGTGGCCCTCTCAACATTCTAGTAAAATCAACAACACTCGTAGTTATCTCAGGATGCACACTAGAAGTTGGGTCACTGCTGGGCATTAGTGGTGGCACATAGGTAGTTGTATCTGGTAGGGGAACTTTTGCCCCATAGCATCGAGAGGTCTGTAGACTATAGTTGAGTCACATTTGCTTGTAAAGTAGCAAGCTCGCCCCTCATGGTGTCTAGTGCACCAGAACTATCCTACACCTTCTCTTGGGCCTCGAGTCTTATAGTGAGGTTATCAAACCTCACATCATTGGCCTCAACTAACCCCTCACACCTAGTCACCCTTCCCTCAAAGAAGCCAAGGCCAGCTCAATAGCCCTACCAATAATATCGGGCATGTCAGTCTCAACCCTATGGCTCTAACATCTGTCGATCGATAAAGATTGTCTATCTGATATATCATGGCCTAGTACAAGAGGGGACATGTAATTGGAGTAGGTCTAGACACAATAGTAGCAACTACAAACCAAGTAGTAGCATGAGTAGCAATAGAAGAAGGCACGATAGAGGAGCAAAATATATACATGTCTACTCCACAAAAGGAGAAGGTGTATTAGCCTGAGTATCTAGAAAAATGGGATCTTCTATAGGCATAGTATCTTGTGGTGGTGGCTTCCTCTAAGCCACATCATCCTTTAAAATTTCAGCATCAATCATCCGGATGTCATTGGAGGAGGCTGATAACGCTCAACTACACCTCTTACGATTCAAAGTGTAGGCGGTCGCTAGCAAGTATAAACCCAATGATTAGTTGGGGTCAATCCCACAAGGAGTGATACGGAAAAGAATTAAGTACGAAGTACAAAAGTTTTCTAATTCCTTGTAGAATGGAATTAAATAACATGTAACATAATGTAAATCAATAGGTTTCAATTATCAATATCAAGAGAATTTGGTATCCAACTGTTAACATAAACAAATAATACGGAGTTTCAACAAGTATAAAGAGGACCTTAGGAGTGTTTGAGCAATCGAATACAAATTTCGCCTAATGAATAACTAATAATTGCTTGAAGTCGTTGAATATCAATGGGTAGGATGGGTTTTAGCTATAACATCCATTTTTCAATCGGCTATTATGCTTCAATTGACTTCATTTGAACCTCAACAATATTAACAATACAAAACAACTCCATTCCTTAACATAACCCACTTTATCAAATTAGGTAGTAAAGACATAAGACAGTACAATTATCAATCATTTATTCTACTCTAAGCAACTTTCGCAAGCAAGTATCGAGAGCTAAAACTAGAACTAAATTTGCAACTTCAGTTCATAAATTAAAACATGAATAAACAACTGAACCCATTTCAAAACAACAATAAAATAGCAATTCACAATACCCATAAGCTAATACGTATTCGATTACATAGTCACACCCCTAAGGAAAGGGGGTTTAGCCAAACATAACAAAAGGCAAGAAGTAGTTACCATAAAGATATTCCATCGTAATGACAAAATCTCCAATGCTCAATTCCAAAATTAAAACTAAACCTTAAAACCTCAATATCTAAGCTCAAAACTCTCTCCAAGAATGTTCAGTATTGTCAAACTATGTTAAAATCTGTAAAAACTGTGTAAGACCAATTTCTCTCTCTTGAAAAATCAATTCATAAATTTTCAAAAACTTCCTAAAATATCTGTAAGCAATCCAATTAGCAAAATTAGTCGCGATCGACGAACGACTCAATGATTCACCGATTACCATGCCTTCTCGCCTTTTGGATTTGCCGCATGCATCAAGTTGTTCTGTTCATTTAGGCGAGTTGGGTCAAGCTCATCGTTCCACTCGATGCATCACCGAATTGCACTTTTGTTAGCCGACTCACTCGACTTTTTGGTGAGCTGGAGGCTCACTCGGTGAGTTACCCGTGGCTTTTGTGAGTTCCAGCCTTCCTTTTCTTGAACTTTTCCAACTTTTTCGCTTCTTTTCGCATAGTAATGTCCATGCCTTGTTCCTAAGCCTTCATGGCTGCATATAAACAATTTAACATCAGTTATGAACACAAAATAGGCATTGATGATTTCATTAACTAACAAGTCCTAAATGAGTCAAAAATCCCGACTCATCAGAGGCAAGTGTGACCCATACATTAGATTTCCCGTGAAAGTGATCTTCCACTCTCTCAGAGTACTGAGTAATAAGAACTGTAAATAGAAGGGAGGTCTGCTCTAGCGTAACCCTCATAATAATCTCCTCGACAATAATCTACTCCATATTAAGTTCAATTTAGTCGATTATAGATCCCACTAACACTCTTTTGGGAAGCCTGAGAATGGACTCACTTTAAGATGGCATCAGATTAATATTGATGAATCCAAACCAATAGCGGCCCACTATATTCATATCTTTCTTTTGAAATAGATTTTCTTACGCTATCCATAGAGGAAAACATCTGCAATGATAGGTGCCAAACACTCTTTATGGGATCAAAATTTAATTTCATCCGAAGATGGAACCTGTCAAATGAGTTATTTGTTGTCCCAAGAACCCATTGACAACACTAGCATCATATGGCACTTTCTTGCCACGTACCTCTAAATTATCAAAGAGCTTCCAAATAGTTCCCTTTCTATTCTTAGGCATGGCCTTTTCATAGGCATCATAGAATTCCTTAACCGACTTCGGCCCATAGGGTTGTCTGAGCTATGTGAACTTCTAAAACTTGATTGTTTACCATATAGTTGGGTAGTCGCTCAGAAATCTATTAGTTGAGAGCCGACGCTACTCCAGAATAGTGTTTTATCCTTTGACCTTGAGCACATTTAGGGCCATTAGAGCTATGATCGGGAGAGCATGGGAAGAATATGTAGGATCATGAAGAGGTGATATTAACTTATAGTGAACATTAACCTGCTTTATGCTAATATGTTTCTGGTGTTTCTTACCCCCGCTAGTAGGAGTATGTGGACTGGCTTGTAGAGTATGAGGAGCCTTCAAAGGCTCATTAATGGATATTCCCCTATGTTTATTAGAAGAGGAGGAGGGGAGCCTCTCTCTAACTCTGTATCTAAAGTTTCCACATGTTTACCCTTTGTTCAGGCCATAATCTGCAAAGCACACACATCCAAGCATACAATTAGTAAAGAATATTTGAAATGAAACTCAATTAAAATCATAGTTCAAAAACTATGTTGAGGCTCGCCGAATGGGAAAGCAAATTGCCTAAAAAGATAAGCAAGCTCAGGTGAGCTTGTTGAATCGGACAGGAACAATAATCAAAGGGAAAAGCACAAAGGGCGGTTTCAATTCCAACTCGTTGATTCCTCGGGTTGGTTTCGCCGGGCTAAGCCAAGTCCGTCAAAACATCCCATGCAATCTGAAATGAAACAGGCATTAGGAGCGATGTCCACTTCCACTCGGTGAATCTCCAAGTGGGTTCGGCGAATTAAGTCAAGATCGCCGAATGGGACGGTGCCCAAGGTCACATATTCACTAAAGAAGGTGAACCAGGGTTATTTGGTTTGGTTAGCTATAACAAGCCCGCCGAATGGGAGATGTTCAGCCCAGTGCCTAATTTTTACAGTGAAACCAAATATACGCAACAAATTCCAATTTCCCCATATCATTACAACACACCTATATTCTCATCTCCCCATGGGTACTCAGACATCCCCAAGATATTGCAAAGTATTGCTCAAATTGATGATTTTCCCTTAAGAAAGTTGTCACTCTGTCTATCATTTGGTGAAATCATGCAATTGGGTAAACATTGGTTACTCAGACTTCACCCACATCAAATTAAGCCAAGACCCATCAAATATATCAGAACAATTTCACATGTTAACCAACACATTGAATATTAGCAATTTATAGGCAACACACAGGCAATTGGCTTATGGGTACAGTTCAATACGCACAACACAAGGCTACCCAATGAAATCTAACAATCATAGGCATCAAATGGCTTTGAACCCATACATATAATGCAATTTAAAGCTCACAATGATCAACAAAAATAAAAAACCAACCTTAATATGAAGAAACAATCAAGACTTATAGGAAAATAGGGTTGGGTCAACACATATGGCAAGCAAATGCACTCCTCGAACCTAAAAATCATGCTCTAAAGACTCACAATCACTCAAATAAGACGATGCAAGAGAAGGGAGAGAAAAAGGCTTAAAAATTTCAAAGGATTTTCTTTTTGTAATTTAAAAAGACTTCATCTAACCTAATATGGATGAATGAACACCAAATTGGATGGTTGATTCATTGGACCCGATAGAGTCTATATAGTGCATTTTGGCAGATCATCGTTTTGAGTTCAGATCACCTAAATAGACAGTGCACTTTTCCATATGTTCTAGCTCAAAAGATGGAAAAGAGTGAGTCCACACAACACCATTGGCGGATCGCCGTTCTGGTTTTCTTATCGTCTAATGTTCCCCTTTTCAACCTTTTGAACTTTTTCTCAACCTACACTCACAACACATATTATTGAAAGTAAAGAATTTGGTTGCCTCCCAAGAAGCATCTTACTTAACATTGTGGCACGACATAGTTCTCATTTCCTCAACATTACTTTTTGGGATTTGGGATTTGGGATTTGGGATTTCCTACTCAAATGTTCTCTTTAAAACCAATTAAAAGGGACAACAGTCGTAATCAATAAAAATACCTAACGAAGAGTCGAAGTCGAATCCCACAGGGAATGTTTTATCGTAGAGACTTCTTACCAAGAAATTTGGATTGTAAAATCATTCATTTGAAATGGTAAAAATAAGTCAGTGGATGACTCCACCATTGTAATAAAGAGATTTTTTTATCAAGTGTCACAATTAAACTAAAATTACTAAATTATTAAGAAGTAACAAACAATCTAGGGGTGCGGAGATAGCAAATAAATATCCCATAGGCGTAATTTTGCTTCTCAATAGTGATGAACATTCATGAAAATGCTAAGTCATCTTCAATGATGCTAATCTTTTTTCGATTTCATACAATCCTTGCATAGAATTTCCTTACGGTCTCATCTATATGCCAATCTAAATAACCCAGTACCTTACTCTATTATTTATTTCGATACAGAAAATAGGGTAAATAGAACCGACTCTTAACCTTTATTTTCAAGCAAGTTATAGACATCAAATCTAAATTGCTAGTATTGAAAAAACTAGCCACTCCAATCAATCTCTTTTGAGCATCGACCGAAGATCAGAATAACGAATTAAGTGTGCAATCTTAACCCATAAATTAACCTCGTGCTATTTAAACTAAATCCATGTATGAACAAGAGCAAAACAGATCATAACACAACCCCTAGATCTTGGAGTTTTAGCCATCAATCACAAAAAAAGTAAAGAAATTATACCTTCCATGAAAGCATCCACAGGTACATTAAATTAAGAAATTACAAGAAAACTCACTTTGGATTCAACTTCAATTTGTCAAATTCAAGAACAAAGTTGAAAACTCTCAAAAGCTAGAAAGTGTTCTTCACAAGGTGAAACTATTACTCTCTAACCTATTCTCAAAGGAAGAACTTTTTCCCTAAAATTGTCACGACTCTTTTTCTCTATCCTTAGGATATTTTTATTTTTCCAAAATTTGGCGCAAAAACTCAATGCCTAACTTACTCAACAACATTTGTCGAGTTCACCAAACTCCTTTGATAAATTGCCAATCGAGCTTCAGCTGGCCTTTTCTGGCTCTAGGTTCCAAGTGTTTGAACCTCAATCGGCTAGCCCGTTTGAGTTTGCCTTTCATGGTTGGCGTATCACCGAGTACCACTTTTATTTCCCCTTTCAATCATTCATTTTTTGTCGTTTCATTGTCACTTTCAATGATGATCATCAAGGTTGCCTTTCTCATTCTGTGAGTAACATTTTCAGTTGGATTTCACCGACCTATCTTGATATATACAAGTATTGTGCACTATCACTTTAGGCGAGATCATGCTCAATAGGTGATCCACCTTTCTTTGGCGATCATCAATGTATAGTTTGCACTTATGTTTGTATTTTTGGTTATTCTTTCAAATATTCATCCTTGCCTTGTTCATGAGCTTTCATAGCTATAAATCATCAACATATCATCAGAATAGGGCCAAATTAGGCAATAAGGATATTAATTATTGCGCTAAATACATCGCAAATGAGAGTAAATCTACCACTCATCGGGTTTAGGCCTTAAGGTTTATTATTAAGGTTTTATTGTTTAGGCTTTAGAGTTTTGGCCCTAAGGTTTAGGGTTTAGTTTTTAGGCCTCATGGTTTTAGGTTTAGGCCCTAAGGTTTAGTGTTTTGGAGTTATGGTTTAGGGTTTATGCCTTAAGCTTTAGGGTTAAGGATTTAGGGTTTAGGCCATTAAGTTTAGTTTTTTTCTTTAGGGTTTAGACCCTAAGGTTTATGCATTAGGGTTGAGGCTCTAAGATTTAGGGGTTAGACTTTAGGGTTTATTGTTTAGGTTAGGTTTTAGACCTTAAGGTTTGGGGTTTAGGACCTAAGGTTTAGGGTTTAGGCCATAAGGTTTAGGGTTAATGATTTATGTTTTAGGGTCTTGGCCTTAAGGTTTTAGGCTTAGGTTTTATTGTTTAGGTTATACAACTTAGGCCCTAAGGCTTAGGGTTTAGTGTTTAGGCTCTAAGGTTTAAGGTTTAGGGTTTAAGGTTTAACATTTACGGTTTAGGGTTTAGGGATTTTAGGGTTTTTTTTTAAAAAAAATAGGGTTAAGGGTTTTGGTTTTTTAGGTTTTTTTTTTAGAATTTAGAGTTTTTTTTAGGATTTGGGGCTTTGGATGTTTTAAGGTTTTAAAGGTTTTTTTTAGTGTTTTTAGGTTCATAGTTTTTAAGGTTCTTTTACGGTATTTTTGGGTTTTATAGGTGTAGGGTTACTTAGGTCTTACGATTTACGATTTTGGGTTCCTTAGGGTTTTGGGTTTCTTGAGGTTTAGAGTTTGTTAGGGTTAAAGTTTTAATAGGGTTTATAGTTGAGGGTTTCTTAGGGTTTTACGCCTTTGGGTTTCTTAGGGATTAGGATTTAAGGTTTAGGATTTAGGTTTCTTAGGGTTTTTAGGGTTTATGGTGTCTTAGGGCATACGCCCTAAGGTTTAAGGTTTTGGAAAAGGGTTTAGGGATATGGGTTAGGGGTTTGGCCCTAAGGTTTAGGGTTTAGATCCTAATGTTTATGGTTTATGGTGTCTTAGGGCATACCTCCTAAGGTTTAAGGTTTAGGAAAAAGGGTTTAGGGATATGGGTTAGGAGTTTGGCCCTAAGGTTTAGAGTTTAGATCCTAATGTTTATGGTTTATGATTTATGGTTTATGGTTTATGGTTTAGGGAATAGAGTTTAGGACCTAAGGTTGGGGTCTATGATTTAGGGTTTAGGCCCTAAAGTTTTGAGTTTATTGTTTATGGTTTATGGTTTAGTGTTTAGGGTTTAGACAATAAGGTTTAGTGTTTAGGATTTAGTGTTTAGGTCTTAGAGTTTAGGTTTTAGACCCTAAGGTATAGGGTTTAGGGGTTATGTTTTATGGTTTAGGCCCTAAGATTTAGGGTTTAGGGTTTAGGACATAAGGTTTAGTGTTTATGGCTTAGGGTTTAGGCCCTTAGGTTTAAGGTTTAGGGTTTAGGGTTTAGGGTTTAGGCCCTAACATTTAGGGTTTGGCTATAAGGTTTAGGTTTTAGAGTTTAAGGTTTTTTGTATAGGTTTTAGGGTTTAGGTTTTGGCCGTAAGGTTTTCCTTTTTCTAGTTGAACGACCCTTGGGGGGTTAGGGGCTTAGCAACACCCCCAGGCCTTATGATAAATAAATAAAAACAGCAAAATATAAGGAGGGGGAAATAAAACCTTACCTCCAAACCTAAGATGGTTCATGAGTTGACCTTCCTACTAAGGATAGTCTACTCATCCCCATACTAGAAAAGAAACCTACGAACTATGCACCTAAAAGAGAGGACTCCTCTCGATACAAAGTTACTAGTAAGCATAAACAAGGGAGACTCTCCCCGTACAGAAGTTAGAAGAAAATAAACAAAACCTACAAACTACCTAGAACACAAAGAGAGATCCTCCAATTATGGAGGTTTCTTGATTCTTTTAAGCTTCCTTCTTCTGAAGTTGACCATGCCCATCTTCTCCAGTAGATAGCTTCCCTTGATTGGCACTGGTAGTTGGTTGAGAGTATAGAAGAGTTGAGGGATGTCCTTTTTGTGACTCAGTTTTGAGAGGAAATCTGCAGTATTATTGACCTCCTTATAAGTATGCATGCACTAGAAGGAATCAAGTACCTGAATGAGGTCCTTTAAAGCATCAACGTTTTGTTGCATTCTCCATGGTGGTGTAATATTGTGTTTGATCCAGTGAGTAAGATGTTCAGAATCAACTTCCAAAATTATTCTTTTATAACCATGTTGGAAGCACCAATCAAGACCAAAACTAGTACCCTGAAACTCAGCTTGATTGTTGCTTCCAATTCCAAGGGGGACAGTAAAAGCAAAGACCAACATGGTTATAAAATTATAACCATGTTGGAAGCACCAATCAAGACCAAAACTATTACCCTGAACCTCAGCTTGATTGTTGCTTCCAATTCTAAGGGGACATTAAAAGAAAAGACCATATCTCCTGTATGATCCCTTAAAATACCCCCTCTACCAATCGTGCCAGGGCTTGTTAATGCACTACCATCAGTATTCAGCTTATACCAGCTATCCGGAGGTCTGATCCAGTTGTCAGGCTTGATACTCAGTTCATGGTTGCATTTCTGGACAATGTTAACTAGTTCGTACTAGTTATTTGGACAATGCAGATAAGGGAAGGCATTGTTAAGAAGGTGAATGGTGTCTTTAAGAATAAAAAAATTAACCCTTGCCATGTTGGAATGCTTCTCTCCATACTTAGCAGAGCACTTGTTCTTCCATAAATTCCAACAAATGAAAATAGGAAGAGCATGTAGAAGAGTTGTCTGCACTTCATTTTTATGATCCATAATCCACCATCTCATAACAAGGTTCCTCAAGGGGGTTTGACTATGTTGTACACCAAGAAAGCATAATGAAATTGCCATAAGAAATTTGCAAAGTGTTCAGTGACAAATATGTGATCAATATCATCCTAACCAGACTTTATGCCACAGGAGCAACTAGTAGGGAGCCCTTCAAAACAAATAGTTTTGTCATTTGTTGGTAGCTTCCCTCTTAAAGCTCTCCACAATAAAAAGGATACTTTTAAAGGGATATTCTTGTGACAAGTGAGCTGATCGAGCTTTGTTTTGATTTTCTTGAGTCTGATGATCTCCTAGGTAGTGGCACAAGAAAAAATTCCATTATCATTAGGCTTCCATATAGGTCTGTCAGGCATAGCCTCTTGATAATGAAACTAAAGTTGCAGAATTTTGGGAACCAAGAGAGGAGGGGCATGTAACCTGATCATAGCTTTATTCCACACACAATTAATCAAGAACTCAGAAATAGGGGTATTGTTGAGTCTGTTACTGTCAGTGGTATGATTAGCTAAAGGTCCCTCCCTTAACCAATCATCCCACCAAAAACTATATGTCCCTGAATGAATCTTCAAGCCAATGTGTTCCTCAACAGCATGTTTGTTTTGAATCATGTATGTCCATACTAGAGGTTGTCATGTATCCCACTTCTTAGCTACAGGGTAAGATCTTTGACATTATTTGGCCCTCAAGAACTGCCCCCAAAGGGAATTCGAACTTCTGAAATGCTACCACTGCTTGTATTGAAAGGAGCTGCAAATGTCATTGAGATGTCTTATTCCCATCCCTCCTTCATCATAAGGATAAGTAATATTATCCCAAGAAGCCCAATTATACTTCTTCTTGTCCTTGTCTCTACTCCAAAAGAAATCTGCAGTCACACTTTTGATGTACTTGAGGGTAGGTTTAGGAGGTGAGATTGTTGCCATGGTGTGAACATGAATGGACTGCAAAACATGCTTCACCAGAGTGATTTTACCTCCAAAATTCAACATTCTTGATTGCCACCAATTGATCCTTTTCACTATTTTATCAACCAGACTAGAGTAGTAAAGGATTCTCTGACCACCAGTGTACAAAGGGCATCCCAAGTAATTTATGGGACTATCCTTTTTTGAGAAACCAGTTTCTTCTTTAATCATCTTTGAAATGGTTTGAGAAGAATCACGAGGGAGCATGAAATGACTCTTGTCTCTATTGATGAGTTGATCAGATACCAGTTCATAGGTTCTGAGAGTCTTCATAACAAGCTATATAGAAACCTTGCTGCCAGAAGTGAAAATGATATCATCTGCAAAACTGAGATGATTTATCTCAGGACCTCTGACCTCCATCTGAAAACCTAGATAAGCTGGATTCAAGTAAAGATTGTTCAGCATCCTTGACAATACTTCAGCACCTAAAATAAATAGGGTTGGAGATAAAGGATCCCCCTGTTTTAAACCTCTGGTAGAGTGAAACAAACCATGTCTTCTACCATTAATAATGAAGGAGTACCAGTTGTTGCTCATTATTCTCCAAACCATATCTATGAAAGTTTCCTGAAACCCCAACTTCCTCATGACCAAACATCTATAAGACCAAGAAACTCTGTCATATGCCTTGGCCATGTCAAGTTTGATCACAATATTATCTCCTTCTCTGGGTTTCTTTATGCCATGAATGATCTCTTGGGCCAACATGATGGTTTCTAAGATGCTTCTTCCCTTTACAAAACCAGTCTTATTTGCAGAAATGATATTGGTCAAGATAGGGGCAAGTTTGATACTAAGCATCTTGGAAATAATCCTATTGGTGAAATTACTTAGGCTAATGGGTCTGAATTCTGAAAGCTTGTTTGGATGGTCTACTTTGGGAAGCAAAACAAGACAAGCATGATACATGTATCTTGGCATGTTGTGACTATAGAAGAAGTCCAAAACAACCTTGTATAAATCCATTTAAATGATCTCTGAACAAGACTGGAAAATCTTTCCACTCATTCCATCAGGTCCTGCTGCTGAATTTGGATTCGTTGCAAACACTACTTGTCTCAATTCCTCCAATGTAGGGTCATTCAGAAGCAGTTGATTTTGTTCCTCACTAACCATCCTAGGAAGACACCAAAGGATTTCATCATTGATTTTGTCCTGGTGTCGAGTAAAAATGCTTTGGAAATGGTTACATGCAGCATGAGCAATATTATCATCCCCTTGGATCCACTTCTTATTCTCTGCACAAATTTTATGAATAAAAAGCTTCCTCCTCCTACCTCTCATTAAAGCATGGAAGTACTTGGTGTTAGCATCTCCCTCTCTAAACCATTGCAGCTGAGTTTTCTGTCTAAGAATAGAATCCTCTAGTTTCAAGAATTTAATGTATTCAGCATTAACTCCGTGAAGTTTGGCCCTATTTTCAGTAGTGTTATTGTTAAGGACCTCAATTTCAGCCTTGGTGACTTTTTCTTCAAACTCTTTAACAGAAGCAAAAATATCCCCATATTCTTTCTTGGGACAAATGCTAAGAGTAGAAGTGAGTCTCTTCATTTTCATGTACAAACACCACATTGGATCCCCATACACTTCCCTTTCCCAGCACTGTTGAACAGTAGACATAAAAGATTCATTCTCCACCCAAAGATGGATGAACTTGAAGTATTTAATACTTTGCTCTTGCTAATCAGACATTTCCAGCAACAAAGGATTTATGGTTTAGGTTCTTTTACGGTTTGGGGTTTAGGCCTTATGGTTTGGGGTTTAGGATTTATGGTTTAGGGCTTAGGGTTTAGGTTTTAGTCCCTATGATTTTGGGTTTCAGGGTATGGTTCAGGGTTTAGGCCATAAGGTTTAGTGTTAATGGTCTAAGTTATAGGCCCTATGATGTATGGTTAAGGTTTTAGGGTTTAGGCCCTAAGGTTTCGGGTTTAGGCTCTAATGTTTAGGGTTTAGAGTTTAATTTATGGTTTAGGTTTTAGGTTTTAGGTTTTATAGTTTTATGGTTCATGCCCTATGATTTAGGGTTTAGGTTTTAGGGTTAAGGCCCTAAGGTTTAGGTTGAAGGGTTTTGTGTTTACTATTTAGGGTTTAGGGTTTATTCACTAAGGTTTAGTGTTTAGGGTTTATTGTTTTGTCTTTAGAGTTTTGGCCCTCAGGTTTAGGGTTTAGTGTTTATCCCCTAAGGTTTAACGTTTAGGGTTTTTAGGGTTGTTTATGATTTTAGGGTTTAGGGTTTAGGGTTTTTAGGTTTTTTTTACGATTTAGGGTTTTGGGTTTTGGGTTTAGGGTCATTTACATATTGGGTTTTTAGGGTTTAGGGCTTAGGAATTTTTAGGGATTTTAAGTGTAGGGGTTTTAAAGATTTTTTTGGGTTATTTAGGCTTATGGTTTTTAAAGGTTTTTTTGGGTTTAGGGTTTCTTAAGGTTTATGGTTTAGTGTTTATTAGGGTTTTTAATTTTCGGTTTAGGGTTTAGGGTTTCTTAAGGTTTAGGGTTTAGGGTTTATGACATAAGGTTTAAGGATTAAGTTTTAGGCCCTAAGGTTTAGTGTTTAGTGTTAGTCCCTAAGGTTTAGAGTTTAGATCCTAAGGTTTAGACTTTAGGGTTTAAGGTTTTGGGATTCTAGTTTATGCCCTAAGGTTTAAGGTCTAGGATTTAGTGTTTAGGCCCTAAGGTTTACAGTATATTATTTATGATGTATGTTATAGGATTGTTTCCCTAAGGTTTAGGGTTTATGATTCAGGGGTTGATTGGTGTGTGGGATAAGAATAAATAGTCTTGGGATACAAATTTACTCGTGGGATTAAATTTTGATGTCTTGTTTGGTTGCCATGTTTGGGATAACTTATCCCATCATTTATACCATAGAGTTGGGATGAGTTATCCCATATACATGGTGGGATAAGTTATCCCAATATAACTAGTCTCGGGATAATTAATCTTGGGATAACTTGTTCCCAACCAAACAACCCCTTAGGATTTAGGTTTTAGGTCCTAAGGTTTAGGGTTTTGGGGTAATGGTTTAGGCTTTAGGCCATAAGGTTTAGTGTTTTTGGTTTAGGGCTTTCCCCTAAGGTTTACAGTTTAGGCCCTATGGTTTAGGGTTTAGGGTTTAGGCCCTAAGGTTTAAGATTTGGCTCTAAGGTTTAGGATTTAGAGTTTAGGATTTAGAGTTTAGGGTTTCGTTTTAGGGTTTAGGCCATATAGTTTAGAGTTTAGAATTTAATCCCTAAGGTTTAGGGTTTATGTTTTAGGGTTTAGGCTCTAACGATTAGGATTTAGGATTTATGATTTATGGTTTAGGTTTAGGCCCTATGGTTTAGGGTTTATTTTTTAGGCTTTAGAGTTTCGTCCCTAAGGTTTAGGATTTAGTGTTTTGGCCCAAAGGTTTAAGGTTTAGGGTTGTAGGGTTTAGTGATTTTATGGTTGTTGATTTTTTAGGATTTTTAGGGTTTAGGGTTTATGGTTTTTTAGGGTTTAAGGTTTAGGATTTTATATGATTTTTTAGGGGTTTTAGGATTTCTTAGGATTTAGGTTTTCTTAGGTTTCAAGGTTTAGGGTGTAGGGTTTAGGGATTTATACAGTTTTTAGGTTTAGGCTTTTTAAAGATTTTTAAGGTCTTTTAGGTTAAGGGTTTTTTAAGTTTTTTTTTAGGGATTTTTAAGGGCTTATGGTTTTTTTCAATTTAGAGTTAGGGTTTCTTCGGTTTTAGGATTCAGGGTTTCTTAAGGTTAAGGGTTTCTTAGGTTTTAAGGTTTCTTAGGGTTTAGGCTTTCTTATGGTTTAGGATTTCTTAGGGTGTAGGGTTTCTCCGTGTTTAGGGTTTAGGGTTTCTTAGGGCTTACGGTTTAGGGTTTAGGGTTTTTCAGGGCTTAAGGTTTATTTGGGTTTTTTAGGGTTTAGGGTTTCTTAGTGTCATGACCCAAGGTAGACCCTAGGTGTAACATGGCGTATAAGACCCCGAGAGACCCCATACAAGCCATTTAACAAACATAGACAAGATAATAGGAACTTATATATTTAAAAGATCAGTTCAAAGCATAGATTTTTATAAAACGAAGTGGAATCTAACAAAGTCTCAAGCCATCTAATACATAAGCAGAAATCGAGACGTAACCGATATATCAAGTTCAAAAATGAAATGAAATGACAAATGAAAAAAAGCCTTGGTCCTCGAAGGTATGAGAACTCACCAATCTTCCAACTTCAACTACTAGATCGCCATCCACGAAAGCGCGAGTTTGGAGCATCACACCCTACATTTTTATAAGATATGTAGGCAAGAGTGTGCATTAGTACAAATATGTACCAAGTATGATAGCGATGCATGTAGTGTAAAAATCATGATAAAGGGGCATTTTCGTAATACGCAATGACCAAGATAAAACATGATATAAAAGAGTTAGAAAATATAAGTCATAAAACATGACCAATGCAAGTAGACATCATCTTAAATCAGATGTGAGATACTTATGAAGTAACCTTGATTCATTAATTTGGGAGAATTACCTTTAACCGACATGTAAGACCATGTGAGCTATTAACATAGAATTTGGTGTCTACCCCACACCAAAAAGAGGTGTCCTACATTCCAAGGTAAGACCATGAACTTCTAGCTTACGTGGATCCACTAGCTAATGTCTATCTGGACAATCCTATGTTGGCACAGTTTATGGGACATGGGTAATCGCCACTTGCACACTCGGTGCAAAGCATAACTCCCACGGAATATTCATTAGTCTTAACTTTTCTTAACATTCATAAGACATGGGTAATTGCCACCTGTCTTAGCATTGGCGATTATGGGTAATCTTCGCTTGCCTCATTATTAGAATAGTTCCTTATCTTTGATTCAATTTAGGTGAGAAGACCTTTCAACCTTAGAATACTTTATGTGGGAAAAACTTTCACAATCATGGTTTCATGTGTATATGAGAAATCCTTTCACAACACAACAATAATCATATTGATACTTCACTCTCAAAGCATCCTTAATACATTTTCATTAATTTGATAAGAACATGCATAAAATCATAAAATCCTCTTTCATAGTTCAAAACCCACTTTCAATCATCATAGTGTAGAGAACATGGATTCATGGAGATTCATCATACAATCATGGAATTATATCAATTCATGCATAATACTTAACAAAACAATCAATTATATCAATATTAAAAGGAACCCATGACACCAAAGAAAATCCTAACTCAATTAGGAATATCTAACTTTATAAATTGGAGAATTTAGGGACAACATGGAGGAAAGGGCTCCATGGATGAAGACTATCATACCTCAATGCCAAAACCTTGCATTCAATTGTGGAATCGGAGACTTGACTTGAAACCCTAGGTTGACTCCTTCTTCTTTTAAGCTTTCTAGAGACAGAAATATTTTGGTGAGGAAAACTGGTTCTTCTTTTAAGAATTTGAGACAATGATTCTAGTTGGGGAAATTTAGGGGTAAAAACACTTATATAGGACTTTAGATGAGGGGTAAAACAACATAGTAGGCTAGAATAATTTTGAAAATACCCAAAAGCCCTTAAGGAAACTAACTGCCGACCTCGCCCACACCCCAACACACGGTCTATTGGCCAGACCACGGACCGTCCTTGTTAGTCGTGGTTGAGATCACAGACCACTAATTATGAACCCCCAAAGACGGACCACACCTACGGCCCGTGGGTCCATCGACGGACCGTGGACCACGACCGTAGGTCCCAACTCTTGAACTCAAAATCTCTCTAAGTTTGGGAATCACCTATGAGACGGCTCGTTCATTCAACGATGGCCATCCTAGTGAACCGTCGAAAAGTACTGGAACTTGAAATTTTTAGAAAATTTTAACTTGTCGACCAAGCCACCACCTATAGGTTTTGGGTGTTGTCGTTTGTGCTGACACCTGGTCAGTGTAATACTGAAATTTCTTGTCTTTTCGAATTTGAGGTGTTACATTATCTCCTCCCTTGGAAGCATTCGTCCTCGAATGGGATTCAAGAAATCCTAAGGAAGGAGGAGCTTAACATAACAGCCCAACATGAATGCAAACACATAAAGGCACATATCCAAGGTGGAAACATCAACTACAAGCTAAACCATTTCAAAACACCATATCATACTAAAATGCACATAAACATGTAAAAATCAATCAAGTGACTCATTTTCTCAAAATTTAAGCTTTTCATGAACATGTATAAATGAGAAAATCATGGTAATATCTAAGACACATGACACCAAAGAGTAAACCATGAGGAACTAAATACATCAAGCTGGAGTAGGGACAGAGTGAAAGAGATAAAGATAACGGGACATTATATCGGCTTCGGCCTCCCAAGTAGAACCCTAACTAACTGATTTCTCCAAAGAACTTTTATGGAAGCAACTTTTTTATTTCTCAACTTCTTGACTTGCCTGTCTAAAATCTCAACTGGAACTTCCTCATAAGAAAGATTCTCCTTAACCCCCAAACCTTCTAAGGGGACAATAGATGTCGGATCTCCAACACATTTCTTCAACAAGGAGACATGGAAAATGGGATGTACCGATACCAATTCATTAGGCAATTCTAGTTCATAAACGACCTTACTGATTTGCCTTAAGACATGATATGAGCCCACATATCAGGGACTAATCTTCCCTTTCTTCCCAAATCTCATTGAACCCTTCATGGGTGAAATTTTCAAGTAGACCCAATTATTTAACTCAAGCTCAATATCTCTCCTTCTAACATCAGCATAGGACTTTTGTCGACTTGGAGACGTATTCAACCTTTCTCTAATAAGCCAAACATTCTCCAAAGTCTCATGTACCAATTCGGGACCTAGCAAAGCAACTTCACCAACTTCAAACCAACCTATAAGAGATATACACCTCTTGCCATATAAAGCCTCAAATGGAGCCATACCAATACTTGAGTGATAGTTATTGTTATATGCAAACTCAATCAAAGGCAAGTGATTATCCCAATTATCCTTGACGTCAATTATGCATGTTCTCAACATGTCTTCCAATTTTTGGATCGTACGCTTCGCTTCCCCATTGGTTTGTGGATGAAAGGTCATACTAAGCTTAACACGAGTACCAAGACCAATTTGGAAAGATTTTCAAAACTGATAAGTGAATAGGGTACCACGATAGGAGAAATGGACAAAGGGACTCCATGCAACCTCGCCATTTCTATCAAGTACAACTTAGCATAGTCCTCCACCAAACAAGAAACCTTAATGGGAATGAATTGAGTCTATTTCATCATTCGATCTATGATAACCCAAATTGAATCATGTTATCGTCGGGTGCGTGGTAAACCAACAATGAAGTTCATATTCAAATCTTCTTATTTCCAAGTAGGAATGATAATATGTTGAGACAAACATCCCGACTTTTGGTGCTCAACTTTCACTTGTTGACAATTAGCACACTTAGCCACAACTCCCGCAATATCATTTTCCATCCCATTCCACCAATAGACCTCCTCAAGTCACGGTACATCTTAGTGGCTCCCAGGTGAATGGAATACCGAGATCTATAGGCTTCTGACAAGATCTGCTCTCTCAATTCATATACATCGGGAACACACAAATGACCTTGATATCTAAGTACCCCATCTTCCCCTTGGGAGAAAGTCTCTACGGACTTTTTAAGCACTGCTTCCTCTAATTCTATCAAAGTAGGATCAAGACCTTGCTTGGCTTTCACATCCGCCACAAGATATTATTCTGAACCATTGTGAACAGTAACCCCACATTTGGTGGAGCCCTCTAATCAAACACCCAAATTGGCCAATCAAATAACATCTCAAACCAACTCTTTTTTATCTTCTTCATTATGAGCAACACTACCCAAAGATAACCGACTAAAAGCATCAGCCACCACATTTGCTTTGTCGGGGTGATAGAGGACACTCATGTCATAATCTATTAGAAACTCAAGCAACCTTCTTTGGCAAAGATTTATGTCTTTCTGCTTAAACACATATCGCAAAATCTTGTGGTCGGTAAAGATGTTTATATGAACACCATCCAAATAGTGCGACCAAATCTTAAGAGCAAATACAACGGCCGCTAGTTCAAGATCATAGGTAGGATAATTCTTTTCATAAATCTTAAGTTGCCTTGAGCCATAGTGAATGACTTTCATAAGTACACATCCCAAACCAATTCTGGAACCATTGCAATAAATGGCAAACCCATTGGTTCCTTCCGATAAAGTTGATACGTCCAAACTTACACCTCAATTAAGAGATATAAATGGTCGAAGTCAATCCCATAGAGAATTTCTTTACAGAAATGATTTCATTGTCGCGTTTTACTCAAATATTGTTATTATTTCCTAAAGAAACAATTACGGAAAGTAAAATGGGTTTAGTTGTGATGTTCTAGTAACTAAAATCTCTAGTCAAAATCCAGATTAACAATTAACAGAGTTTTCAGTTCTCAAGTTGTTTCAATGATTAAAAGAAACTAGGATTGTGTTCCCCATAACGTTACACCTAATGTTCTTCCGTAGTTGAGTTTCAAGCAATTTATCTCTACGAAATACAAACGAGTTAGATATATCTCATACTTCTCAGTCTAATCAGATAATGTTCCCTCAAGTCCTCTCGGTCCCAGAGTGTTACTAGTTGTACCCTAGTTTACAATGGTGTTAAAGTTCTTTTCTCTCGAACTCGAACTCAAACTTTGACTCAATTTCTTCCAGTTAATTTAGCCATTTCCTAACTTTTATTTTTTTTCTCGAACAAATAATAGATACAGGCTCACTCCAATGTGTGTACTCATCAGAATACATGAATAATGAAAGCTAGATTATAATTGGCAAACATAAAACAGGTATCACTCGTTTTACAGAATTACACTTTGATTTACGTCATAGATCCCAAAATCCTAGTTGTGGTATTTAGCCACTCATGATTTCACGTAAGCATCCAGAAATATAAAATGAAAACATGTTGAGAAAGTAATTACAAGAATAAGCAAACCAACAAGCTACTTTGATAATTCAAGAACCGGAAATCCAAACTTCAAACTTCATTCAATGTTAATGTTGAAAACCAAAAACTCAGAATAATGGAAACTTGTTCGTCGTTCAACGTAAGACAAGATCAAAACTAAAAATGGCCTAATTAATTTAAATAAATTGTCTAAAAAAAATCCTAGTCGAAGTAGGACGGAACTATCGAGCAACTGCACGGGCAATATGACGGATCGTCGCAGACATCACGGCCCGTGAAGGCGACCGTAATCTATACTTGGCCCAAAAAATGTGAGTCTTCACTGCCTGTACACTTAATCTTCTTCAGATCACCACAACAAACCGTGATAAGGACAACGGCCTGTGAGGCCTTATATGGTCTTCACTTGGTCAACACTACATTTCATCTTCTCATAACCTAAACACTGGATCCACTCCACGATCACAACCACAGATCATGACGACGACCACGGTCCATAAAGGTTACTGTGGTCTTAACTTGGCCAATTCATTTTTTATCTTTTTGATACCTATTCACTGGATCAGCTTCACGAGTACTTTCACAGATCGCTGTGAGGACCACTGCCCGTGAGGTTGTCCGTGGTCTTTACCTGGTATTTCCACAATTGATCTTCTCATGGCCTGCTCACTGGAAAGGTATTCACGACCAACTGCACGATCAGTAGTGAAGACCACGATCTGTGAAGCCGTCTGTGGTCTTTACTTGCTTCAATTCACTTTCACTGCATTTTCCTCTTTTCTTTCATCTGTCACGTCCACCTGTTTTACCTGTACAACCACTACCCAACACATCATATCTACCTCAATACACTCAATTCTAGTATTAATCCTTAGTTTTCAAGCATCAAATGTGCCAAGATTTTGCACCACATGAACACCTTCAACTTAGAACCATTACTTGTCCTCAAGTGATGAGAAAACAATACATTCAGCCCTCAAATCATTCAAACACTTTTGAAACTACGCACCAGCCATCTCAAACACAATTTGTATCCAAAACCATGAATTTAACATGCCATGATCAATATATGACGTCTCATTACTCACAGTCGATCATGCTTATGCATGTGAACTATCAACTTACAAAATCTACTCTCGAATGCAATCAATGTGTCCTCACACCAAAGAAATCCCTCACTCATGATAATTGGGACTAAGTACTACAATCACACTCTCAAAGAACTTCTAACACTACGAACATACTACCATAGGCTTGCCCTTGTTTTCTACGCTCTATCTTTCAAACACCCGGAATAGGATCACTATTGGAATTTATCGGCTTGTAACATAGGGTCAAGCTAGGGAATGGATATTTGGGTTTGTGAGTGACTAGTCCCTTGGTTCTTCAAAGTTTCTTTGCACACAACTTTTTTTTAGTGATTCCCTCTTTTTCTTCATTTTAGCACATCCCAGCAGCCACTATTTTCTTTTTCTTTTGTCTTTTTCTTTTCTTTTCTTTTCTCTTTTTCTTCATTTTTTTATATGCATTCAACTCACTAGTTGAACCTTCTTTTTCACTTCTTCTTTCAGATCGGATTGCAATCACCCTCAACTTAGGCTTTTGGCCTGAGTTGTGACATCGTATATTTGGAGACCAAAGAATATGATATTTATTGGGTAACAACAAAGACTGATTTTCAGGCTCAAATCGGATTCAGGTGATAAGCTTTTTATTTTTGTGGTTTTACTTTTGGCTTTTTAATGGCTTAACAAAAATGGCCTACTGATCCTTTACTATCCGGTTATTCTCAGATTTAAGAAAGACTACTCGGGCAAGTTCTAGTTTCTGCTCCTAGTTTTAGATTTCGAGCAAAACTCGCACGCACATGACATAGAACTATATTCTCCAGTTTCTTGGTTCACCAATTTATTGATCAGACTAGCATGTTCAACATGTAAGTATCTAAGATGTCATCTAAAGGTCCTAACAGTCAAATCTCAGGTCAAGGTAATCATTTCACACAGACTAGCTACTGCACAGCTCACCAACACAAACACAAGACAATAACAGTTAACACCGAGTCAACTTCTATTCATCCTAACAGCTAGAATGGATGGTTTCTCACCACCCCCTCCCCAAACGAAAAGAATTTGCCCTCAAAGTCAATGAATAAAAACAAACCAGGGCTATGAGGAAGGGACATACCTGCGGCGTTCTAGGCGCCAGTATTCGGATCAGCGTTGGCCCCGATCAATGGGTGCACTCTCAGAAACCAGCTCAGGATCAGGTTGGCTACCACTAACTAGGACATGTGCTCCGCTACCAGAAGCTCCAGCTAACACTGCATCTCGCCATTGTTGCTCAAGTGCTTCTTTCTCTCTAGCTTCCTTCCTTGATGCCCTATGGTCTTTCTTTTGTTGCCTTCTTTTCTCTCTGGACAGGTCAGCCGATAGCTCATCATCAGATTCTCCATCATTTTTCTTTCTCTTACCAGATTTTCTTTTAGGGAGTTCCCCCCAGAGATAGTCAAGAGACTGAGTAGTAGGACGCTAACTGATTATCTTTATTAATGATTCTGGCATGACTGGAGTGGGCTTCTATACCAGTTTTTCAGCCAACTTAACAACTTGGGGTCGCATTTCGGCGTACTGCTTCTGGAACTCTTCACTATTGCTCGATCTGGTAGCCTGCAACTATGTTTGGACATAGGCCTCTAAGACATCCATCATGTTTTTCAAAATAGCAAGTTCCTTCTACATTTCATCTTTAACACGCTTCTTTGCGGCGAACACATCGCGCTCTATGAGCTGGGGCATCCGATTGACAATTTGGTCAGCCAAAGTTTTGGTCTGTAGCTGCTCTGCAACCAACCTTTCAAGGAAAGCAGTAGGAAGAGTGATATACGTACTTGTCACCTGGGAGTTTGAAGCTGGTGGCGGTGATGGTACCCCCGAGGCTGGTTGTGATGACTCACCCTGCTCAGTTTTCCCTACAACCTGTGGGATGACTACTGGTGCGTGAGGTACAGTGCTAATGGTCCCACCGCCCCTGATTTTCTCCCAAAAAGAGGATTGTTGACATCCTGAATTTTGGAAGCTGCAGTTATCTTGGATGCCTCAACTGGTTATCCATCAACTTATTTGGAGAAATGTTCGCCTTCAAACAAAGTTTCCCTATCAGACAGGGAAACGGCAAACCTTCTCGCTCATTCACCACTCTATATTGCATCTCCATGGCGATGATCCGACCCATATTCATAAGGTACCCAACCATGAGGCATGCAACCAATGATTTTAGTGATAGAGACAGGGTATTATCATTTGTTGTGGGTCACAGTTGTGCTTGAACTATTGACCACCAGACCGTGGCTAGAAAGGTGAGGGATACCTTTGTAATTGGAATATATTGATCAGACAACCATGCTACCGCTTCTCTTTCTGTGGCAATGTAGCCTGCAATCCAACGCATGACCGTTCTCACGAAGTAGAGTCCTCCATCTCCGATTCACTCATGACAGCATGGTGTTTTCCCTCAAACAATCTTACAGAAGCTGGTATTGTATATTTGGGGCCATGTAGCATCCTATTAATTGATTCCTCATAGATATTGACAATCTTACCCCGAATAGTAATTGTATCTAAAGGAGCCAATGTGACTGCAAGCGTCTTCTATGCTCTCTTTTTCGTTTTAGTTTCCGCAGCAATGTTCATTAGGGTTGCGGCGATATCATAAAACTCTCGAGGCAGATGGACGGTCTATTCCTCAGGGGCATTGGTCATCCATTCAAACTGGTCTGGAACAATCTGTAAATCTCTAGAAATGCCTAGATGTTTGCGATCAATACCCTAGTCTCGGGCATGAGTGGTCTCTTTCTAAATCCCCCCAACTTATTCATGATTCGATGTTCAAAGAAATCTTCCGACCTGTTCACCGTCCATATGGATCTGAAACAGTCAATTAGTTGTTGTCGCACAACTGGTCAAATTTGCGGAGGCTAGCATACTGGACCATTGTATCGTCTGGAGTCACCTCATCATCCCCCTCTACTGCACCTGCCTCTGTATGAGCTTCAGTATCAGCCTGTGGTCCTACTGCGGGTGGAGATGTGGTTGCATCTTCTTGAGAGCCACTTTCAGACTCTTCACTGTCTCCCGAACCAGCATCCGATTTACTTCTCGATTCCTCACCGCGACCAGAACTACAACCTCCCTCTTCTGACTGGGGAGGAGTGTCCTGGAGAATGGCCCTCGTTGTTCTGGATCTAGTAGCTCAAGGTGGGTGATCTACAGGAGTAACATTTATCTGTACCTCCGAACTACTAGACTCCAAAGCGTTACCTTGGATTGTGAAGCAGTAGGTGAAGAAGTGGAGTTGCATTTTTTCTTCAGGGAACCATAGTACCTGAACAATACAAACATCCATTAATAACCAATTCAGTAAAATTACACACTACCGGGTAATCAGTACAGAAGTACCAACCCACAATAATTTCACACCAACAATGGTAGTTCATCCCATGATCAAGCTAATCTCAACTAATTCGAAGTAAATCTAACTTGTTTTTAGACAAGATCATACTTATAACAAGTTATGAAGTGACTTACTTGGATTAATGGAGAACTTCCCCCAAAAAGAAGAAGATGAACTTGATGTTAAATCCTTGGCAAACATTAGGACTAGGGTTTCAATTCTTGGTGATATTTAGAACTTTAGGATGAAGGGAATCATTTTTAACACTTTAGTAACCGTTATAAGATGAATAAAGGGGAGAAAATAAGAGGAAAACCCGACCTTTGGCACTTAGGAAGCACATATACGTTTTAATTTCAACTTTGGTTCACGCGCGGGTCGGGTCGGTTCACTGTTAATACTGGGTTGGGGATGAGGGACTGTGAAATGACCCGTGAAGGTTACCACAGTCCGTATAGTGGTCCATGGAAATATCTTGGGAAAAAATGCATACCTGGGGTTCACGAGAGGCTTAACGGTCCGTAAAAGCCTTGACGGATCGTGAACCTTTTTCTTGCAATTTCCAAAAGCTTCCTTAGGTTTGTGCTGAGATTGATGGGCCGTGAAGTTGCCCGTAAAGGACACCACGACCCGTGGACTACTCGTGAAGATTTGTCTGCACCCAATTCCTACAATACTTAGTTCCAGTCTTTCCTGCACACAACAACACGCAGTGATTGTATATAAACAAAGAAAAATGAGGAAAATTAAACTACCTATTACAAATACAATCTTTGGTTGCCTCCCAATTAGAGCACAATTTAACGTCGCAGCGCGATGCAGGTTACTTGATTACTCAAACTTCATCAAGTTTACATTCTTCCACAATTTTCACTTCTTCTGAAACATCCAAGTATGCCTTGATTCGCTGACCATTAGCCTTGACCCTCTCACCCTTGTCATTCTCAAGCTCAACAGCACCCGACTGGAACACCTAAGTTACCTTAAACGGCCCAGCCCATTTGGATCTTAACTTCCCAAGAAATAGACAAAGTCTAGAATTGAAAAGTAACACCAAATCACCAGGAGTGAAGGTTTTCTTCTCAATATGCTTATCATGATACAACTGCATCCTCTCCTTGTATAGTGCGGACCTCTTATACGCTCTCAAATGGAACTCATCCATCTTATTAATCTGATCCAGTCTCAGGTTTGCAGTTTCGCTCCAACTAAGGTTCAACTTCTTCAAAGCCGAGAGTGCTTTATGATCAAGCTCAACCGGCAAATGACATGTTTTTCCAAACACCAATTGATATGGATACATACCAATAGGCGCCTTGAAAGCTGTCTGATATGCCCATAGATTATCATCTAACTTTCGTGCCCAATCTGTCCTGTTGGCATTCACTGTTTTAGCCAAAATATCCTTAATCTCTCTATTGGACACCTCCACTTGACCACTAGCCTGCGGATGATAAGGAATTGCCACTTTGTGTTGTTTAACCCCATATTTAGCTAGAAGCTCATTGAATACCTTATTGCAGAAATGAGAACCGTCATCACTGATTATAGCTCTGGGTGTGTCGAACCTTGAGAAGATATTCTTTTTCAGAAAACCAGCAACACTTTTGCCATCATTCTCAGGCAAAGCAACTGCTTCAACCCATTTGGACACATACTCCACTGCCACCAATATGTACTTCTGCCCATAGGAGCTCACAAATGGGTCCATGAAATGGACTCCCCATACATCAAACAACTCCACCTCCAGAATAAGTGTCATGGGTAACTCATGGCGCCGAGAGATGGCTCCTTGCCGCTAGCACACATCACAACTCCTTAATTACTATGTCTATCGCATCCTGATGAATTGTGGCCCAGTAGTACCCACACTGATGTATCTTGTGGGCTGTCTGAGCACCTCCATGATGGTCACCTACCGGAGAGGAGTGACAGGCCTCTAGAATATGCAACATCTCAGCTTCAGGGATACATCGCCTAATGATGTTTTCAGCACAGACCCTGTATAGATAAGGTTCATCCCAAAACTACTTACCCACATCATGTAGGAACCTCTTCCTTTGCTGAAATGTCAGCCCCTCAGGCATCAAGTCACTAACAAGAAAGTTAGCAAAATCAGCAAACCAAGGAATATGATCAAGAGTAGCGGCTAATACCTGCTCATCCAGGAACAAATCATTTATTTCAAGGTCAAGTTCCTCTTTATTATCAGCCTCCAACCTAGACAGGTGATTAGCCACCTAGTTCTCACAACCTCTCTTGTCCTTAACCTCAAAATCAAACTCCTGAAGTAGCAACACCCATCTGATCAACCTTGGCTTGGCATCTTTCTTTGCCATGAGGTATCGCAGAGCTGAATGATCTGTGTGGACGATCACTCTAGTACCAGCAAGTAAGCTTTGAATTTCTCAAAAGCATACACCACAGCTAGTAGTTCATGTTCAATGACTGTGCAATTTCGTTATGCTCCATTTAGTGACTTACTAGCATAGTAAATTGGATGGAACATCTTGTTGTACTTCTGCCCGAACACAACTTCTAAAGCAGTACCACTAGCATCACACCTACCTCAAATGGCCCAGCCCAGTCTGGGCCAATGATCAATGGGGCAGAAATCAGCTTATCCTTTAGGCATTCAATGGCTCTAAAACATGCCTCATCAAAAACAAATTTCACCTCCTTCTCCAAAGTTTGCACATGGGGTGTGCAATTTTCGAGAAGTCCTTGATGAAACGCCTATAGAATTCGCCATGTCCTAACAAACTTCGAACACCCTTCACACAGATAGGTGGAGGCAACTTTTCAATCACCTCAATTTTTGCCTTGTCGAGCTCTAACCCCTTTTGTGACACCTTGTGCCCAAGGACTATGCCTTCCTTGACCATGAAATGGCACTTCTCCCAGTTCAGCACCAGATTGCCCTCCTCGCATCTCTGTAGGGCCCTACTAAGATTAAGCAAACAGTTATCAAAGGTATCACCTACCACTGAAAAGTCATCCATGAAGACCTCCAAAGTGTCCTCCACCATGTCCGAGAAGATAGGCATCATACACCTCTAGAAAGTTATTGGTGCATTACATACTCCAAATGGCATGCATTTAAACACAAAAGTGCCATAAGGACATGTAAAGGTGGTCTTTTCCTGATCTTCAGGAGCAATTGATATCTGGTTGTAGCCAGAGTATACATCTAAGAAGCAGTACTACCCTTTCCAAGCCAACATGTCAAGCATCTGGTCCATCAAAGGCATCGGGAAGTGATCCTTCAAGGTCCACTTGTTTAGCTTCATATAGTCCATGCACACTCGCCATCCAGTGACTGGTCTCTATGGGACCAACTCATTCTTTGCGTTTGCAAACACAGTCATACCACCCTTTTTGGGCACACATTGCACTGGGCTGACCTGGTGATTGTCAGAAATGAGGTATACCACCTCAGCATCTAACCACTCGATGATCTCTTTTTTGACCACCTCTTGCATAGGTGGGTTTAACCTCTAATTTTCAATGTTTGGGTTGCAGTCCTCCTCAAGTTGGATTTTATGGGTGCATATACTCGGAGGTATCCTGATGATATTAGTAATTGTCTACCTAATAGCTCTTTTCTACCTTATCAACACTTTGATCACAGCTTGAACATGTTCATCATTCAAATCTGTAGCCAAAATCACAGGAAAAGAGTTGTTAGTTCCCAAAAATAATACCTCAGGTGACTGGGTAACTATTGTAGTTCCAGCACAAGTGGTTCCTCAATAGATGGTTTTGCTGGGGAACTTGGCCTGTTTTTCAAATCCAAGTCCAGTTTCTTTGGAGGATAAGAGTGTGCTCCCATTCCCTTTAAAGTATTCATTGTCTCTACATAGTCAGATCGGAAATTTGCTTCATAGTTCATCACCACGGATGCAAATGTTTCAACAGCCAGCCTCTCCTCAATGGTTGCTCCCATCTCTTCTTCATCAAAAACCTCTTTCGTAGACACCACATTCATGTCATGCGGTTGATTCATTGACCTGTAAATATTAAACTTTACCACTTCTTTGTTGAGTCTGAATTTCAGTTCTCCTCTCTCATCATCTACCAATGCTCGTCCTGTGGCCAGAAATGGTCTTCCTAAAATAATGGGAACCTCAAAATCACTTCGCAATCTAAGATTACGAAGTCTGCCGGAAACATGAATGTGTCCACCTTTACGAGCACATCACATAGGATGCCCACATGTCGCTCCACTGACCTATCTGCCAGCATCAACCTCATTGTTGTGGGTTTAGGAACTCCTAACTTCAGTTGCTTGTATATGGCCAGCGGCATCAAGTTTATACTGGTCCTTAAGTCACTCACAGCCTTTACAAATTTGATTGATCCGATGGTGCACGGTATGGTAAATGCACCCGGATTCTCCTTCTTCTATACCAGAGTGTTAGCAATAGCACTTCAGTGATGAACATTGTTAGTCAAATCAATACTTACAGCTTGCTTTTTTGTAACCAAGTCTTTCATGAACTTGGCATATCCTGGTATCTGCTCCAGGGCTTCCAACAATGGTATGTTTACTGACAGTTGTCTCAGCATGGGGATGAACTTCACAAATTTCCATCTTCGGCTTTCTTTTTAAGCCGTTAGGGAAAAGGAGGAGGTGGTCTTGGGATCTGCTATAAAGGCATATTTCCTTCAACATCTTTCTCTTTTCCTCTTGCGGGTTGTGCTATTGGCTAAGCATCCTCCAAGTCATCTACATGTTCAGCTTCATCCTTCTCTCTTCCAACTTGCTGCAACACCTACTCATGTTTAGTACCTACAGAAATTGGGTCATTAAGAATCTTACACTCCTGGTGGCAATAGCCATGCAATTCCTGTCTTTATTAGGAATTTGGATCGTGTCACTTGGTAGTGACCCATTCTTCCTATAATTTAATGAGGCTGAAAGTTGCCCCAACTGCTGCTTAATTTGCTTGATGGAGGTGGTGTGAGAGTCTACCAGTTGTCTCATACTGGAGAAATCACCTTTCATCTATTTCACCCATGTATCAGTTGATTCAACCTTTTAGGGCACCTTGGCCAACATGTCTTCCAACTTAGACCCGCTGGAACTACCATTGCCCGGTCTCTAGTACCCGGGGGAACATACACACCACTGCGATCATTTCTGTACCCATCTCTTTTCTGCCAGTTTCCCTGCTCTCTGTTTGTTGGCCTATCATACTATCCTTCTCTTTAGTAGTTCCAACCTGCATTTCCAGAATTGTAACCCTGGTTTCCCAAGTTATAATTCCGGAAACCTCCTTGGTTCCCCAGGTAATTAGCCTCCTCATCTAGATAGATATCCTAATCTTCATACATGTTTGGCTGTCCCACAACATTTACCTTTCAGACTTTGCGACAATATGCTTCGTAAGTATATCTATTTGGGTTCTCATGTGTGCCATGTCTTGATCTCTTTTTTCTTCTCTTTTCCTTTGTTCAGCTGAAAGTTCAAATGTGTACCCAAGATCTCCTACTTCTGCATCCCTGGTGTACCATGCCCTGTTATTCTTTTACACCTCGTCCATTAGTTGCATGCTCTCTGAGAATGGCTTCCTCATAAATGATCCTCCACACACTGCATCAACAACAAGTTTAGTAACATAATTCAAAGATCTATAGAAAGCATGTTTTAGATATCTCTTAGTGAGACCATGTTTTGGGCACTTCTTCAGCTTTTGGCTGAATCTCCACCAAGTTTCATGCATCGCTTCTCCTGGTAGCTGTTTATGGGCACTAATCTCATCTTTCATCTGCAGCTCTTTTGATTTCGGAAAGAATCGTTCCAGGAAAGCTTTCTTCAGTTCAATCCAAGTCTTGATTGAGTCATCAGGCATCTCATTTAATAATTTTGTTGCCTCTCCAAGAATGGGAACAGTCTCAGTCTCATTGTTGTCTGTCTAACCACAGGAATTTCTTGCGATTTCCATATCGCCACAAAGTTCATGAGATGTTGATTAGCATCATCACCTACTGCACCCATGAACATATCTTTCAGATTCAGCAGTTGAATCATAGTGCTGGTGATTTTGAATATAACACCTGGAGGTAGTGTAGGTAACACTATCGCACCAGTGGCTCCAGCTCCATCCAAGTCTAAGTCATCCTCTACATAAATCATGCCAATTGGATGTTGTGCTCTACCCCTTGGAGCTATTGGTTGGCGGTGGGGCAGAATGATTTCATCCACTGCTATGTTTTCGTCCACCACCCTAGGCGGGTTGTTCACAGCATTCGACTGAATACCTATTATGATGGTTTCATACCTATTCAATTTTCATCTTTTTTATACCTATTCACTGGATCAGCTTCACGAGTACTTCCACGGATCATTGTGAGGTCCACGGTTTGTGAGGTTGTCTGTGGTCTTTACTTGGTATTGCCACAATTGATCTTCTCAAGGCCTGCTCACTGGAAAGGTATTCACGACAAACTGCACGATTAGTAGTGAAGAGCATGGTCCGTGAAGCCGTTTGTAGTCTTCACTTGCTTCAATTCACTTTCACTGCATTTTCCTCTTTTATTTCCTCTTTCACGTCCACCTGTTTTACCTGTACAACCACTACCGAACACATAATATCCACATAAATACACTCAATTCTAGTATTAATCCTTAGTTTTCAAGCATCAAATGTACCAAGATTTTGCGACACATCAAAAGTCAACACCAGAGCGGAAGTAAGTCTATCTTTCAATTCTTGGAAACTCTTTTCACACACTTCAGACATTATGAACTTAACCTTTTTTGAGTCAATGCCGTCAGTGGAGAGGTAATCACTGAAAAACCCTTCAACAAACCTTCTATAGTAACTAGTTAAACCCAAGAAACTTCTAATATCCTAAGGGGATAGAGGTCTAGGACAACTCTTGACTACATCCGTCTTCTTAGGATGTACCTTAATACCCTTACCGGACACAATATGACCTAGAAAAGGCATATACCTTAACCAAAACTCACATTTACTAAACTTTTCAAAGAGTTGTCGGTCCTTGAGGACCTGCAACGCAATCCTCAAATGATTGGTATGCTCGTCTTCACTTCATGAGTAGATAAATATATAATCAATGTACACATTAACAAACATGCCAAGATATTGTCTAAACACCCTATTCATCAAATCCATAAATGCGGCCGGAGCATTAGTCAAACCAAATGACATCACAAAAAACTACTAATGACCATACCGAGTTCGAAAATTTGTCTTTAGAATGTCATCTTCCTTCACCCTTAATTGGTAATAACCCAACCAGAGGTCAATCTTAGAAAAGTAGCTTGATCCTTGAAGTTGATCAAACAAATCATATATCCTTGGGAGAGGATACTTATTCTTAATCGTAACCTTATTTAATTTCTAGTAGTCAATACACATACGAAGTGAACCATCTTTCTTTCTAACGAACAAAACTGAAGCACCTCCTGGAGAGATGCTCGGTCGGATGAAACCCTTATCCAACAAATCCTTGAATTGCTCCTTCAAATCCTTAAGTCTACCGGAGCCATTCGGAAAGGAGGAATAAAGATAGGTTGCGTATCTGGGAGAAGGTCAAAACAAAAGTTTATTTCCCTTTCGAGAGGAACACCGAGTAAATTATCAGGGAAAACATCCAGAAACTCGTTAACAGCAGGAACCGACTCAAGAGTAGGAATTTCAGAATCCATATCTCTCACCCTAACTAGATGGTAAATGCAACCCTTAGAAATCATCTTTCTAGCTTTAAGACAAGAGACAAACTGACTCTTAGGCCTCAATTTTCCCCCTTTTCCACCCTAGTATGGGTTCATTTGGAAAATAAAACTTGTCTACATGTGTTCTACAATCAATAAAAGCATAGCATGCCTGCAACCAATCCATACCATGGGTAACATCAAAATCTAACATATCAAGCTCTAAAAGATCAACATGAGTGACTCAATGTGACAAGAAGAAGGGACACGTTCTATAGACCTTTTTAGCCACTATAGAGTCATCAACAGGAGTAGCGACAGAATAGGGATCTAACAACACATTCAGAAGAATATCAAACCTCATAGACACATATGGTGTCATAAAAAACAAGGCAGAACTGTGGTCAAGTAAAGCATAAACATCGAGATGAAAGATTTTGAACATACCAGTAACCACATCGAGTGAGCCCTCTTGCTCATCACGAGTCTGAAGAGCATAGAACCTGTTTTTCTTCTAACTTCCACTAAGATCGGATGAAGGATTAGGTTGAGCCTTTCGATGGTTACCTCCATCATTTTTAGCAACTAAGGGACAATCTTTTATCTTGTGGTCCATCTTACCACAACTTAAAAAGGCATTGTACCCATCTAGACACCTACCCTCATGCTTCTTTCCACACTTAGGACAAGTTGGCAATGAAGATCCACTACCATTTCCTCCTTGATGCTTAGAATTAGACACCCTATCTTTGTTGAACATATAAGTAGCATTGTAGGAACCTTGGCCGAAAAACCTTTGTCGAAACTTAGAGTGACCATGCCTATCGGACCTTGCATGTTAAAAGTCACAATCACTGGCCCTTGCCTTCTTCACCTCTCTAGACCTTTTCTTACGTTTCTCATCTTCAATTTATTGAGCATGAACCATGAGACGAGAAATGTCCATATCATTGATAAGCATAGCGGTATGGCATTCCTTAACAATCATCTCTGACACACCCGAAAAAAACTTACTCATTCTTGCCATAGGATCACCAACCATTGTAGGGACATATCGGGATAATTATGTGAACTTCAAAGCTTATTATTTCACACTGATATTTCTTTGATGAAGGTTGATGAATTCTAGAACAGCTTTCCTCCCTTCCTTCTATTGGTTGAACCAAACTTGAGAAACACACTTACGTTGGTAAGCAGATAATTCTGCCGTTTCCATCAGTGTCACTCCCATGATCATCAACACTTTATACACTTCATCAATGAACTCTTGAGGATCTTCCTCAACCTTAGAATAATGAAACTCCAGAGGATTCATTCTAGTAAAGTTTCTCACTCTAGTTCATGTCGTACCCACTTTTGGGTTCACAGAGATCGCAACCTCTCTACTGGCTTGAGCGGTCATGGCTTGAGCCAACACTTGAAAAGCAACCCTAAACTCCGCATTAGTCACTTGATCGGCCAAAGGATCGACCGAAACTTAATGAGCTTGAGGAGGAGCCTCTTGTTCACATTCTCTATCGCATTCCTTCTAGCATATGCCCTTCGAGTGGCCATTTTTTTATACAGCATTGGATAAGGATTAGGAGAGAGACATTATAGATTTAAACTCTATTGCACGACTTTGGAATAATAAAAGAGGTGGAGTTTCCTAAACATCTTATAGCCTCTTATTCATATATGTGGCGCGCTTCACACTTATGAACAAGACTCTACTCGGCGCGGCTTATGAGACTTCCTAGGACCTTTCTAAACCTTATTCTCTCATTGATAAGTTTGTCACGACCCAAGCTAGACCCTAGGTGTAACATGACGCATAGGACCTCGAGAGGTCCCATACAAGACACTTAGTATACATAGACAAGATAATAGAAATTTAAGCGATTTAAATGATCATTTCAAACCATAGAGTTTTATAAAATGAAGCGGAATCTAACAAAGTCTCAAGCCATCTAGTACATAAGAAGAAATGAGGATGTGACACGTACATCAAGTTCAAAACATAAATGAAATGACATAATGAAATGAAGACTCGATCCTTGAATGTATGAGGACTCACCAATCTTCCAACTTCAATTATTATATCCCTAACCACGGAAGTGCGAGTTTGGATCGTCGGACCCTAATTTTTATAAGAAATGTAGGCAAGAGTATATGTTAGTACAAATATGTACCAAGTATGATAGTGATGCATAAAGTGTAAAAATCATGATAAAAGGGCATTTTCGTAATATACAATGACCAAGCTAAAACATGATATAAAAGAGTTAGAAAATATAATCATAAAATATGGCCAATGCAAGTAGACATCATCTTAAATGACATGTGAGATACTTACGAAGTAACCTTGATTAATTAATGTGGGAGAATTACCTTTAGCCGACATGTAAGACCATGTGAGCTATTAACATGGAATTTGGTGTGTACCCCACACTGAAAAAGAGGTGTCCTACTTGCCAAGGTAATACCATGAACTTCTAGCTTACGTGGATCCACAAGCTATGGTTATTTAGACAATCCTGTGTTGGCAGATAGTTTATGGGACATGGGTAATCGACACTTGTCCACTCGGTTCTAAGTATAACTCTCACGGAAAATTCGTTATTCTTAACTTTTTTTTACATTCATAAGACATGGGTAATCGCCACTTCTCTTAGAATTGGAGGTCATGGGTAATCGTAGCTTGCCTCATTAATAGAATAGCTCTTTATCTTTGATTCATTTTAGGTGAAAAGACATTTCAACCTTAGAATCCTTTATGTGAGAAAACCTTTCACATTCATGCTTTCATGTGTATATGAGAAATTCTCTCACAACACAACAATAATCATATTGATAGTTTACTCTCAAAGCATCCTTAATATATTTTCATCAATTTGATAGAACATGCATAAAATCATATAATCCTCTTTCATAGTTCAAACCCCACTTTCAATCATCACAGTGTAGAGAACATGGGTTAGGCATGGGTTCATGGGGATTCATCATAAAATCATGGAATTATATCAATTCATGCATAATACTTCATAAAACAATCAATTTTATTAATATTGAAAGGAACATATGACATAGAAGAAAACCCTAACTCAATTGGGAATTTCTAACTTTATAAATTGGAGAATTTAGGGACTCCATGGAGGAAAGGGCTTCATGGATGAAGACTATCATACCTAAATGCCAAAAGTTTGGCTTCAATAGTGGAATTTGAGACTTGACTTGAAACCCTAAGTTGACACCTTCTTCTCCAAGCTTTCTAGATAGAGAATATTTTGGAAAGGAAGACTTGTTCTTCTTTTAAAAACTTAAGAGATTGATTTCAAATGGGAAATTTGGGGGTAAAAATACTTATATAGGACTTTAGATGAAGGGTAAAACGACATAGTATTAGGCTAGAATAATTAGGAAAAGACCCAAAAGCCCTTAAGGAAAACAACTGCCAACCTCACCAATGCCCCAACCCATGATCTGTTGGTGTCACGACCCGAGAGCACCCCCTAGTCGTAACACGGCATACTCAACCCCGAAGGGGTCTAATACAAGCCTCTTAGCTCATTCATTGCATAGACAATAGAAAATAGTTTGGAATTAAAAACTTTATTCAAAAATAAACTATTAAAACATCTTTCATAAAGCAGCAAAAATACTAAGTCTCACATGGCCATCTTAAGACAAACTTTAACAAGATAGGGTTACAATCGAAAATACTAGAATGTCTACTACAAAGTATTAAACATAAAGGAACTAGAACAAAAAGAGTTTTGTCCTCGATCCATGAGGACATACCAAGTCTTGGAGGAAAACTCTATCCAAGCACTTCAACTTCTAGCTAGAAACGATCACTTGCCGGAACCTACACTTGTAGTAAAAATAAGAGAATATGGGTTAGCACACAAAAATGTACTAAGTGTGATGACCATGCAAAAACATGCTTTAAAAGGAACATTTTGTTGAAAGTCATGCTAGTATGCCATTTTTGATAAAACCTCATGAGTAAAATTATAAGAGGCATAATACGAGTCACAACCAACATACAAGGCATTATCCACATTATAGACATGTTCAACATATAAACCCATTACCTTTACCTTTTCACCTTCACCCCAAGCAACCCTCAAGTAACACTTCGTGCAATGCATGGATAGCGTCCCATACCACTATCCACACCTAAGCATCACCCTAAGGTCACCAAAAGTAAACTCACCATAAATCATGCTTCTTATTACAAGTAATCATGCTCCACTAATACCAACATACAACACATAAGAACATGAGTCAAGTAAGTCATTTCATCATCTTAGGACCTATATCTAAAGTTACCCTAAGATACACCTAAGTAAGACATGAAGTGGCAGCCCATACTACCTCTTCATACACACTTAGGTTTTCCTCAAGGCTACAATAAATAAGAACCTTTACAATTCAACACAGCATGCAAAGTAACTCATTTCATCAATATAAGCTACTCATTCATCATTTTATTTAGACAATAAGTCAACAATCTTCATTAGATTCATTTAGGACACCTCCATGCATTTAGAGGACTTTCACACATTTAGTCATTAGGACTTAGAGAACTCACAATAGCACCTTCAAAGCCTACTCTTGCAATGTATAGATAGCATCCCATACTACTACCTACACTTTGTAGTACCTATCAAGTAACTAGAGTGCACATCTCACATGATGGGAATAAGCGTTTAACCGACATATACCATGCAAGCTAGACATGGAATCCGATGTCATATAGCCTCACACTGTAAAGAGGTGTTCCACTTGCGTAAGGTAGAACAATAACATTAACTCGGATGAAATCCGCTAGCTAATATCCTATGTGGCCACATAGTTATGGGATAGGAAGATGTTCATTGGAACTCTCGCCTAACATTGGGAGAGTTTCCATCTAACCATATCCACTATGTGCTTAGCCTACATTCCCATATATTATTTCATTCACATTACATAAGTGTGCTAGGGAGGAATGCCATAGGCCTATCGACCCATGATACATCATTATCAAGGAAGGAATGATATAAGCCTATCGATCTGTCGTACATTCAAGGATAGCTCTAGGGTCCATATGAAAGAAATGATATAAGCCTATCGATTCATGGTCCCTCAATACATTCTTATACTCATGAAAGGAATGCCACTAGCCTATCGATTCATGGTACATTGACTCATTTAGAAAGGAATGCCACTACCCTATCAATTCTAGAGTCTTCATTACATTACATCATTTATGAAAAGAATGCATAAAGCCTATCAATTCATAGCCATCAAGTCAAGACACGTTCATCACTCATATATGAAAGGAATGCCATAGCCTATCGATTCATATTCATCAAGTCAAGACACATTCATTATTCTAGAAAAGGATGCATAAACCTACCAATTCTAGATTCAACAATTACCATATAGAAACCCTTCACATTCGTCATTATCACTCATTAGTGTCAAATTGAGAAATAGCCTTTCAATACTAACACAAATACATTGAATACATGTTCATCATTCTATCATTGAATCACATGTAAGTCCTTCACATTATACAATCATATACACAACATCATGACAATACTTCAATTCCTTTTATAATGCCTTCAAGTCCATGATCACAATGTACATGTAAGTAAACACCTCCACCTTTCAAGTGGATCAACAATTCAAGAGTAACTCTACTACATGAGAATTAGGTCACAACTTACCCTTCTCCAAAGCCATAATCACCATTACTCAATTTACCATAGATAGGCATAGATAATAATAGAAATCAATAATACAACTCGATCTAAGCATAATTCTATCAACATTCATTCATAATCATAAAACCCACTTCATAAGCCAAATTTAGGAATTTAGAGAAATCATGGGTTCATAGAGTTTTTTCATCTCAAAATCATCAATTAAACATCAATCCAATCATACTTTATCATTTGAAATCGTTTGATGCAAGAACCCATGAATTTGAGTGAATCAGGTTTTTGGTGAAACTTGAAAACCTTGAAAACATCTTTGAGATTGACTCTAGGGTGAAAACCAACCCTAGATAACGGATCACCATACCTTATACTTGAAGAATCCCATGAAATTTGAGTAGAAACACTTTGAAATCCCCAACTCAAGCTTGAACTTGACCTTGACCTTCAATGGAGTTCTAGAGAGAACTTTTAGGAGAGAATAGATGAAGTATAAATGAGGATTTCAATGTTTTAATACTCTTAAAATATGTTAATACACCTAAAATAATCATCCATGCACTTTAAAGGACTTGGGGTGAATTTACCAATTCACTCCTCACTTGGATATGTCACTTGACAGCGAGCAAGTGTGAACCATGAGACCTAGACTCACGGACTGTGAGTCCATTCACGGATCGTACTATTGGTCTGTGGTCTGGGTCTGTGGCTTGGTTGGGAGGGGTCAGACATACGGAGGCCATCCACGGGGCGTGGATAGACCTACGGGGCGTGGACCCCTTTCATAGGTCACCCAATTTTGGCCAACTTAATGGTTTCCTTGAGGTCTTGGGGTTTAGACTTAGGGTCCTCCTCAAGGACCCTTAGGGTGGATCTTTGGGGAGTCGTACCTTGACGTCTAACCCCTAAGCACCTCAATCATGGCTCAGGACAACATTAAACCACATCAAAACTCAAGACGAACACATGTCAAGCTCTAGTTTCACTAGTTCATTTTTAAGGTTGTTACATTATCCCCCACTTGGGAACATTCGTCCTCGAATGACTCTTAAAACACATTAAGGGGGTAACGAATCAAGACTAGCAGCCCACCATCATGCATGCAACATCAATACAAATGCATAAATATAGGAGGAAACATAAACTCCACATCAATAAGCTCAAAACACAACAAGAAGGTAGGAACTACATCTACAACTCATCATGCACCAAAACTTCACATTTCTCAGTTCATTGGAGGAACTTCCTTCTCCAAGTGACATCATTCTCATTACAACATCTTTATGCACACTATGCAATTTTCTCATAAAAGCACATTATGCAATTCTTTCAAGAACACATTTAAGCATGCTCAACAAGTCAACTTATGCAACATTTAGGCAACTCATCATAGATGCATATCAACATGAGGAACACAATTTATGAAAACTCATTTTCTCATTTAAACCAGAATTCAACTAGAACATGCATAACATAAGGAGTCTATGGAAACTCATATTCACACAAGACTCCAAAACATGCAACAAGATACTAGGAACTCTAGGTCTCAAGCTTGAATAAGAATTTGCATGAGGAACACAATTTATGAAAACTCATTTTCTCATTTAAACCAGAATTCAACTAGAACATGCATAACATAAGGAGTCTATGGAAACTCATATTCACACAAGACTCCAAAACATGCAACAAGATACTAGGAACTCTAGGTCTCAAGCTTGAATAAGAATTTGAGGAAAGAGATAAGGATATCAACACTCTCAACAACCTTACTATTCAACATACTATCCCCCACTTAGGAGAAAACCCAACTAAGGCTATAATGATAAACAACATAGGAACCTCATCACAACATTCACACTATAAGGAACCATCAACATACCGGAGCTCTTAAAATAGGATGGTCCTCATCATGCAACTCTTGCTCACAACAACTTTACCAACACCACTCAAGGTCTCCTATGAATCTACCACACCGGGTCTAAACTCCTCAAACTCATTACACCTCATAAGGCGAGAATCAAGCAAGCCTAACTCATGAACATCAAGGACCCTCAACCACCTTACCATCTAAGCACACTGTCTCCCCCATAGGGGTAAGCTTATACAAACTATTTACAACATCATTCTTTCAATTCTAAGGTCAAAGCTAAACATCACTAAACCATCACACTCATCACCCAAGGTGATTCTAAACCAAGGTAAAGTACACTTAAACTCTCCTTTATGGAGTCTACTCATTCTACACATCAACACTTTTCCAAAACACCTCCAAACTCATCATAGCCTTCTACCAACGACACACATAACTATATAGCAACCCATTCATGCTAAAGACTACCTCATAATATAACTTCTCAAATCTACCATAACAAGACTCATCTAGTCAAATAACCACAAATGACCTCATTACTCACCTTGTTCTACCTCGATCTTTGCAACATCAACCCTTCAAGTAGTCACATCTTCAAGACCATCGGTTAGGGAATAAGAGAGAGAACTTATGGAGTTAAGATCTATGACACGACTTGAAGAATGCAGAAAGAAGTGTAACTTTATATCATCCTATAGCCTCTCGCTCATAGATGTGTCACGACTCACACCGATGAACAAGACTATACTAGACATGTCTTGTGAGACTCTGATCCTAAAAACCATTTCCAAAATCTTATGCTCTGATACCAAGATTGTAACGACCCGAGATCACCCCCTAGTCGTAACATGGCATACTCGACCCCGAAGGGGTCTAATACAAACCTCTTAGCTCATTCATTGCATAGACAATAGAAAATAGTGCGGAATTAAAAACATTATTCAAAACCAAACTATTAAAAACCCTTTCATAAAGCAGTGGAAATACTAAGTCTTACATGGCCATCTTAAGACAAACTTTAACAAAATAGGATCACGACCCTTTACAATCAAAAATACTAGAATGTCTATTACAAAGTCTTAAACATAAAAGAACTAGAACAAAAAGAGTCTTTGTCCTCGATCTATGAGGACATACCAAGTCTTGGAGGAAAACTCTATCCAAGCACTTCAACTTCAAGCTAGAAACGATCACTTGCCGGAACCTACACTTGTAGTAAAAATAAGAGAATATGGGTTAGCACACAAAAATGTACTAAGTATGATGACCATAGCAAAAACATGCTTTAAAAGGGACATTTTGTTGAAAGTCATGCTAGTATGCCATTTTTGATAAAACCTCATGAGTACAATTATAAGAGGCATAATACGAGTCACAACCAACATACAAGACAGTATCCACATTATAGATATGTTCAACATATAAACCCATTACCTTTACCTTTTCACCTACACCCCAAGCAACCCTGAAGTAACACTTTGTGCAATGTATGGATAGCGTCCCATACCACTATTGTCACGACCCGAGACTACCCCCTAGATGTGACATGGCATACTTGACCCCGAAGGGGTCTCATACAAGCCCTTAGCATACATCATTGCATATGTCATAAAATAAAAGCGTAAAATTAAAACTTTTTCTTCAACAATCGAAGTCAAGTCTATAAAGTCAAAAAGAGTCTAAACACTGTCTCATTGGCCATCTAATATAGTAGAATACATAGACATATAAGGATACAACCCTTACATAGTTCAAAAATGAAACTATAAAGAAACTACTAACGCATCTACTAAGTAAGATGTTTATCCCCGAACTTGAGGACTCATCAACTAGCTTGGAGGATCACTTATTACCAAGCTTGAACCAATAGATCCCATCTTCATGAACCAATGTAACACCCCAGAAACTATTATACCAACTAGAGCCAAGAGCTAGGGTTCTATGGTGTGTCGTATGTGAAATAGTTTCGTAGATAAGACTTTATGTTTAGTGAATGAGGAGTTTAATGGTAGGGCATCAAGGTGTGCATTAGACCTAGTAGCCTAGATGACCTATAGGTGTTTGGTGGTGCATGGGAAGGGCAGCCACCAAGG
>NW_006239011.1:678588-679917 GCF_000226075.1 Solanum tuberosum | reverse complement strand
GGGAGCTACTGGTCCATGGACCACGGGCACCACCACGAACCGTGGTGCTCTTCACTGACCGTCCAAGTGGACGTGGTGCCTGGGACGGGACTGCCAAGTTGAGGACAATTAAGTAAAATCCTATTCGACTAGGTTTAAGTGGGGGTCGTTTTGTATGTATTTTATTAACCTATTTAGACTATTTTAAGTATATAACTCTTAGTTTTAAGTCACTTTACATTAGACACCATTCAAAACCCTAAATCACTCCTTTCTCAAATATTTCTCTCTCAAAGAAGAACATCCATTGAAGAAGAAGCTAGGGTTGAAGCTAGGGTCAAGAACAAAGGGCTTATTGCTAAAGGCTTGTGCTAGGAATTTGATCAAGGTATGTGTAGCTCTTCATCTATGGGTTCTTCCACCCGTAGAGTCCCCTAGAATTTCCCCTAATTTGTGAAGAAGAACCCCAATGAAGGTAGGGTTACTTCCAATGCATGGGTTTTAGGTGGGTATGATTCCAAACGGCTAGATACTACCCATATATGATTAAATTGATGCTGATTCATGATATTATGAAGAATCTATGTGAATTCCTTGATTTACCCTAATTTCCAAAGTATGTGGGTTTAGATCTTTTGATGAGGAATTGATGATTTTTGTTAGATTCTCTTGGGTTGTTGATATGTATGGAGTATATCCAAGGATGTGAATATGAGATCATGAATTGACTAGACTTATGCATGTATGTTAGAATATGAATTGAAATGATTAAGAATTGGGAGTTTTGATGAATTATGCTTAGAATTGACTTATGACTAAGGCTTAGGGTTACTGTGCCTTAAAATCTAGATTAGTATGATGATTGTGAAGTAAAGTTTGAATGTAGGGCTTGAAGTCATAATGTTGATCACTAGGGCTTATAGAATAAGTCTAATATGATGAGTTAGCTTGCATGTGTGTAGAATGTGAAAGGTTAATCATCTAAAATGAATCATGTTTGTTATACTAGAATAGCTTCAGGTTGAGTCTTATGATTCTTTCATGGATAGTTGAATTATGTAGCTTGGGATGGTAGATCTCATGGTAGCATGGGATTGAGGAATTAAGATCTCCTAAGGTTAGCTTGAACTAGCATTGGTAGGATGCTTTTCATGGTAGCTTGCATTAGTATAGGCATGGTAGCTTGGGATTGAGGAATTAAGCTCTCCTAAGGATAGCTTGAAGTAGCATGACTAGAATGCCTTCATGGTAGCTTGACTTGATTAGGCCAAGACCATTTCATGATAGCTTAGGATTGAGATATTATACACTCCTAAGGATAGCTTAGGGTTGAGGAATCATACTCCCCTG
>NW_006239011.1:676791-678034 GCF_000226075.1 Solanum tuberosum | reverse complement strand
GACTATGACCAAGAATGACCAAAGAGAGGTACTTAGCTTGGATAGTATTATGGGATGCTATCTTTGCCTTGCACTAGTATACTTGGAGGTGGCTTGTGAAGTAGTTCACTTGATTATGAAAGACTAGTGGTTGAAGTATGAACTTATGTATGTCTTATGTTGACTTGATATGGTATGATACTTATGTTGGAATTATGTTGGAATTATGTTATAATTATGTATTGAATTTTATGCTTATGTCTTAAGTTGACTAACCATTTTGAGATGACTTATGTTGGTATGTTAGCTTTCATACTTGGTACATTTTGTACTAACGCATATTGCCTACATTCTAATCAAATGTAGGGTGTTGGGAGATTGAATTGCTTGGAGGCTAGGTTCCTAAGAGCAAGAAGATTGAAGATTGGTGAGTCCTCACAGCTTTGAGGACAAACCCCTTATGTTTCATTTATGTCTTTTCTTATGTTTTAGACTTTATGTGGGCTGCGTCCCAAGACTTTTATTCATGTTATTCATAGATGGTTTAAGACAAAGACGTTAGAAAGACTTCTGCTTTTATGAAATGTTTTTGGTATTATGCTTTAAAGAAAGTTTTAAATTCCCACTGTTTTTCTACGATCTCATGATATGATAATGCTAAGGACTTGTATGCGACCCCTTCGGGGTCAAGTACGTCGTGTTACGACTAAGGGGTGCTCTCGGGTCGTAACAACCAACCACCTACATTTGTAGAAAACATAGATATATGAGATGTCACACCTCTTTTTGCGTACAGCGGCGGAAGGGTTTTTTCCAATTTAAGTGACGGTATTGAATAGGGATTGTTTTAATTTTTTCAGAGTCGCCACTTGAAATTGAGTTATGGTGTTCCAAGTCACCTTTTGTTTAATCCCTAATCAAAAGGAAATGACTTTTTATATGGTCTGCGAACTAGAAATTCGGGTAAGGAATTCTGTTGACCGAGGGGAACGTATTAGGCATCCCTCGAGTCCCGTGGTTCTACCACGGTCGCTTTTATTAACTTCTACCTACTTTAAATCATTTGTGGATATATTATTTTCAGGCCATGACTTGTTTGCATTTTTATTGTTGAACTTTTATTTGGTCTCAAATCGGATGCATAACTGCATTCTCGACTTTTGACATATAAATAGCTTATGAGCATAATTGTTTTCTTCTCTCAAGTGCATCACCTAATTTTATCTATAAGTGATCTTATTTTAAATTAATGAAAGTTATTATA
>NW_006239011.1:676379-676663 GCF_000226075.1 Solanum tuberosum | reverse complement strand
TAGTATTAAAAGTACTTACTCTTATTTTTCTGAATTCTAGACAACTAATCTTCTCATTTCATTATTATATTTATTGATGATACTTTTAATTAAATTAATCCACATGTTAAAATATATATTAGAATAATTTTATCAAGGTGTGTCACCACATCCTTGAATTTCTTTTAAGTGTTTCAAAAAAGATGTGTAACCACATTCTTAATTGAAACAAATATTTTATTTTCTTTTACATGCCTAAAATCCATCTAATGTTATAAGAAAATATTAAATAAAATCAAATAAAA
>NW_006239011.1:671044-676207 GCF_000226075.1 Solanum tuberosum | reverse complement strand
TTTTATTTTTATTTTATCTTGAAGTTAATGGCGAAATTAGGCATACTCATATTGTACTTTTTATTAATCCAACAAAACAATGACGAATTGCTAAAATAAATCTCATTCTTTATTTAATAAATAAAACAACAATAATTTTGTGAACCCAATAATTTCTACTTTATCATTATTAGCATCGAAATCAAGAAATGAACAACATCATGACCCATTCATTTTAAGACATCACAACTAATGAACGAAAATAGATAAATAAAAATAACCACCAATAAAGTTACTTTCATTCATTAAAGAGATATAACACTTAACACATTCTTCATTTTAATCAAATTATGAATAAAATAAAAGTGTAAGAAAACTTATCATAATAATTACATCAAATTCCATGAATAAATTAAATAAGAAGATAAAGTAAAGTTGAATACCACAAAATCTTAACCGAAGCTCGATTAGAACACCCACAACTTTTGTAGGTTGTTTGTGTTGATATAAAAAAATGGGTAAGGAAGAAAAGATGTGAATGTATGATTATTGTTTGAAAGAAGAATAAATAAAATGGAAGTGTTTTCTTTTTTTTTCTGAGTGCTCGTGTAGTATAGTGTTATTTTTTTTCTCTGTCTTTTTTTTGGTGTGTTCCTTCGTATCTGTGTTTTTTTTTTTGTATTTGGAAAAATGTTTTTGGCCTTCCTGGACGATTTTCTTCTTTTCTTTTTATGTCCCTCCCCCGTGTATATGTTGGTTGTTTGATATATGTAGTAGTCGTAGTAGTAGTAGTAGTGTGTGTCGTGTGAGTATGTGTGTGTATAGTGGGGGGGATTATGGTGTAGGTATGTGGGGGTAGTGGAGGAGTAAGTGGGGTGAGGGTAGTGGTAGGTTATTTCTTTTATTTTAATTAAATATAATAAATATTATAATAATAAAAATATTAGCTAATAAAAATACAAGAATAAATGAATGGCTATTCTAGATTATAATTAAGAAATACTAACTTATTATTAAATCTAATTTAAAAGAAAATACATATTTTTTTGTGTAACTTTCCATTTCTTTTCATTTTTAAATAATTGAAAATAAAACCTACCTTAAAAAGTGATTCTATTCTTGTTGTTTTCAAATCTTTTAAAATAAACTTAATAAAATAAGATAAAAGTCAAAATATTTAGTTTAGATTTATTAAACATTTAAGCTCTAAAAAATGGTGGTAAACTTAAGTTCGGTCAAAAATTACGTGTCTACAGTTTGCCCCTCTTTGACTGGAAACACGAAGTGTTTCAGACAAAGAAGTAAACAAAGCGAAAAGTTTTGACCGGACTCTTATTTGAAAGAAAAATATGCGACCGAGTCCTTATTTTGGACAGCCTACATATCTTGGGTTGTAAGGTAATCAGGTCACGTGTAGTTCAAGGAGATGAGGTGATGAGTTGGAAGTTAAGTGAGGTTCCATCGAGGCTCCAGGTCGCGGCTTCTATCCTTACATAAATAAAAAATGAAAGCTAATAGTCAAAATGAAAATAAAAGTACAAGTTCCTATCTATGCAGCTTCTCTTGGATCTTCACTTGAGTCTTGACTTTGAGATATCACCTATATTTTCGGGTGAGTCTCTTGATCTTGAATTGAATTTGATGCTTAACTTGCCACTTAGAGTGAGTTTTTTGCACTCTTCGAAATGACAATTTGAATATGTTCTTGAATGACTGCATGTTTTCTTGATGAAAAGTTGAATAGAAATAAATGTCAGGAAGTCAGGCTGCTACATGCATTGAAGAAGCTGATTTTGGCTATCATAGGATTGATCATTCTGAAAAAAAGTTGAAACTTTGTTCTTGAATTTCAAATCCATGTTTCGTTTGAAAAAACCTGAAAACCATCACAAACAAAAGAAATAAACAAAAAATTTGCCCCAGTTTTCACTGGAAAATATTTGTGAGTTATTAGCAAATGTAAATTTCAAAAATAAACTTAGACTTGGAAGTGATTATCCTAGGAGACTAGGAAGTGTTTATCCTAGGAGAAAAGTAAAAAAACTAATGGTCTCAGACTAGGAAGCGTTTATCCTAGGAGAAAATTACTAAATCTCATTATGTAGGAGGGTCCTGCTAAACTAAATCCATTATGTAGAAATGTCATTATGTAGGAGGGTCCTGCTAATCTAAATGTCATTATGTAGGAGGGTCCTGCTAATCTAAATGTCATTATGTAGGAGGGTCCTGCTAATCTAAATGTCATTATGTAGGAGGGTCCTGCTAATCTAAATGTCATTATGTAGGAGGGTCCTGCTAATCTAAATGTCATTATGTAGGAGGGTCCTGCTAATCTAAATGTCATTATGTAGGAGGGTCCTGCTAATCTAAATGTCATTATGTAGGAGGGTCCTGCTAATCTAAATGTCATTATGTAGGAGGGTCCTGCTAATCTAAATCTCATTATGTAGGAGGGTCCTGCTAAACTAAATCCCATTATGTAGGAGGATCTTTCTAATCTCATTGTGTAGGAGGGTCCTGCTAATATAAATCCTATTATCCATGAGGGTCCTGCTAGTGTCCCATTGTTCAAGAGGGTCCTTGCTATACTACGTTCCATTATGTAGGAGCGTCCTGCTAGTGTCCCATTATCCAGGAGGGTCCTGCTAGTCCCATTATCCAGGAGGGTCCTTGCTATACTAGTCCCATTATTCAGGAGGGTCATTGCTATACTACGTCCCATTGTTTAGGAGGGCCCTTGCTATACTACGTCCCATTATTCAGGAGGGTCCTTGCTATACTACGTCTCATTGTTCATGAGGATCCTTGCTATACTACGTCCCATTATTCATGAGGGTCTTTGCTATACTACGTCCCATTGTTCAGGAAGGTCCTTGCTATACTACTTCATATTATTCAAGAGGGTCCTAGCTATACTACGTCCCATTATTCAGGAGGGTCCTTGCTATACTACGTCCCATTATTCAAGAGGGTCCTAGCTATACTACGTCCCATTATTCAGGAGGGTCCTTGCTATACTACGTCCCCTTGCTACACTACGTCCCATTATTCAGGAGGGTCCTTGCTATATTACGTCCCATTGTTCAGGAGGGTCCTTGCTATACTACGTCCCATTGTTCAGGAGGGTCCTTGCTATACTATGTCCCATTGTTCAGGAGGGTCCTTGCTATACTACGTCCCATTGTTCAGGAGGGTCCTTGCTAAACTACGTTCCATTATGTATGAGGGTTCTGCTAGTGGCCCATTATCCATGAGGGTCCTGCTAGTGTCCCATTTTGTAGGAGGGTCCTGCTAGTCCCATTATCCAGGAGGGTCCTGTTAGTGTCCCATTATTCAGGAGGGTCCTGCTATACTAATTTCATTACGTAGGAAGATCTCGCTTAATAAAATCATCAAAATAGAATAACCACAACATTATTTTTGCCCCGAGGTTACACCAGAAAAACATCATTTAATCTATTAGCATAAATGAAAAATATTTGTCTCAAAGAAAAGTTCAAGACATCGATGGAATTAGGGTGTTGTTCCCTAAAAATGAATATAGTATCTCTTGGGTGTTTTCTTCCTAAAATGCCTCTAGGGTGTTTGTTCCCTATTAACAAGAGTATTTCTTTTTATAACAAATAAAAATCTGCCCCAATTTTTAAATTGAGGAACTTTGATACTCTTTTTAATTTATTTGCCCCTATTAACAAGAGTATTTCTTGTGGGGAATTGTTCCAAAACCATAAGTATTACATGAATTCATTCACAAACATTCATATATAATCATAAATAACCATCATAGATCAATGGAATCGATTTTAGAAAGAGACCCACGAATTTGATTGAAAACCTAGAAATTTGGGGAACTTTGAAAACTTAGTTGAAAGGGCTTCTTGGTGATAGCTAACCAAGAATAAGGGACTCCCATACCTTAGCCTTAGAATCCCACAAATTTCATGATGAAAAGCTTCCAACTCCTAGCCATAGTTGATCTCTTTCTATGTTCTTCGATGGAGGTTTTTGAGAGAGAAGATTTTTGGCAGGGAAAAGGAGTTGGGGTTTTATTGGGTCTTGGAATAATTGATTTTAATTGGGTGAGTTTTGGGGTTAAAATGACTTAAATAGGGGTCCTAGGCTTGGAGAAAATGAGATATCCTTGAGTTAAAACAATTGGGAAAAGACCCAATAAGTTACTTGCTGGAAACTGCCAAAATGGCATCACTGAAGCCTCCATGGACCGTGATCATCACCACGGCCCGTGAAATGGGTCGTGAAGATTTTTCTGCCTGACAGTGCTTCACTATTTCAGAAAAAACTTTTTACTCCTAGATTGAAATTGGGAAGCGTTGGAAAGAGGACTCAGATACCTTTAATTCTATAGGTCATGGCACACCTAATGCGTTTTGAGCTAAGAGATATAACCATTTGAAGTTTACCCTATACTCTAAGTCTAACGGAAAGCCCTTCACGTGAGGCTCCACGAGTCGTGGTGCCTACCACGAACCGTGGTGCCTCTCTTGGTCATGATACAGTATCTAGGAAACCTTCCCCTTAACCCCTAAAAAAAACTAAGTAATTGTTTAAGGGACCTTTTAAGGGTAGTGGACTATTTCAAGTCCCTTGAACCTATAACAACCCTCAAAATGAAGTATGATAAAGTAGAGCCTCACATGGGTTTTATGCATTAATAACTTGTTAAAATAATGAAGAAAATCCTTTTTAGTTAGTTTTAAAGAGTTTGGAAGTCAAACGTCAAGGGACGACCAAGACGTTCGGAAACTAGTCTTTTATGTGATGGTGTGTTCTAGTATGTTGTTCATGTTTTTATGTGTTGTTTGGGGTCTAAAATTAGTGGAGGTGACTGTAGTGTCTTAGTAAATGTTTTTAGGGTCAAAACGTTCGGGTACGACTCCCCGGGAGCACCCTAAGGGTCCACGAGGAGGACCCCAACCATTGGCCAAACAAGCTGCCAAGGCAGCTTAAAATTATTCATGGACGGAGTGGCTCCGTGTCGTGGACCTGCTCCACCAATGGCCAAAAAGTGTCTCCACGTCGCGGAGACACCGCGGACTCCACGGTCTCAAAATTTAATTTCAGAAACTTATGGGAACACCCCCGTATCGCGGACTTGTTTTCCGACGAAATCTGCGAAAATAAAACTCAAGTTTGACTTGTTTAAAAGGTCCAACTAAGTGAGGG
>NW_006239011.1:668953-670946 GCF_000226075.1 Solanum tuberosum | reverse complement strand
AATGAAGTAGGATAAAGTAGAGCCTCACATGGGTTTTATGCATTAATAACTTGTTAAAATAATGAAGAAAATTTAAAATAACGAAGAAAAGCATTTTTAGTCAGTTTTAAAGAGTTTTGGAAGTCAAACGTCAAGGGACAACCAAGACGTTCGAAAACTAATCTTTTACGTGTTGGTGTGTTCTAGTATGTTGTTCATGTTTTTATGTGTTGTTTGGAGTCTAAAATCAGTGGAGGTGACCCTAGTGTCTTAATAAATGTTTTTAGGGTCAAAACGTTCGGGTACGACTCCCCGGGAGCACCCTAAGGGTCCACGAGGAGGACCCCAACCATTGGCCAAACAAGCTGCCAAGGCAGCTTAAAATTATTCATGGACGGAGTGGCTCCGTGTCGTGGACCTGCTCCACCAATGGCCAAAAAGTGTCTCCACGTCGCGGAGACACCGCGGACTCCACGGTCTCAAAATTTAATTTCAGAAACTTATGGGAACACCCCCGTATCGCGGACTTGTTTTCCGACGAAATCTGCGATTGTTTCCCGACGAAATCTGTGAAAATAAAACTCAAGTTTGATTTGTTTAAAAGGTCCAATTAAGTGAGGGGTAGTTTGGGTACTTTGGGGAATTATTATAAACGGTTATTCTACCTATTTTAGGGTATTTTAAGTTGGTTAAAACCTCAAAACCTAGAATTAGACCTCATTCTCCAAATTGAACCTTCCCGCTCAAATAAATTCTCTCTAGAACTCCATGGAAGACATTGATGAAGCTTCAAGCTAGGGGATGGGTTCCTACTGATTTCTCCTTCAAATTGCTAAGGAAATTAATCACAAAGGTATGGGGATTTTATCTTTGATTCTCCTTTCAATCAAAGAGCCAAATCAAAGTGATTTCAATGTTTTTCCAAAATACTAAAAACCTCAATTTCAATTCTAAGCTTGGGTTTTTTCATGAAAGTATTTCCAATGAGGATTTATGTTAATATTGATGGTTTTAAGATCAAAAACTCCATGAACCCTTGCATATCTTGAAATCCTAATTTTTGGGTCTAAAGTGGGTCTATTGATTATGAGCTACTAATTGGGATATTAATGTGTAGATTGTTATGGGCTATTGATTTATTTATTATTCTATATTGGATTATGAGGAATTGATGGTCAATTGTGTTATATTGGATGTTGGCCTTGAATGGGCAATTGTGACCTAAGGTTTATGATGATGAAGAAGCTGTGAATAAATTATTGATTCTAGTATTCTATATTATATATATATGTTGTAGATGTTAGAATTGTGAGGTTTGATCCTTTGAAAGTGGGGAGTTGTTTACTTTATAAGCATGTTGTGATCATGGTCTTGTAGGAAAAGTTGGATGATTGTTGTTTTGAGTAATGTTGATTATGTGAAGGTAATGTGATATGATGTGAATTTGTGTATGGTCTAAGAGCATGAAATGTGACCTTGTGTAAAGACTTTATGTGTTATGATTGGTTGTTGTCTTCTTTGAATGACTTATAATGATGGTGAGGTTAGGAAAGACTATGTTTACCTACTCTCACACCTAGTGAATAATGAATGGAAGAATGTGAGAATGAATGAAAAGAATAAGAGCTGGGTATTCCTTCATGATTTGAGATGACAATACTTAGTAGCAATCTGTATCCCTAAATGAATGAATGTTGGGTCTATTGTAAGGATAGTCTTCTACTGTACTCCTTTAAATGAATGGGGTTCCTAGATGAAAGGTTTTCTCATCTTTGAATCCAAGAGCTTCCTAAATGAATGAATTTGGGCTAGGATGGGTACTCTTTTGTGAGTTGAGATGAGAGTACTTAGTAGCAATACTTATCCCTAAATGAATGAAGGTGGGCTAGGATGGGTACTCCTTCGTGAGTTGAGATGAGAGTACATAGTGGCAATCCTTATCCCTAAATGAATGAATGAAGTGAATGTCCAACTCCATGGGGGAGTAATGTCTAGCACCGAAAGGATATGAAGA
>NW_006239011.1:667264-668853 GCF_000226075.1 Solanum tuberosum | reverse complement strand
GTAGATGTTAGAATTGTGAGGTTTGATCCCTTTGAAAATGGGGAGGTGTTTACTTTATTAGCATGTTGTGATCATGGCCTTGTAGGCAAAGTTGGATGATTGTTGTTTTGTGTAATGTTGATTATGTGAAGGTACTGTGATATGACATGAATTTGTGTACGGTCTAAGAGCATGAGAGGTGACCTTGTGTGGAGACTTTATGTGTTATGCTTGGTTGTTGATGGGTGGATACTCCTTCGTTAGTTGAGATGTGAGTATTTAGTAGCAACCCTTAAGATGGGTGCTCCTTCGTGAGTTGAGATGAGAGTACTTAGTAGCAATCCTTATCCCTAAGTGAATGAATGTTGGGCTAGGATGGGTGCTCCTTCGTGAGTTGAGATGAGAGTACTTAGTAGCAATCCTTATCCCTAAGTGAATGAATGTTGGGCTAGGATGGGTGCTCCTTCGTGAGTTGAGATGAGAGTACTTAGTAGCAATCCTTATCCCTAAGTGAATGAATGTTGGGCTAGGATGGGTGCTCCTTCGTGAGTTGAGATGAGAGTACTTAGTAGCAATCTTTATCCGTAAATGAATGAATGAAATGAATGTCCTAACTCCGTGGGGGAGGTAATGTCTAGCACCGAGAGGATATGAAAATAGGGTTGGATACTCCTTCGTTAGTTGAGATGTGAGTATTTAGTAGCAACCCTTAAGATGGGTGCTCCTTCATGAGTTGAGATGAGAGTACTTAGAAGCAATCCTTTTATCCCTTAACTATGTGCCCACATAGGACTAGCTAGTGGTCTCTACCACGTAAAGTCTAAAAGAATGACCTTACCTTAGGCAAGTGAGGATCCCTCATCCGGTAAAGGTTAATACCGGGATTCCATGTCGAGCTCCATGGTGTATGTCGGTTAAGTCTCTTCCTCCACATTAATGAATTAATGAACTAGGGTCTCTTAAGGATGAACTACTTAGGATAGGTGGTGGAATGGGACATTATCTAGACATTGCACAAGTAGACATTTAAGGGAGATCTTGGTATGTCTTAGTAATGATAATGAATGAATGAGTCTCTTTGGGCTAATTAATGAAAGTGTTAGTCTTTGAGCATGCTAATGTGAAAGTGAGTCACAATGAATTGACCGTAAGTGCTTATGTTGAATTGAATGTATGTGATGATCTTATATTACTGGTGAATGAAGTTGCGTAAATGCATTAAGTTGAATGAACGATTTATGTTGAGATGTGAATGGAGCTTGTCTTGTGTAGCCTTAAGGATCACTTGGGTGTGGTACGGAGAGGTAGTATGGGCTACCTCACCATGTCTTACTTAGGTGAGTCTTAGGATGACATTTGATGAGTGTTCTAGCGTTATGAAGTGACTTGTTGGCTTATGTGCTTATGTGCTTATGTGTTTGATGTGATCAATTGGTGAAGGTCGAGGTATGCATGGTAAGTGCACTTTGTGTGACATTAAGGTGGTGCCCTAGTGTGGGTGATGGTATGGGACGTTGCCCATACATTGCACAAAGGTATTGCTTAAGGGTTACTTAAGGTGAAGGTCCAAGGCAAGAAGGTAAAGGTAAATGGGTTATGTATGTTTATGA
>NW_006239011.1:662942-666830 GCF_000226075.1 Solanum tuberosum | reverse complement strand
TCGAAAGCCACGTCTAGTAGAGTCTTGTTCATCGGTGTGAGTCGCGACACATCTATGAGCGAGAGGCTATAGGACGATAGAAGTTTCACTTTCTTCATTACTCTTGTGTCGTGCCATAGAGCTTTACTCCATATGATCTCTCTCTTTATTCCCTTGTCCAGTGATCTACTAGATGTGATTACTTGGAAGGGGTGATGTTTCAAGGATTGAGGTAGTAAAAGGTGAGTTTTGATGCTTATTATGGTTTATGACTAGATGAAATTATGTGAAAGTAGTTTTGGAAGATTGTGTTGTGATGCCAATTATGGCTATGTGTGACTTATGAGATTTGAAGTATTATATTGGGAAGTTGCTTTTTGTGGTTAATGCTTTGTAGTTGCCCTTGTGATAGATTGAATTCCTTTTGTAGGCTTGCTCCTAAGAGGGGAAGATGGTGTGACTACTTAGCAAGGTAATTGTGAGAGGATAAAATTTTTATGAGTAGATGTGCTTAGGTGGTACCAAATGATGTTGAGTGACTAAACTCATTTCTTAGACGATAGAGGTAAGACCTTCAATAGTGTAGAATCATTTTATGAAAGGAGTTTGAAGGTTTAGTCTTGACTTGCTCCAACCTTAGAATTTAAGGGTATGAGGTGGTGAAGAGTTGATTTGGCTCACCCCAAGTGGAGGATAATGTGCTCCTAGATGGGTTTACCCTAAGTGGGGGATGATGAGTTGAGTAGTAAGGTTGTTGATATCCTTATCTTTTCCTTCTATTCTTATTCAAGCTAGAAACCAAGAGTTCCTAGTAGCTTGTTCATGTTTTGGAGTCTTGCATATGATTATGAGTTGCGTGATCTCCTTATGTTATGCAGGTCCTAGAGGATATTATGTTATGCATCCTCTTAATGGCATTATGATTAATTGATAAGGTTAGTAGTTGATCTATATTTCTCATGATTATTGTGCATTTAGTATGATTTGCTTATTTGCCTCATGAGTTGAAATGTTGATCTTGCCTATGTGTGCTTTGAAAGTTATTGCATATCCCGCCTTATGATGAAATGATGAGTATGTCCAAAAGAATTGGAGAAGGTAGTTACTCCATGTTGGAAATGAGAATGATAAAGTGTGCATTTGAAAAGGTCCAACTAAGTGAGGGGTAGTTTGGGTTATTATTATTTTAAGTGTTTTGCATAAATTGGGGAGTTGGTAAAAGTTGTTAGAGTTGATTAGTTGAGCGTGCTTAAGTGTATTCTTGATGTAGCATGATTGTGTTTTAATAAGATAATTGCATATTGTGTTCTTGTTATGAGCATGAGGTGCTATGGAGAAGGAAGTTCCTCCAAAGAAATGAGAAATGGTAAAGTTTTGTGCATATTGAGTGGTAGATGTTATTCCTACTTCCTTGAATTGCATGAAAGTCTTGTTGTAATGTTTTTATGTGGAGTTGATGTTTCCTCCTTGATGTGGGTTGTAGTAATGCTATTACATGCTTGTTGTGAGCTGCTAGTTGGGTCATTGAAACCTCGGAAGGGTTTTAAGTGTCATTCGAGGACGAATGTTCCTAAGTGGGGGATATTGTAACAACCCTCAAAATGAAGTAGGATAAAGTAGAGCCTCACATGGGTTTTATGCATTAATAACTTGTTAAAATAATGAAGAATAGCCTTTTTAGTCAGTTTTAAAGAGTTTGGAAGTCAAACGTCAAGGGACGACCAAGACGTTTGGAAACTAGTTTTTTACGTGCTGGTGTGTTCTAGTATGTTGTTCATGTTTTTATGTGTTGTTTGGAGTCTAAAATCAGTGGAGGTGACTCTAGTGTCTTAGTAAATGTTTTTAGGGTCAAAATGTTCGGGTACGACTCCCCGGGAGCACCCTAAGGGTCCCCGAGGAGGACCCCAACCCTTGGCCAAACAAGCTACCTGGCAGCTTGAAGTTGTTCATGGAGGGAGTGGCTCCACGTCGCGGACCTGCTCCACCAATGGCCAAACAGTGGCTCCGCGTCACGGAGACACCGCTGACTCTACTGTCTCGAAATTTAATTTTCGGAAACCTGTGCGAACACCCCCGCGTTGCGGACTTGTTTCCCGACAAAATCTGCGAAAATAAAACTCAAGTTTGACTTATTTAAAAGGTCCAACTGTAACGACCCGACAGCACCCCCTAGCCGTAACATGCATATTCGACCTCTCGAAGGTCTTATACAAGCCTTAGCAATCATTCATCGCATAGATCATAAAATCACTAAGAATTTAAAACTTTTATTCAATAAAACCAGACTTTAAGAGTCATCAACATTTGAAACCATCAATACACAAGCGGAACTACTAAGTCTCTTTAGACAATCTTAGACAAGAACTTACAACATACTAAGGTACACGGCCCTTTACAAATGAAATGAAACTTAAGTGTCTATTACAATGACTAAGAAACTTCTAAACATAGTCCTCGAATCTTGAGGACATACCAAAGACTTGGAAGAGTGAAGCAATCCAAGCAACTCCAAAGCACAATCTCCTCCTAGTTACCACAACCTACACTAGTAGTAAAATAGAAGAAAGGGGTTAGTACAACACACTAACAAAGTATGAGGATATGCAAAACATGCTAAAAAGGATATTTGTTCGGAAGTTATGCTTTCATGCCATTTTGATAAAATCTCATGAACATCAACATAATAGGCACCTTACAAGTCACAACCAACAATACAAAGTCATATGCTTCACAATACCTCATAAACATACAAAACTCATTTAGCTTTACCTTCTTGCCTTGGGCCTCCACCTTAAGTAACCCATAAGCAATACCTTTGTGCAATGAATAGGCAACGTCCCATACCATCGCCCACACTAAGGCACCACCTTAAGGTCACACAAAGTGCACTTACCATACATACCTCAACCTTCACCAATTGATCACATCAAACATATAAGCACATAAGCCAACAAGTCACTTCATAACTATAGAACACTCATCAAATGTCATCCCAAGACTCACCTAAGTAAGACATGGTGATGCAGCCCATACTACCTCTCCATACCACACCCAAGTGATCCTTAAGGCTACAAAAAGACAAGCTCCATTCACATCTCAACATAAATCATTGATTCAACTTAATGCATTTAGACAACTTCATTCACTAATGACATAAGATCATCACATACATTCATTTCAACATAAGCACTTACATTCAATTCATTATGACTCACTTTCACATTAGCATGCTCCAAGACCAACACTTTCATTAATTAGCCCAAACAGACTCATTCATTCATTATCATTACTAAGACACACCAAGATCTCCCTTAAATGTCTATTTGTGGAATGTCTAGATGATGTCCCATTCCACCACTTATCTTAGGTAGTACACCCTTAAAAGACCCTAGTTTATTCATTCATTATTGTGGGGGAAGAGCCTTAACCGATATAGACCATGGAGCTTGACATGGAATCCCGATAATACCCTTACCGGATGAGGGATCCCTACTTGCCTAAGGTAGGGTCATTTTTTTAGCCTTTACGTGATAGAGACCACTTGCTAGTCCTATGTGGCACATAGTTAAGGGATAGAAGGATTGCTTTTAAGTACCCACATCTCAACTAACGAAGGGGCACCCATCTTAAGAGTTGCTACTAAATACTCACATCTCAACTAAGGAAGGAGTATCCACCCATCTTCAAATCCTCTAGACGCTATACATTTCTCCCCTACGGAGTTTGGACATTTATTTCATTTAGGGATAAGGATTGCTACTAAGTACTCTCATCTCAACTCACGACGGAGCACCCATCCTAGCCCAACATTCATTCACTTAGGGATAAGGATTGCTACTAAGTACTCTCATCTAAACTCATGAAGGAGTACTTATCCTAGCCCAACATTCATTCATTTAGGGATAAGAA
>NW_006239011.1:659113-662629 GCF_000226075.1 Solanum tuberosum | reverse complement strand
TCTTAGACCATACACAATTTCACATCATATCACATTACCTTCATATAATCAACATCACTCAAAACAACAATCATCCAACTTTGCCTAGAAGACCATGATCACAACATGCTTATAAAGTAAACACCTCCCGACTTTCAAAGGGATCAAACCTCACAATTCTAACATCTACTACATATATATATATAATACTAGAATCAAATAATCTATTCACAACTTCATTATCATCATAAACCTTAGGTCACAATTTCCTATTCAAGGACAACATCCAATATAACACAATTGACCATCAATTCCTCATAATTCAAAATAGAATAATACATAAATCAATATCCCATAACAATCTACACATTAATATCACATTATTAGCTCATAATCAATAGACCCACTTCAGACCAAATTTATCATCATTTGAAATACTTTCATGCAAGAACCCAAGCTTAGAATTGAAATTGGGGTTTTTAGTGTTTTTGAAAAACATTGAAATCACTTTGATTTGGCTCTGTGATTTAAAGGACAATCAAAGATAAAATCCCCATACCTTTATGATTAATTTCCTAGGAATTTGAAGAGAAATCAGTAGGAACCCATCCCCTAGCTTGAAGCTTCAAAGATGTCTTCCATGGAATTCTAGAGAGAAAATTATTTGAGAGGGAAGGTTCAATTGGAATAATGTGGTCCAACTCTAGGTTTTGGGGTTTTATCCCCTTAAAATACCCAAAAATAGGTAGAATAACCATTTATAATAATTTCCCAAAGTACCCAAACTACCCCTCACTTAGTTGGACCTTTTCAAACAGTAAAACTTGAGTTTATTTTCGCAGATTTCGTCGGGAAACAAGTCCGCGACGCGGAGGTGTTCCCACAAGTTTCTGGAAAATAAATTTTAAAACAGTAGAGTCCGCAACGCAGACCAAACTTTTGGCCCTTGGTGGAGCTAGTCCGCGACGCGGACATGCTCCCTCCATGAGTAACTTCAAGCTGCCTTGGCAGCTTGTTTGGCCAAGGGTTGGGGTCCTCCTCGGGGACCCTTATGGTGGTCCCGGGGAGTTGTACCCGAAAGTTTTGACCCTAAATACATTTATTAAGTCACTAGAGTCACCTCCACTGATTTTAGACTCCAAACAACACATAAAAACATGAACAACATACTAGAGCACACCAACACGTAAAAGACTAGTTTCCGAACGTCTTGGTCGTCCCTTGATGTTTGACTTCCAAACTCTCTAAAACTGACTAAAAAGGCTATTCTTCATTATTTTAACAAGTTATTAATGCATTAAACCCATGTGAGGCTCTACTTTATCCTACTTCATTTTGAGAGGTGTTACAATATCCCCCACTTGGGAACATTTGCCCTCGAATGACACTTCAAAACATCATAGAGTAAAGACTCTAGGACTAGCAGCCCACAGCAAGCATGTAATATCATTACTACAGCACACATCTAGGGGGAAACATCAACTCCACATAAAAAGCATTACAACAAGACTTTCATGCAATTCAAGGAAGTAGGAATAACATCTACCACTCAATATGCACAAAACTTTACCATTTCTCATTTCTTTGGAGGAACTTCCTTCTCCATAGCATATCATGCTCAACTAGGCATCTCATGGAGCAATTTGAACAATTCTTCATAAATGCATATAAATCATGAGGGACATAATCAAGAAAACTCATTTATTTATTTAAACAAGAATTCAACTAAAATATGCACATCATTAGGAGAATATGGATACTCTATTCACATAAGACTCCAATATGCAACATGCTACTAAGAATTCTTTGTTTCAAGCTTGAATTAGAATAGAAGGAAAAGATAAGGATATCAACAACCTTACTACTCAACTCATCATCCCCCACTTAGGGTAAACCCACCTAAGGTTATCATCAAACAACAAAGAAAATTGACTTACCTTCATTTGTTCCCTTATCCTTGTTAGCATGAAGCATATAGAAACGGTTCCTCTTAGGAGCATTTGGATCCAGGCCATCATGAGCAACTTGATCGGTCTCTTTCCCTTTTGCCTTAAGTGTAGGGCAATCTCTCATCCTATGACCCTTACTCCCATATCCAAAGCATCCATCCATGCCGGCAAGACACTTGCCCAAATGTTGATTTCCAGAAGTAGCACACCTAGGCCTCTCAAAAGTAGATCCACATCAATTCCCTCTTTGAGGTTTAGGATTAGACACCCTATCATTGTTGACCATTGAAGAATCTTGGTTATAGAACCTCTTCTTAGACCTAGATTGGTTTTGTTCATCTGGCTTAGCCGCCCTCTTCATATCTCTATTCATCTTCCTAAGTTTCGTCTCCTCAAGTTGTTGAGCATAAATCATAAGCCTAGAGATAGCCATATCATGATGGAGCATGGCCGTACGACACTCTTCTTCAACCAAACCGAAAACCCCCATCACAAACTTATTCATTCTATCCCTAGAATTTGCTACCAAGGTGGGAGCATATTTAGAGAGTTGGGTAAAATTGAGAGAGTATTCCTTCACACTCATATTCCCTTGACGTAGGTTCATGAACTAAACCAACTTTTGTTCCGTCAACTCTAAGGGGAAAAACCTATCAAGAAAGGCCGTCTTAAACACTCCCCAATCTATTGGGTCAGCCACTATGGGTCTCTCATCCCTCCATTGCTCAAACCACACTTGAGCTACATCCTTGAGTTGGTAGGAAGCCAACTCCGCCTTCTCCCTATGAGTCACTCCCATTGCATCCACAATCTTAAACACCTTATCTATAAAGTTTTGTGGGTCCTCCTCTACCTTAGAACCAAAGAAGATAGGAGGGTTCATCCTTGTGAAATCCCTTAACCTTGAGGCCACGGTACTCTCAATAGCATTCACCCTACACCTCACATCTCTATTTGCTTGAGTAGTCATGGCATGGGCCAAGGAGAGAAAAGCCTCTCTAATCTCCCCATTAGCCATATCCGGGGGAACCACCGGAACCACATTCTCTTGTCCGCCTAAAGGAGCTTGGCCACCTTGCACTCCTTGGGGAGGAACTCCCCCATCATATATCTCATCTTCCATTCTCCTACGATTAGCCCTCGTATTCATATCCTATTAACACAAGAGATGAATTAAGAAAAGGACACTTATAGACTAAATTCTAAGGCACGATATCAAGAATAATGAAAGAAAGTGCAACTTCTATCGTCCTATAGCCTCTCGGTCATAGATGTGTCGCGACTCACACCGATGAACAAGACTCTACTAGATGTGGCTTTCGAAACTTTGAACCTAAAAGTAATCTTTAAAACCATATGCTCTGATACCAAGTTTGCAACGACTCGAGAACACCTCCTAACCGTTACATGCGTATTCGACCTCTCGGAGGTCTTATACAAGCCTTAGCATTCATTCATCGCATAGGCCATAAAAATCACTAAGAATTTAAAACTTTTATTCAATAAAACCATAAGACTTCAAGAGTCATCAACATTTGAAAACATCAATACGCAAGCGGAACTACTAAGTCTCTTTAGACAAACATAC